>NW_024737068.1:4391903-4434403 GCF_018991925.1 Homarus americanus
TGAGTCGATTCAACAAAGCATTGCTCCCCTCCCTCACTTCCCCCATAAAAATAAAAATAAAAATTAAAAAAACATTACTGGTTTAAAGTTTTAGTTTCACTCCGTTCACAAAGTTCGAATGATATGTTTATGATGGGAAGGAAGTTTTCATGACATTCTCAAAGCCTTATGTGCGTCCTATAGCCATAGTTTGATAACAAAAATACGTTTGATTGAGTCACCCATCAGCAACCCCCCACCGCATTTCATGATCTAACTCAAGTAATAAAAACAATACGACCAAATTCATGATATTAAACTATTAGTAGGAAGAAATAACCCAAATTCAGGTTAAAAATGGTTTAATATTATATACGTGGATTTTTTTTTCTCGTTATGGAGGAAATATGAAGAGATAATGTCCTCACAGTATTAACACTCCATTTACCATATTAAGTTCCGAGCTGATATTTGGTTGAGTGAGACAGCTGAGTTATACTGTACTTTTAGCTGCTGTTCTGTGGCTGGCTGAAGCTAATTATATTTAAATAACTTTTGTATCTCCCTGTCTACAGTATACAGTATTGCTCTCTCTCTCTCTCTCTCTCTCTCTCTCTCTCTCTCTCTCTCTCTCTCTCTACTATTTCCATACCTATTAATTGCATTTATTTATGTATCAACCTGTCTTTTTCCTTCTCTCTCTCTCTCACCGCTAGATGGCTTTCGGGATATACTGGTACATATAAAAAGGAATGGATGATACAGCCAGGAGAGAGAGGGTGAGGGTGACCTGAGAGGTGGAGGGTAACATGGGAGGGTAGAGGGTGACCTGAGAGGGTGGAGGGTAACATGGAGGGTGGAGGGTTACCTGAGAGGGTAGAGGGTGACCTGAGAGGGTGGAGGGTAACATGGGAGGGTGAGGGTGACCTGAGGGTGGAGGGTAACTAGAGGGTGACCTGAGGGTGGAGGGTAACATGGGAGGGTAGAGGGTGACCTGAGAGGGTGGAGGGTAACATGGGAGGGGAGGGTTACCTGGGAGGGTGGAGGTGGGAGGGTGGAGGTAACATGGGAGGGTGAGGGTGACCTGAGAGGGTGGAGGGTAACATGGGAGGGTGGAGGGTTACCTGAGAGGGTGGAGGGTAACATGAGAGGGTAGAGGGTGACCTGGGAGGGTGGAGGTTACCTGGGAGGGTGGAGGGTAACCTGGGAGGTGGGGCATGGGAGGTGAGGGTGACCTGAGAGGTGGAGGTTACCTGGGAGGGTGGAGGTAACATGGGAGGGGTAGGGGTGACCTGAGAGGGTGGAGGGTAACATGGGAGGGTAGAGGGTGACCCATGGGAGGGTGGAGGTTACCTGGAGAGGGTAGAGGGTGACCTGGAGGGTGGAGGGGTAACATGGGAGGTAGAGGGTGACCTGAGAGGGTGGAGGTAACATGGGAGGGTAGAGGGTGACCTGAGAGGGTGGAGGTAACATGGGAGGGTAGAGGTGACCTGAGAGGGTGGAGGGTAACATGGGAGGTGGAGGGTTACCTGGGAGGGTGGAGGGTAACCTGGGAGGGTGGAGGTAACATGGGAGGGTACAGGGTGACCTGGAGGGTGGAGGGTAACATGGGAGGTGGAGGGTTACCTGAGAGGGTGGAGGGTAACATGAGAGGGTAGAGGTGACCTGGGAGGGTGGAGGGTTACCTGGGAGGGTGGAGGGTAACCTGGGAGGGTGGAGGGTAACATGGGAGGGTAGAGGTGACCTGACCTGGGAGGGTGGAGGTAACATGGGAGGTAGAGGTGACCCTGGGGGTGGAGGGTAACATGGGAGGGTAGAGGGTGACCTGAGAGGGTGGGAGGTAACATGGGAGGGTGGGGGTTACCTGGAGGTGGAGGGGAGGGGAGGGTGACCTGGGGGTGGAGGGTTACCTGGGAGGGTGGAGGGGTAACCTGGGAGGGTGGGAGGTAACATGAGAGGGTAGGGGTGACCTGAGAGGGTGGAGGGTGGGAGGGTTAAGGGTTACCTGGGAGGGTGGAGGGTAACATGGGAGGGTAGAGGTGACCTGGAGAGGTGGAGGATAACATGAGAGGGTAGAGGGTTACCTGGGAGGGTGGAGGGTAACATGGAGGGTAGAGGGTGACCTGGGAGGGTGGAGGTTACCTGGGAGGTGGAGGTAACCTGGGAGGTGGAGGTAACCTGGGAGGGTGGAGGTGTAACCTGAGAGGGTGGAGGAGTAACATGGAGGGTAGAGGGTTACCTGGGAGGGTGGAGGTAACATGGGAGGGGAGGGTTACCTGGGAGGGTGGAGGTAACATGGGAGGGTAGAGGTTTATCTGGAGAGGGTGGAGGGTAACCTGGGAGGGTGGAGGATTACCTGGGAGAGTGGAGGTAACCTGGGAGGTGGAAGGTTACCTGGGAGGTGGAGGGTTACCTGGGAGGGTGGAAGGTAACCTGGGAGGTGGAGGGTTACCTGGGAGGTGGAGGATTACCTGGGAGAGTGGAGGTAACCTGGGAGGGTGGAAGGTTACCTGGGAGGTGGAAGGTAACCTGGGAGGTGGAAGGTAAGAGGGTGGGAGGGAGGGAGAGGGTTACCTGGGAGGGTGGAGGTAACATGGGAGGGTAGAGGTTACCTGGGAGGGTGGAGGGTGGGTAGAGGTTTATCTGAGAGGGTGTGGGTTACCTGGGAGGTGGAGGTAACATGGGAGGGTAGAGGTTACCTGGGAGGGTGGAAGGTTACCTGGGAGGGTGGAGGGTGGGAGGGGAGGGTAACCTGGGAGGTGGAAGGTTACCTGGGAGGTGGGAGGGAGTGGAGGGTAACCTGGGAGGTGGAAGGTTACCTGGGAGGGTGGAGGGTTACCTGGAGGGTGGAAGGTAACCTGGGAGGTGGGAGGTTACCTGGGAGGGTGGAGGATTACCTGGGAGAGTGGAGGGTAACCTGGGAGGTGGAAGGTTACCTGGGAGGGTGGAAGGTAACCTGGAGGGTGGAAGGTAACCTGGGAGGGTGGAAGGTTACCTGGGAGGTGGAGGATTACCTGGAAGAGTGGAGGTAACCTGGGAGGGTGGAAGGTTACCTGGGAGGGTGGAGGGTTACCTGGGAGGTGGAAGGTAACCTGGGAGGTGGAGGGTTACCTGGGAGGGTGGAGGTTACCTGGGAGGGTGGAGGTTACCTGGGAGGGTGGAAGGTTAGGTTACCTGGAAGGGTGGAGGGTTACCTGGGAGGGTGGAAGGTTACCTGGGAGGTGGAGGGTTACATGAGAGGGTGGAGGTAGCCTGGGAGGTGGAAGGTTACCTGGGAGGGTGGAGGATTACCTGGGAGAGTGGAGGGTAACCTGGGAGGGTGGAAGGTTACCTGGGAGGGTGGAGGTTACCTGGGAGGGTGGAAGGTTACCTGGGAGGGTGGAGGGTTACCTGGGAGGGTGGAGGGTAACCTGGGAGGGTGGAAGGTTACCTGGGAGGGTGGAGGGTAACCTGGGAGAGTGAAAAAAAGCATTTAATGGTTTCTTATCAGTTTTCCACAAAGGAATATCAGTAGAGAGAGAGAGAGAGAGAGAGATCTTAGCTTCGTACACACACCCACACCCCACCAAAACAGCCTCGTTAAGGAACCCTCATACGCGTGGGTCTTGTCCGGACCATCACTCGTAGCCAATTTGGGAACGGTTCTTGGGAATGGCTTACACGTTATAGAGCAGAAGGAATTACATACAGACAGACAGATATACGGACACAATACATACATACATACATACATACAGAGACAGACACAAAAAGGCACACCCACACCTCCCCCCCACACACACCCACACACACACATGTTTCCACACACACACACACACACACACACACACACACATTACCATTGTTCTCTCTACACACACCCACACACACTACTTAAACAAGAGCATAGAAATAAAACTCTGACGAACTCATTAACTTTTCCACTTACCTGTGAATTGTAATTTTTTCTTTGTATCTTTTTCTTTTGGGCGGTTCTCTTTATTTTTTCTCTCATGATTATCGTCATGTCTCTCTCCATGCTTATCTGTCTCACGGCTCTCTCTCTCTCTTCTCTCTCTCCTGCTTATCTCTCGTTCTCTTGTTATCTTTATCTCTCTTAGCGAGGATCCATTTTTATCTTCAACATTCACCTGGATGTGTGTGTGTGTGTGTGTGTGTGTGTGTGTGTGTGTGTGTGTGTGTGTGTGTGTGTGTACATAGGAGATTTATTGCTTTATATTACTGATATGTATCAAGACACTCTCTCCTACACCCTTAATTATATAAACACCCCCTTACCCCTCAACCCCCACCAACTCCTTCTCGTGACCTCTCATCTACACTTCTTCCTTCTCCTCCCCTTCTTCATCATACTCCCCGTCCCCTCTTACCTCCCACCTCTCTCCCTCTTACATCCCTCCACTCTCCCTCCCCTCTTACCTCCCACCACTCTCCCTCCCCTCTTACCTCTCTCCCACGGCATTACGCTCCTCCGTCCTAATTGGTTCCTCCTCCTCTTCCTCCTCCTCCTCCTCCTCCTCCTCTTTATATCATCCCCAGAGCATTCCTAAATTAATGGCCAGACAAGAGACAGCTGAGGACTACCTACGTGTCTCCACTAAACAAGGTGTAACGAAAGTCTTGAATCATATGTTAATGTGAACTTATTTGGTATTTTTGTGAGTGGATAACACAGCAAGAAGTGATGTAACCTTGTTTAGTGATGAGGCGATAAGTTTCACCTTAATGGAATGGTAAACCGCCATAACTGCTGATACTGGGGCAGATGAGATCCCCCCACACTGGGCAGAAGAGACACATGTTTAAAATGATCTGACGGTAATGGTCTGGTGTGACATCCATGATTATGCAATTGCTCGGACGATACTTTTTTATGCTAATGTTTCTGGGGAAACATGTGTTGCAATGTTGTTTGAAGTCTTGCAGTCTTATTTTAGACGATATGCCACTTGTAACACGTCGACTTTTCTGGTTTCAGCAGGGTGGAGCTGAATAACACGTGGGTGGTTAGATTCCAAGATACCTGGAAAATGGATCAGACGGCGTGAACCAGTGGAATGGCCACTCGGTTCACCAGACCTGACCCCTTTAGGCTTTTTCTTATTGGGCCATATGAAATAAGTTGTGTACACCGACCGTCCGCGTACAACTGAGGCACTGAAAAACCGTATTCAAGTGGAATGTAACAAAATCAGTCTGGATACATTGAGTGCTGTCACTGAAAGTATAAAACAGTGTGTCTATAACTGCTTCACACTCCACGGACTACAATTTGAACATTTAATAAAACATACCTATGATTCCGGACTTTTGTTATGCCCTTTATAATGATTGAGCCACGAGGATGAATGTAACAAAGGGCGGGTGTTGAATAAAGACGAAAGCTAAGGTGCTCCGTTGTTTCCCTTTTCCCGTGTGATTTTATCAAGATATATATATATATATATATATATATATATATATATATATATATATATATATATATATATATATATATATATATATATATATATATATATATTTTTTTTTTTTTTTGGGGATTAGCCCACCCGGGCACAGGTCACTGACCCACATCGGGGCCTGGGGGCAAAAATGTGATAATAATAATAATAATAATAATAATAATAATAATAAAAATAATAATAATAATAATAATAATAATAATAATAATAATAATAATTCGAAGTAAATAAAATTTATAATAAAAAATTCAAAATTGAACATAAAATAATATAATAATGATAATAATAATAACAACAACACTGTAATAATAATAATAATAATAATAATCATAAAGAGTAAAAATGAGCAAAAGATACTTAACAATAGTCCAAACACATACCGTATATAAATTACACAAAAACTCAACACTTGACTGAGCACTCCTGCCTACAGTACGTGAGAGAAGTATCAAAGATTTAGAGCTCTCATCCCTCCAGCTAACCTTGCGAATGTCCTGGCCTCTCAATTCGGCTTAGGACACAGACTCTACCACAGTAGCCAAATACACTACAGACATTAAAAATAAGACAAGGTACCAAAATTGTTTGATCAGATTAACTAAATACAATGTACTATGGATCTGAGGCAGGACTGGAGGGTAACATATTAAAAAGAGGTGTACAGATTCTCCGCTGAACCTTGTCTTGATGAAACACGCTGACGAACCATCCCCGTGCGACCCGCTGACCAGACAGAGGACAATATATGTTACAGTTATGTCCTCCAGCGCCCATCTTACAATCCTACATAATCATGACGATGTAAGAGCCAGACAAGGGACAGCGGCTATGATTCCTAAAAAGGATTAATATATATGACAGTTAAATTAAAACATTACAAAAGCCAGCAGAAAAAATTACATTACTGTTAATTATGGAAGCGGGAATAACCATGAACCTGTGACAACACTCCCCTCAGCTCCCCTACCCTGTTCACTACCATTCCCATCTTTCCCCCTTCGCTCCCGTCACCACCCCCTCCATATCTACTCCCTCTCCTCTTTCCTCACTCACTCCCCTCACCCCCTCCACCCCATCTACTCCCCTCTCCTCTTTCCTCACACACTCCCCTCAGCCCCTCCCCTCCCCTCCCTCACCACCAACGCTTAGTAATTCTCTAAAAGCCATTACCTGATTCTCAACATAATCGAATTTATAAATCTAGGTGAGAGAAGAGAAGAGAAGAGAAGAGACAGAAAGACAGAGAGACAGACAGACAGACAGACAAGCAGAAAGAGAGAAAGAGAGTGTGTGACGTTATTATTTCATCCAAGTTCTGTTATATGTACATTATTATCTAAAGGTAAGAACAGAGAGACAGTCACACAGACACAAACAGATCTCCGAACATCAACACAAGAAGTTAGGTACTTCCTTAAATCCCCAGTTAAGAGGAAAATTTAACTTGAAAAGCCTTTGAGAATCTAACTTTATCTCGTAACTGAAGTGGGTCAATTAGATACATTCTTACATCACCACAGGCAGGAAAAATCATGAGACCATGGAACCTTCCAGAGATCACCTGAAAATTAGTTTTCTTAGCTTATTTCACTTTAAAATTAAGCACCCTAACGCTAACCTTACTTAATCTATCACTAACCTAACCTAACACTAATCTAATTTATCCTAACCAAACTGTAACCTAACGCGAACGTAACATAACATAACGTAACCTATACGTAACTTAACTAACAGTAACCTAACTCCCCCAGGTAGCGTTAAAGTGTTTAATCATCAGGTGAAATAAGCTGAGAGGTATGAGGAAGTTACTGAGTATATGATTTTACACACACACACACACACACACACTTGGGAACATGATAAAAATTAAGAAAAAAAATACTGGAGATATATTAAGGTGTGGTGTCGTATGGATAAACAAAAGAGAACCAATCTAAACATTCTCTTACTAACGAATCCTTATACGCAAGTGCAGTTATGTACAAATTACAATTATTAATACATGTAATCATACTAACTTCATCCTAGTTAGGTAGTGTGAATTGTTCAGAAATTGCACTAGCACATTCGGAAATCATTCATTCACCATATGAGTATCTTAGACGTAGGAATCAGTAGTCACTACTATGAACGAGTACTGCCAGGTGTATATCTTGGGAGGACCGTGTGTGAGCACCAGTGGCACTACAAGGTACAGCTTTCCCCCGGTCACTACACCAGTCACCAGGACAGCCACTTCAGCTACAGTACACCCGTCCACTACGGACAACAGACTCATTATGAACATTACATATAAGTCTATACAGTATCACTCTCATGTCACTGTGGAGACATACCTAGACGTTAACGTTGCTGAGCAAAATACAGCGGGGACATTCTCCCTCCACACTACTCTAGCGAGGGTGACTCAAGCTGCCTCACTCACAACTGCTGCATAATTACCGCCACCAACCAAACACCTCTTTCATCACACAAACAACTCGAAACAAACGGAAACACTGTCTGAACTCTGCAAACCAACACCAAACTAAACTAACGAGCTCTATAGTTGCTACTCGTCCTGTATATATATATATATATATATATATATATATATATATATATATATATATATATATATATATATATATATATATATATATATATATATATATATATATACACACACTCGAGTCTCGAGTAACATTGTTTTAGAGAAGAAACGGCAACATGTAGCTACTTATAAAAAAACCTCTACAAATAGATGTTGCCTGTATAATTAGAGATAACGCCAGAGTTATGTACAGTATTGATCAGTTTTATGTGTTTATGTACACGATAATTGGAGATGCTCGAGCGAAAATTGAGGAAAGTTTACATCTGTATTCCTTTACTTTACTGGAGACAAACAGGTAAATATATAAAAAAGACTGCGTCACCATATAAAAGGAAATGGCTACTTAACCGGGAGTTCCTGGCTGGTCATACTGGAGGCTATGTTGCCGGGATGTTCAGTTAGGTTGGTAAAGTCATGTATCCTGATAATGAGAGTCGTTAGATTTGGTTCTTCAGGTTTACGTGAGTATAGTTGGTGCCGGCCTGTGTTGGCTATTCTCACGTTAAACAATTGCGAACCTAACCTAACCTATTACCGAAAACTTAAACACACCAGGTAATAATAAAGAAGAAGTGCGCGAGTTAACGAGCAACATGAGGAAACTTTTCAAATAAAATGTTGATCTTTTACATAAAACGTACGTTACGGAAGGTAGGCTATAGTTGTAGGTTAGGTTAGGTTGGCTTTATTTGGATTCCTACCCCCCAAAAATGTAGGTCCGAAATTTGAACTTTTTACACCGGAATAATGTATTTCTATGCATAGCAAATCACATTTCGTCTACAGCAGCCTTCCGAAAAATCAGCTTTAAGGCCGCGACCCAAAAGGTTAACAGTACCATGAATATCTAGTATATGTAGGTGGGATAAAAGACTCTGGGAGGAATTATTGAAAAGGATGATGGTCCAAGAAGAATTCATAAAAAAGGCACAAAGCACCAACAGTGACCTACTTAAGATCAACCCAGTCAGCTGCATCATAAAGGAAACGGCTACATTTATGTCCTTATAAATTATTTTTAAGTGGCACTCTGCAACTGAGAACCAATAGTCAAGGATCCTAAAGAGAAATAAAGTAAATCGGGACGTAATAATATTAACATCCTGAAACATATTAAATCAAGTGCCGTTTGTTTACATGTGACAGGTGACTCGCGGCACACCAAACACCGGCCGTCCCAGTGTGGCCAACACCAGATGAAATAAAAACCTTCAAAATAAACCTCACACATGCCAAAAAAAATAAAAAATTATTGATATATCCCATAAATATTCCCTTCACACTTTTATGTTCGATTGGTCATACGATGTAAATTTGTTTTTAGTGTTGGTGACATTTTTTTATTTTGTGTGAGTGTTTGGCGGAAATATTATTGGGGTACTCGACGCCTGGGTTATGGCAACAGTGTGCCATCCAACCACATACACAGGGGACGGGAAGCCGACCCATCGTAGTGCCCGAAGCACATTCTTGAATAACGTCTCCCTTCACGAGCTTCGAGTTCCCGAAGGTCGGGCTCTTCTCCTCCCAGACCCTCTTCCCTCCCACACACTCGTCCTCCTCCTCTTCCTCCACCATCTACTTCCTCCTCCTCCTCTCCTATTCCTATATTATCTACCCCCTACTCGTCTCCTACCCATCGTTCTTTCCTTTTCCCCTTCCTCCCCCTCACTTACACTCCCCCCCTCCACCTACCACCCCTTCCTCTTCCGGCTCCTCCTTTTGTTCCTCCTCCTAACCAATTCTCCCCCCTCCCTCCCTCTCCTCTACCTACCACCCCTTCTCCTCTACCTCCTTTTCTTCCTTCTCATTCCTGGCTTCACCCCCCACCACTAGTAATATTTAGTAATCCCCCGGGGCCTACAGCATATATTGAATAGTATTGTTATTAAAATTGCTAAAGAAGAGGGAGGGAGGAGGGAGGAGAGATGGAAGGAGAGGGTAAGAACAAAGGGAGGGAGAGGAAGAAGAAAGGGAAGGCGAGGGTAGGTAGAAGGAGAGGGTAGGATGGGAGAGAGGGTAGGGAAGGAAGAAAGGGAGGGTGTGTAGAGCGGAAGGGAGGGAGGGAGGAAAGGGGAAAAGAGGAAGGGAAAGAGGAGAAAAGGAGGGGAGTGAAGGGAGGAGGGAGGAAAGGGAAAAGAGGAAGGAAAGAGGAGAAAAAGGAGGGGAGGGAGGGAGGGAAAACGGGAATAGAGGAGAAGGAGGGAAAGGAAGGGGAGAGAAACAGATAGAGAGAGAGAGAGAGAGAGAGAGAGAGAGAGAGAGAGAGAGAGAGAGAGAGAGAGAGAGAGAGAGAGAGAGGTAAGAAAGAGAGATTGAATAAAGGGGAAGGGGTAGGGAAGAAGGGATTAAGGGATGGTAGGGAGGAGGGAAGGAGAGGGATAGGAGGGAGGGATAGAAGAAGGAAGAGAAGGAGGGAAGAAATGAGAAAGAAGGAAGGAGGGGGGAAAGATAGGATGGGGAGAGGAACGTAGGGAAAGGAAGAAAGGTAGGAAGGACGGAAGGAAAGAGACACAGGGGAGTGATAGGAACGAGGGAAGGAGGGAGGGAAGGAAGGAAGGAAGGAAGGAAGGAAGGAAGGAAGGAAGGAACTGTAATTCTCACATCACCAGATTATGAGAAAAATTTTGAATCACGATCCTTTGAAAATAAATCTTGAGTCGTAACATAAGTGAGTAAATTGAGACACGTTTTCAATATCTCCGGACACGAGAAAATATTAGCTTACGGACTTTAAAGAATCCCACCTGGAGCTGATTTTAATGAGAGAGATGCCCGCGTTGTGTGTGTGGGTGTGTGGGTGTGTGGGTGGGTGTGGGGTGTGTGTGTGGGTGTGTGTGTGGGTGTGTGTGTGTGTGTGTGTGAGTGTGTGAGTGTGTGTGTGGGGTGTGTGGGTGTGTGTGTGTGTGTGGGTGTGTGGGGTGTGTGGGTGTGTGTGTGTGTGAGTGTGTGTGTGTGTGTGGGTGAAATTAGTACATACAGACATAGAGACATACAAAATAATCCTGTCGTTTTACAGGCAAAAGTGAGAGAGGTCGCTTCCTCACCAGAGAGAGAGAGAGAGAGAGAGAGAGAGAGAGAGAGAGAGAGAGAGAGAGAGAGAATTCAACCCCATTAGTTCGGTCAATCACCGAAGGTGTATCGATTACTCCTGTGGTGTGTAACGCCCGCTTGCCCCCGCCCTGTGATGAGGTAGTGATCTCTCTCTCTCTCTCTCTTTCTTGTGATAAAGTGATATCTCTCTCTCTCTAGTGAGAAAGTTATCTCTGTTTCCCTTTCTCCAGTTCATCTGAACAAAACTCCTAATTCTCAAACTTTAAGGTCTGTATTTCTCCCCTCAACTTGTGTGTGTGTGTGTGTGTGTGTGTATGTGTGTGTGTGTGTGTAAATCCTCTTCAGCGAAACGAATCATGATACATGCTCTTGGCTTCTCCACCAATCGTCTTCCCTCATCCTCCTCTATCTTCATCCCCTCATCTCCTTGAGTCTTCTGAGGGAATATCCTAGGCTAAGTCCCCCGGGTCACATCCTTCTCCCTGACGTGTGTGTGTGTGTGTGTGTGTGTGTGTGTGTGTGTGTGTGTGTGTGGTATCGTACACTTCCCTGAGAACCTTCGCCAGCAGCACATCAACACAGGTTCTCAAAGATTCGTATATTATTCATTCTTCTATCGTATCCGGGACATTAAATATGGATTCTCAAAAGACCGTAAGTTAAAATTTCCTCAATATAGAGATTTGAGAAGGTATGTGACTCACTTAAGTTTCGACACAACGATGGATTCACAAAGGTTCCTAAGATATAAATTTCTTCTCAATCTGGTCACGTGGAAAAGTATCGAACTGGCGCACCTTAAGCTATCTAGTCGTCAAAATGGCGACCAAACTACAATGAGACTTTACTGTAACTGTATGCGTTCTTTTATCTAGAGTAAGGAGGGAAACTGTAGTTATTTTAAGTGATTCTGTTAGATGCGTTCTTAAATATCTGAATTAGAGATATTTTTACTTACCAACCTTTGAGAATCTTACACGCTGGCCATCTGCTTCATCTACGGAAAAACAAAATGTTTCATCCGACTTTCATTAAGGTGAAAATTAAAGTGATTGCAGCGTTGATGGGGAGAGTAGTTGTCAGCTCTTGCTCTCTCTCTCTCTCTTGCTCTTACTTTCTCTCTCTCTTTTGCTGTATCTTTCTCTTGCTCTTTCTCTTACTATATTTTTCTTTCTTTTGCTGCATCTTTTTCTTGCTCGCTCTCTCTCTTTTTATTTTCTCGTTAATATATTTCTTTCTTTTCCGTTATCTAGTTCTCTCTCACATTCTTTGTATTTCTTTGTGTACTACTGTTATCTCTCTCTTTCTCTATTTATCTGTCATTCTCTCTCCCTATCTATCTGTCTTTCTCTTTTTCTTTCTCCAACTGTCTTTCTCTTTTATTGGTGGAGTAAGAGAGGAAGAGAGATCCACAGAATATGAGAGAGAAAGAGGAAAAAGAACATCACCACCAAGAAAAAAAATATTAAAACAAAGAAACAACAACAACAACATACAAAATAAACACCCTCTCTTTCTGAAGTGATTAGATCAAAGGAAAACAAGGCGAACGATCTTACGTCAGGCGCAGCAGCTCCCGTAAGTACGCCAGTGTAAAGAGTGGTGGAAGAAGAGAGGTTGGCTGTCGAGGTATATAATACTACAGAGGGTGGGTGTTGGGAGGGTGGGGTTGGGTGGGGTGGGGTGGGTGGTAGTAGGGTGGGGTGGGGGGCTGGTGGGGTGGTGGTTGGGTGGGTGGGGTGGTGGTTGGGTGGGGTGGGGTGGTGGTAAGGTAGGGTGGGGTGGGTGGTTGGGTGGGGTGGGGTGGTGGTAGGGTGGGATATGGTGGGGATGGGTAGGGTGGGGTGGGTTGGGTGGGGTGGGGTACGCTTTGATGGACAGGGACCTTGAAGAGTGTGACGGCGGGTTAAAAGCGTGTACTCTTCATTATACGAGGTAATGGGGGTGATGAAAAGGACCCTCACCTATTCTAATGGGTTCTTGTTTTAATGGGGACGTACTAATGGGTCATTGTTTTCGTTAGTTCTTGATTTAATGGGTTCTTGTTTCAATGGGGACGTAGTAATGGGTGGGGTTTTTTCGTTGGTTATTGATTTAATGGGTTCTTCTTTTAATAGAGCCGTACTAATGGGTCCTTGTTTACGTTGGTTATTGATTTAATGGGTTATTTTAATGGGAACGTACTAACGGATTCTTCATGTAATAAGGACGTACTGATGTGTCCATTCTAATCGATTCTTGTTTATGGGGCCATGGATTTTAGTTTTAATGGAGCCGTGCTAATGGGCTCTAGACTTAATGAGGCCATACTGTGGGATTCTGTACTTAGTGGTCCTATTCACTCTCCCACCCGTCCACTTCCCCACCTCTCATCAGCCCCTCTTCACTGCTCTCACTCGTTCACGCTCTCTCTCTCCCACCCAGCACCTCTCCATCCTTCTCACCAGCACCTTGCCACCCCTCTCACCCGTCCACACTCTCTCCCACCCAACACCTCTCCACCCTTCTCACCCGTCCCCACTCTCCCCCGCCCAGCACCTCTCCATCCCTCTCACCAGTCCCACTCGGAGGGATGCCAGCTTGGGCCCTGAAGCCATCAATAAACCCAACACATGCGAGGACAGATTTACCGCGCCGCAGGCAGACATTTCCGGTACGATCACTTCCACTACCTACGCACTGACGAGTTGCACTAACAATATTCACCAGTGCTAAACGTATGAAGCGATATTCAATTTTGATGTTTTTCAGGCACTATATGGGGGTTTTAACCGCAGGGGCTCGCTTGTGGTACGATAATATCTGCTGTACACAAGTTGCCAATGAATATCATCATTGTTATTCACCACTGCCAGACGCAAGGGATAGTATTCATTACTGTAACTAATATTTTTAAATCACTAGATAACCACTGTGAGGCTTAATCCTTTGAACGATGGTTTAATCTTTTGAGGATGATGGTTTAATCTTTTTGGGACGATAGCTTAACTTTTGAGGACGACGATTTAATCTTTTTGAGAACGATGGCTTATCCCTCGGAGGACGATGGTTAATGAATGTAGGAGTCAGTTACCAGTAAGATCATATCCGCTGTGCAATATGTTCCCGGCGAACAACAGCACAATCCACCACTGCCAGACGCAAGAGGAAATAGTCCATGGAGTCACAGTTTTCCTCCACAAACTGGAAGAACCATCGTATACAACTGACAACACCGGATTCACTTTCTGGTATTTTATTTACCCTCCGCTGCATGCACAAACGCGGTGGCCTAGCGAATACAATACTCGCCTCCTCTCCTAAAGGAAACAGGTTCGTGTCCGGGAAATACTCATTTACAACTGGGGAAATGAAGGTGGTTGAATACATTTCTGGCCGTCTGCCTCCTCGTGTTGCTGCTGTATCGGGACTGCCCGTAATGAACCACCAGGGACTAGCACCCTAATAACTGCTGCCGAGAAGAAATAATAATTATCTTCGCCAGCCAGCCCCAGGAGGCAGCATTCAACAGATTATCAATTACTATCCGGTCATTCAATAGCTTTATATATAGGATATTGAAGAACCGGATAAATCGCCTAACTGATCGCTGGCCACCATACGAAGTTCCAACATCCACACGACAGATCAAATTTCCGACATCAGAGATCATACTGGAAATTATGAAATGATCAATAGCTGCAGAACGAGCGTAAATTACCCTGCAATCAACTATGATTCGTGTAAACAATCAGCCAATCACAGATCATGTTCACTTAGTCATATATTTACCTAAAACTGTCACAGAACATATTAGAGGCTGGATAAGAACTTGAAGAAGGATATATATATATATATATATATATATATATATATATATATATATATATATATATATATATATATATATATATATATATATATATATATATACTTGAGTCTAACTAGTTAAAGGAGAAGGTCAACTATTTTATTCTTGAAATAAATCAAAGGATGAGGCTAAAATAATATATAAGACGAAATATAAAACTGAAATATAACGTGAAATATTCAACGAAAATATAGAATGAAATATTAAACAAGAAAAATATAAAACAAAATTCTAAATAACACGAAATAAAAAGAAAAACGAAATACTAAACGAAAACACCGCTGACCACCACCAGGGTAATCCACTCACCAGACAGGTCACTCGCCCACTCATTCCTAAGTCTATATAAATCTTTTACTTATATAATACACTAATTATTCTCCGCACTATATTACACAAAAGTCATTAGAGAGATCAACTAAGATAATTATAATCTCCAAAAAAGACTTTAGATCACATATAAATTAACACATACCTAAACTATTTTACGCTCATCCTGTATATGTGTCTTTATATATAGGAGTCAGACTATATATGTATATTGTGTGTATATAGCTACCAAACTATATAATAACATTGTATAATTTAGTCTAATACAGTATACATATAATAGCTCTTCTCTCTCAATAGCATACACACAATAGACCTTGTCTCTCAGTAAGTCTAGTTATACCAATAGCTAAATGGTCTATGAACGTCATCTACTAACGCAAGAAACAATAATAAAATCTATCCAATTTATTACACCTAAAAAACACTAATCCAGGTAAGGATATTATTTGTATATAAGGGTTAAAATTGTTCATCATGATCGTGGTTATAATGTGTGGGGACGATTGCCTCCAAGACTAGACTAACGACACACTGACTGACATTTAGGGTACTGTGTGTGTGGTCTACGGCGTCAGAGTCCACGGGGGGGAAAATTAACACTAAAGCTGCTTTTATTGTGTAACATTCCGAGCATTTATATATTGTGTGTGTGTGTGTGTGTGTGTGTGTGTGTGTGTGTGTGTGGTTGACCCGTAAGATTTGACCTGCTTGGTATCTGTTGAGGAATTTGCGTCCATGTCAAGCATTGCATTGCCAACATATCTCTGCTCACGTAACACGTCTCGAGAACCCAGTTATTTGTACCCAGTTGGTACGAGTTCCTGCCTTGAATTGTACTGTGTCGGTGAGAACAAGAGCTTTACACACACACTTCTGTCTCCAAACACATCGACCTAACATGAATTGGAGGACGTGACATAACCATAATTGACCTAACATGACCTTAAAGGACCTTACATAACCTTACTTGACCTAACATGACCTTAAAGGACCTTACATAACCTTACTTGACCTAACATAGAGGACCCTACATAGACCTAACATGACCTTAGGACCTTACCGCCCTATATGACCTAACATGACCTAGGACCTAGCAACCCATTTGACCTAACATGACCTTGGACCTAACATGACCTTAAAGGACCGTACATAACCCTACTTGACCTAACATGACCTTAAAACCTGACATAACCTACCGACCTAACATGACCTTAAAGGACCTTACATAACCCTATTGACCTAACATGACCTTAAAATCCTGACATAACGCTACTTGACCTAACATGACTTAAAGGACCTTAACCCTACTTGACCTAACATGACCTTAGAAGAACCTACATAACCTTACTTGACCTAACATGACTTAAAGGACCCATAACCCTACTTGACCTAACATGACCTTAGAGACCTTAGAGACCGTAACCTTTATAACTTACTTGACCTTACTAACCTATGACCTAACATGACCTTAGAAGAACCTTACATAACCCCACTTGACCTAACATGACCTTAAAGACTGCACATAACCTACTTGACCTAACATGACCTAAAACCTGACAAAGGACCTTAAACTTGACCTAACCTTACTTGACCACACCTTAAAGGACCTGACATAACCTACTTGACCTAACATGACCTTAAAAGGACCTATAACCCACTTTAACATGACCAAAGGACTTACATAACCTTACTTGACCTAACATGACCTAAGATCTTATATAACCTAGACCTATGACCTTAGAGACCAACAACCCTACTTGACTAACATGACCTACATCCTGACTTGAAAAACCTGACATAACCCTACTTGACCTAACATGACCTTAGAGAACCTGACAACCCCACTTCACCTGACATGACCTTAAAAGATCTTACATAACCCACTTTTGACCTAACATGACCATAAAAAACCTGACATAACCCTAGGTAAGGTCAGATGACTTTAATTGACTATACTGTATGTAAACTGACCTTCAGTGGATCATCCACACCCCCCTCCCTCCCCCCTCATTCCCCATGCATGTATTATAAACTCTTGATGTGTGTGTGTGTGTGTGTGTGTGTGTGTGTGTGTGTGTGTGTGTGTGTGTGTGTGTTGTTGTGCTAGTTTGTGTTAGTTTAATCTGTCTTTTGTTTGTGTGTGTTTTTGTTTATGAATGGTTGTTTTGTTCGTTCCTGTTTTTGTTTTTAATGTGTATGTCTTATGTGTGGGTTTTTATATATAAGTTGTGTATATTTTTTGTGTGTGACGTTTAAGGGCCAAATACCTGAAGTTCAATATATGTTTGTTGTGTGTTATGTGGTTTGTGTTTGGTTGTGTTGTTGTGTGTTTAATGTGTTTGTTGTGTGTTTAATGTGTTTGTTGTGTGTTTGTTGTGTGTGTTTGTTGTGTGTTTAATGTGTTTGTTGTGTGTTTAATGTGTTTGTTGTGTGTGTTTGTTGTGTGTTTAATGTTGTTGTGTGTTGTTGTGTTTAGTGTGTGTTTGTGTGTTTGTTGTGTGTTTGTTGTGTTTGTTGTGTGTTTAATGTGTGTTGTTGTGTGTTTAATGTTTGTTTATGTTTGTTGTGTGATTGTTGTTTGTTGTGTGTTTGTTGTTGTGTAATGCGTTTGTTGTGTGTTTAATGTTTAAGTTTGTTGTGTGTTGTGTGTTTATGTGTGTGTGTTGCTGTGTTTTGTGTTTGTGTGTGTTTAATGTGTTTTTGTTGTGTGTGTAATGTGTTGTTGTGCGTTTAAGTGTGTTTGTTGTGTGTTTAATGTGTTTGTTGTGTGTTTGTTGTGTTTTTGTGTGTTTGTTGCGTGTTTAAATGTGTGTTGTGTGTTTGTTGTGTGTTTAAATGTGTTTGTGTGTAATAATGTGCTTGTTGTGTGTTTGTTGTGTGTTTGTTGTGTGTTTAATGCATGTGTTTAATGTGTTTGTTGTGTGTTTGTTGTTGTGTGTTGTGTGTGTTTAATGTGTTTGTTGTGTGTTTAATGTGTTTGTTGTGTGTTTAATGTGTTTTTGTGTTTAATGTGTTTGTTGTGCGTTTGTTGTGTGTTTGTTGTGTGTGTTTAATGTGTTTGTTGTGTGTTTAATGTGTTTGTTGTGTGTGTTTGTTGTGTGTGTTAATGTGTTTGTTGTGTTTGGTGTGTTTTGTTGGGTGTTTAATGTGTTTGTTGTGTATTTTAATGTGTTTGTTGTGTGTTTTGTTGTGTGCTAATGTGTTTGTTGTGCGTTTGTTGTGTGTTTAATGTGTTTGTTTGTTTAGTGTGTTTGTTGTGTGTTTAATGTGTTTGTTGTGTGTTTGTTGTGTGTTTAATGTTTTGTTGGTGTGTTTGTGTTTGTTGTGTGTTTAAGTGTTTGTTGTGTGTTTGTTGTGTGTTTGTGTGTTTGTTGTGTGTTTGTTGTGTATGTGTGTGTTTGTTGTGTGCTTGTGTGTGTTTGTTGTGTGTTTGTTGTGTATGTGTGTGTTTGTTGTGTGCTTGTGTGTTTGTTGTGTGTTTGTGTGTGTTTCTGTGTGTTTCTGTGTTTGTTGTGTGCTTGTATGTTTGTTGTGTGTCTGTTGTGTGTTTGTGTATGTTTGTGTGTGTTTATTGTGCGTTTGTTGTGTTTGTGTGTTTGTTGTGTGCTTGTGTGTGTTTGTTGTATATTTGTGTGTTTGTTGTGTGCTTGTGTGTGTTTGTTGTATATTTGTGTGTTTGTTGTGTGCTTGTGTGTGTTTGTTGTGTTTGTGTTGTGTGTTTGTGTGTGTTTGTTGTGTGTTTGTGTGTTTGTTGTGTGTTTAATGTGTTTGTTGTGTGTTTAATGTGTTTGTTGTGTGTTTAATGTGTTTGTTGTGTGTTTAATGTGTTTGTTGTGTGTTTGTTGTGTGTTTAATGTGTTTGTTGTGTGTTTAATGTGTTTGTTGTGTGTTTAATGTGTTTGTTGTGTGTTTGTGGTGTGTTTAATGTGTTTGTTGTGTGTTTAATGTGTTTGTTGTGTGTTTAATGTGTTTGTTGTGTGTTTAATGTGTTTGTTGTGTGTTTGTTGTGTGTTTAATGTGTTTGTTGTGTGTTTGTCCTCTTCAACACCTGGATAGTTTTCGCGGTAAAAGGTGTTGAAGAAAATTGAAAAAGAAATTGTATTGGCTCATCTGGTGGGTGGGAGGGAGAGGAGGGAGAGAAGAATAAAGAAGAAAGGGAAGAAAGAGAGGAGAGGTAGAAGAATGAGGAGAAAGGGAGGAGGATGAGAAGACTAGTTAAGAATGAGAAGTGAGGAGGAGAATAAAGAGGAGAATAAAGAAGAATATGAAGAAAGGAAGGAGAAGAATAAAAAATAATGAAATGAAAGGGAGGAGGAGAATTGAGAAGGATGAAAAAAGGGAGGAGGAAGAGAAGAATGGGAAGAAAGGAAGGAGGGTGAGAATAGAAAACAATGGGAAAAAAGGAGAAGGACGAGGAGAAGAAAGAATAAGAAAAAAATGAGACGGAAGAGAAAGGATGAAAAGAGGAAAAGTGAGAATGAGAAGAGAGGGAAGGAGAAAGAATATAGATGGAGGAGAAAGAAGAATTAGAAGAAGAGATAAGTAGAAACAGTGGAGGGAGGGAGGGAGGGAGGGAGGGATGTATGGTTGGAGAAAGGGAGGGAGGGAGGAGGGAATTTTTTTCATATCTTTACATCATCTTAATAACAAATATACCCCAAAAATTATCACTATTTACAAAACAAACTTGTATTTGATCGAAAGACTGCATGAAAGTGTTTGAAAAATTTTATATATTGAAATTAAGAAGAGGTGATAAGAAATAACATTAAATAACTCAGTAGATTATTATATAAAAAAAATCAGTAAAATAAAGACAATTAGATGTTGAGTATTGACAAGGAACTCAGAGTTAAGTGGAAACGCAAAGATTAAAGGAATCAGTAAAAGAAGAGTTCCAATGTTAGGACTAATCTCTAAAGCTGCTTCACTTGGCTCTCCACTTAAAAAACAAAACAACAGTTGGATTAGAACATTTTATTTTTTATTTTTCAATATGAATGAGCTACTTTTTTCCCTGAGCTTCATTTCATTTCACCATTCTCCGTAATATAGTTCTCCAGTAACAGGACTTGGTGAATTATTACGCTTCGTTACCATTATTAATTAAACTCTGATTCGGTCTAATTACTATTTTTTTATAATACGCCATGATACCCACCAGCCAATATACACATAACTGGAACAAATAAAACAAATCTATATATAAAACTTCCACACTTTCAATCACTCTGGCGATGTTATTTTTCTTGAACTTATGAAAAGATGAAAATTTACTCTATCCCTCCTTCCCTCCCTCCCCTTCTTTCCCCTCTCCTTTCCCCCCTTCGCTTTTCTCCCTCCTTCCCCTTCCTCCCTCTCCCCCCCTCCCTTTTCCAGAGGTATTAGGTACGCCATTGTTTCCTCTTTCTCTCCTTCTCACTGTTCTCTGTCCTCTGTCCTCCCTTTCTTTTTATTCCTCTCTAACCTCCTCTTCTCATTTTCTTTTCTTTCCCCTCCTCCTTTTATTCTTCTTTCTCCTCCTCTTCTCGTCCTTTTTTCTACCCTCCCCCTTTTTCTTCTCCCCCTCCTCATCTTTTTCTTCTCATAATTTTCTCCTCCTCCTCTTCCTTCTTTCTTCTCAACTCCTCCTCCTTCTCTTTTCCTCCTCCTCTTCCTTCTTTCTTCTCAACTCCTCCTCCTTCTCTTTTCCTCCTCCTCTTCCTTCTTTCTTCTCAACTCCTCCTCCTTCTCTTTTCCTCCTCCTCTTCCTTCTTTCTTCTCAACTCCTCCTCCTTCTCTTTTCCTCCTCCTCTTCCTTCTTTCTTCTCAACTCCTCCTCCTTCTCTTTTCCTCCTCCTCTTCCTTCTTTCTTCTCAACTCCTCCTTCTTCTCTTTTCCTCCTCCTCTTCTCATCTACAGCATTTCTCAACATTCCTACTTACCTTTACCTTAATTATCTCTCCGTTATTGTAACCCTCAAAATTAATAAACAAAAATATCCAGGTAGATATAATATCGATTGATTTTCTTTCCTTTTTTTCTTTTACAAATTTGTTTGGGAAATGACGCACTTTGGCAAACAATGTGATGGCTGCTCTGAGCTGACATCATAACCAATGAGATGGCTGCTCTGAGCTGACATCATAACCAATCAGATGGCTGCTCTGAGCTGACATCATAACCAATCAGATGACTGCTCTGAGCTGACATCATAACCAATCAGATGGCCGTTCTGAGCTGACATCATAACCAATCAGATGGCTGCTCTGAGCTGACATCATAACCAATCAGATGGCCGTTCTGAGCTGACATCATAACCAATCAGATGGCTGCTCTGAGCTGACATCATAACCAATCAGTTGGCAGCTCTGAGATAACCCACAAGGCTCTTCACTATATACCTGTACTGAACAATACATCGACACGTTATAATCTCGGCGGAACCTAATTGAACATTCAGCGTCAAAAGCCAACAATTAATCATTCGGTGTCCGGTTAGTTTGACACCACACAACGCTGCATTCAAATGACATAGTTTACCAAAGTGTATAATGAGGTCGCGTGATAACTACGTCGGGAATATTTACCTCGCAATGACCTACATACGAGTAAGTTAATTTACTGACCTAATTATGTGTGGTTAATTACTGTGGATGATTTTTTGTGTGAATAATTTGGGCTGTATGTAGGTTAAGTTAGCGCCTCTAATCTTCTGTTTGTTTGGGATTAAGTTAGGTTAGGTTAGGTTAGGTTAGGTTAGAGTAGGTTAGATTTATGATTGCATTGAATATCTGGGTTAAAGTGATGTCGTTCGTAGGTGTACATGACTTGGTTCAGTGACTTTAAGGTACACACACACACACACACACACACACACACACACACACACACACACACACACACACACACACACACACACACACACACACACACACACACACACACACACACACACACACACACACACACACACACACACACACACACACACACACACACACACACACACACACACACACACACACACCACACACACACACACACACACACACACACACACACACACACACACACACACACACACTTTTTCACATCTAAGACAAGGCATCACAGGAAATTAATGTATCGTACCACTCCACCTAACCATTTTCTTGTACCGATATATAGAATTAAAAATATGAATTGGATTTTGTAAATATAACCAGAGAATAACTATACATATCTTACACATAACGTCTTGAAGAATAAAATAATAATCCTAGGTGTAAGTCTCTACAAATGAACTTCGGTATCAGAGAAAAGAAAGAAATACCGAATAAAAATGGCTTCCAGATTACACTGTGACTTTAATTAAAAGGGTATTGTTTCGTCCTCCAGTCAAAACAATTGACTTTGGAGAATTTACGATTCATCCTTGTATCGTAACTTTACTGACTCAATAAAACACATTTCCACATCGTTGGACTTACGGGTCAAGAGGGGAGCCGAGCCGAGCTGAGCCGAGCCGAGTCTAGCCGAGCCGAGCTGAGCCGAGCCGAGTCTAGCCGAGCCGAGCTGAGCCGAGCCGAGCTGAGCCGAGCCGAAGACCTGGAAACATAAACAGAACACATTACGTCTTCTACTCACTAAATTATATGAAAAAATCTCAGTATTTTTCCTATACAACTTTTTTCCATAAGCTTTTACCTAAGTTACTAATATGAAATGATTAACATATTTTCAAAAGTAATAGATGAAATACGCGGAGGAATACAGAGGTTATTAGAAGTCAGAGACCGTTATGATGCAAGATGGTAGAGGTGGGAGGGAGAGGGAGAAGGAGAGGGGGAGGGAGAGGGAGAGGGAGAAGGAGAGGGGGAGGGAGAGGGAAAGGGAGAAGGAGAGGGAGAGTGAGAAGGAGAGGGAGAGGGGATTCAACTTACAGACATTTAAGAACCCATCTTTATGTGGTAGCTCATGTGGGTCACTTAGATGTATTCTCACATCTCCAGTCAGGTGAGGAGCGAATGATTACAAAGTCTCTCACACCTGATGGATCACCTGAAGATTAACCCTCACCAGCTTATTTCACCCTTAAGGTTATTCTGGAGGGTTTAAGTTAGGTTAGGTTAGGTTAGTGTAGCGTTAGTTTAGGTTAGTGTTTGGTTAGGTTAGCATCAAGTTAGGTTAGGGTGGTTATTCTTATGGTGAAATAAGCTGGGCGCTAATGTTCAGTACTCAAACTTGTAGAAAGACAATTATGACAACAGCTCTTGACTTAAAGCAGTAGTGGGTTAATTACCTCGTCCATTACTGAAACGATGATTACCCCTGCCCCGCTGTGCTCAATATGTTCTTGTACAGTGTGGAACGTACCGGCACCATCACTACTTCCCTGCCTGACACACGATTCACTTCATCAACATAAAAGCACAGGTTTACTATTTCACTGCCATGCATGAGAGTGAGATTAACCTAGACTATATCAACGTACGACCTCGATTCCGGGTACAAGTGATAAAAACCAAACAAAATTTACAAACATGAATTTCACTGCCTGATTTACGATACAACACTTCATCTCTATAACTGAGGACTCGTTGCCACTTTACTTCATTATCATCATCATCATCATCATACCAACAGGCTACAGTATTCTGGTAAACTCAAAATTGAGCATCAGTGTAAAGGGATATCGGGCAGTTTAAGATGAGTTTTGTTAGTCAAGGTTTAATGATTTAAAGGTGATCTTAACGCAAAAGTTGTGAAAGGGAAAGTAGCACCAGAAGTAGGACCACATGTGTTGGTTAATAGAAGTGAGAGAGGAGAAATATTAATTGACATTTGTAAGGAAAACAAGATGATAATTACAAATACATGGTTCGAACAACACCCTAGGTGTCTCTACGTAGGTCTCACCCCAGGACAATGTAAATAATAGTCAGGAATTAAATAGACTACATTTTAATTCAGTAATTCAGTAATCCGAACTAAGATTTATCCAGGGAGGAGTGGGAGAATCAGCTCACATACAGTATACCCAAACGCAGACAAGATCCACTAAAACGCTCTCACTTCCCAGGGTTGTCGAGTCAATAATCCAATGACTAATGGCATCGGTCGAAGGACTTCCATTACTATAAATCTTTTCCGACACGAGAGAGAGAAAATGTGACCAAAATAACTTCTGAATGACTCACATTTTTTTTCAAGTTTTATTGGCACTTTCCTGCGAACTGACAGGATGGCCACAACCAGTATCAACAGAAATATCTCCAGCAGTCACTATTATGTATTTTCTCTTGCTAGCTGCCTCAATAATAGTTACATTCTATTAGTGTTCCCTTTTATAACAAGAGCCAAAGACTTTCATTTAATATTATCACCAGTCGTTTCATATGTCACCTTAGAGTCTTATATCACTATTAAATCCGTCCCCGGGAACCACTCATGCACGTTCACCACAACTATCTGTACAGGCATCTCCACCCTTCCTTTTCTTGTTATCCTCTGTGTGTTTGTTTTCTTGTTTGTCCAGGTAATATTCCAGGAAATTTTTGGTTTAAAAAGCTGAAATTTGGGTACAGAAATGACCAGGTGCCTTGGTATATTATATTTACGAGGTGTATACGGCCCCCCCCCCCCGTCATCCTGTGCCGTCTCTAGATGTTGCGCGAAGTGTGAAGCGATGTACAGTACATAAGAACATAAGAATGGAGGAAACTGCAGCGGGCCTATTGGCCCATACTGGGCAGTCCCGTTTACACCCAACCCCTATTGCTCATATAAGCATCCAACCTATGTTTGAAACTATTCAGCGTATTCGAGTTAATGATATGTTTGGTAACTTGTTCCGTTCATCCACTACTCTGTTTCCAAACCAGTGTTTACCTTTTTCACGCCTAAATTTAAATTTGTCTAATTTAAAACCATTGTTACAAGTTCGCTCCTGGTTGGATAGTTTGAGTACCTTTGTAATGTCCCCTTTGTTTAGCCCTGACTTCCACTTATACACCTCTACCAGGTCGCCCCTCGCTCTACGTCTCTCGAGGGAGTGCAAATTAAGATGCTTTAACCTGTCTCTATACTCAAGGTTCCTAATGCCCGGGATTAGTCTTGTCATTCTCCTCTGAATTCTTTCCAATGATTCTATATCCATCCTGTAGTACGGTGACCAGAACTGAACTGCGTAATCCAGGTGTGGTCTCACAAGAGCAAGATACAGTTTTAGGATGACCTCGCTAGTCTTGTAACTAACACTCCTTTGTATGAACCCAAGTACTTTATTAGCCTTGTTACGAGCAAAAACACATTGTTTACTTGGCTTGAGGTTCCTACTTATCATTACTCCTAAATCTCTCTCGCAGTCGGATTTCTCTATGGCATCGTTGTTCATCTGGTATCTGGTTTCCCTGTTTACATCTCCTATATTGAGTACTTTACATTTGTCCACGTTGAATTTCATCTGCCATTTTTCAGACCATTCGAAAAATTTGTTTAGATCTTCCTGTAGTTTTGCGGAGTCCTCGTCAGATTTAATAACACGCCCTATTTTAGTGTCATCAGCAAATTTACTTATGTTGCTGTCTATGCCGATATCTATGTCGTTTATGTATATAATAATATAATAACACTTAATACAGTAACACTTAACCTACCACAATCTGTTTTCTATGTCTATAAATCAATATTCCCAATACCAACCCTCACTTTAAGCCCATTTCCGTTCGTTCAGTTGGAAGCATTAACACAAAAAACACTGAGATAAAGTGAAATACGAACACAATCATATGAAAAAATACGACCACATCTACAGCTATGAATCAACACAGAAGCATTTGTAAAATATTCCACTAAATGAAAATATACAATAACACCACCTGGCGAATTTAGGCTTTTTGAAAGTTGTTATAGCAAACATAAGTGAATATAGGCAATAAGAACACTCATTTGTACCGTGTATTTCATTTTTGATCTATCACGTCCACATGTTCCACAATCAGAGGCAAACAAATATAAAAGATAATTAATATAAAAATTTAACAGATATTGTATATTTTAAATTGAATGCATATCACTACATTTATGTATTGGGTTATATGCAGTGTAAAACCAGCATTCAAGCGTATTTATATTTTACCAAATTGAGTCATATTCTTTCCTTATTACAGCTGCAATAACTTCCTTTTCATTGATTTTCTTTTGTAGACTTACTTGGGTCATCCCTCTTGTCTCCAGCAATAGTCTGCCATCATCCCATCCTCCCTAGTAACTCCTTTCGATTTCTAAGATGTCTTGGTGGAATCTTTCTCCTTGCTCTTCACTCACAGCTCTAAAGTTCTCGGGGAAAGAATCAAGATGGGAGTCTAGGAAGTGTGTCTTAGGACTCGTGTTACGTCCCAACACGTGATATTTTCTGATCATGTTTTGGGTAATTCCTTTGTTGTTATTTGACTTCTTGTTGCCAAGTAAGTTGTTCACGAGATCTAAAGCATGTTCTTTCAATCCATTCACAAATATTAGACCATTTCAAAAAGTTGTTTTATTTGAGGACCAACAAATAAACAATCCTTAAACTTGACTTAACTAAATTGAGGGAATTAAGATATATAAATAGGAACTCAGATCCTTCGTAGTGAGACCTTTGAGAAAATGTTTCATTAGCCCAAACTTCATGTGAAGAGGAGGTAACAATATCTTGCTACGGTACACCAGTGGATTTACTATGATATTTGTCCGTCCTGGAGCAATTAATTCCCTCTGTGGCCACTCTTTTCTGACAGACGGGAAACACAGCAGCAGAGGCAATAAATCACCAAGCTAGAGTGGGGGAAAACATATTCCTGCTGACGTCAATGGAGTTACTAAATTTCCTACTCACTCTGATGTGCTAAATCCATATTATGCACAGAGTATACGATCATATATGATAAGTTATATAAAAAGAACTAAAACTCATATCTGGCAGGGTGGTGTAACCTATGAAAATACCGTATATAGGTGAGCGAGTGAGTGAGTACAGTAAATGAATAAATGAGTGAACGAATGAATGAATGAGTGAGTGAGTGAGTGCGTGAGCAAGTAAGCTAATGAGTGAATAAGTGAGTGAGTAAGTTAGTGAGTGAGTGAGTGAGTGATTACAGTAAATGAATAAATGAGTGAGTGAATGAATGAATGGATGAGTGAGTGCGTGAGTGAGTGAGTAAGTAAGTTAATGAGTGAATGATTCCGTCAGTGAAGGGGAGAGTAAGTGAGAAAATGAATAAATGAACGAGTCAGTTAGTGAAAAAATATGTGAGTGGGGGAATGAGTGAGTGAATGAGTTAGTTCATTAATGAGAGAGAGTGAGTGACCGAATTCGAACAAGTGAGAGAGCAAGCAAGCGAATTAGAGCGAGTTGGAGTGGGAGTGACCAAATTAGAGCAAGTAAGAAAGTAAATTAGAGCGAATATAAGTGAGTAAACCAACTAGAGTGACAATGAGTAACCGAATTAGAGACAGTGAGATAGTAAACGAATAACAGCTCTATTTCTCTCTCCCTCTCTCTCTCTCTCTCAGACTGAGGGCAGTAAAGAGAGAGAGAGAGAGAGAGAGAGAGAGAGAGAGAGAGATACGAGATACAAACCAATATAACATTTCACATCCAAATCAAACTTCCTGTATCAACTCTCTCTCATTTATTACAATATTCACTCGGTATACAAACCATGTTTTCTGTGTAGTCGCCAAAGGTTCAAACACAATTTCAAAGGCTTATTACATGTCTCCACCGAACACAGAATAATATGTTTTGTGAAAGTTTGGGTAATAGTGAGCAGGTACTGTTAGCAATCTCCTGGCTCTTCGTATTCAGCAGCTGGTTAGTTCACCCAAGGGTTGTTCCACCATGATTGTGAAATATTATGTCTAGACTTTCCTTGAACATATTAAAACCATTATTATTATTATTATTATTAAATTATCAGAGTTCGGAAGTGCCAGACTATAGGAGGTATTAATATCTGTTTAATTCGTGTTCTCCCGCCAGGTACAGTCAGTCAAAGATGCATCAACCTCACCCTGGCTCTCGTATTTGCAATTTTACTTGTTGAATTAAGGGTGCATGTAATGGGGGATTGTGATTGGTGGATAGATTTTCAGCTGCATCACTGTCAGGATAAACATTAAACAAGCCATAGGTATCATTGTTATAATAAACACACTATTCATCGTTATTTAAGATCATGGTGAGTTTCCAAATGTTCGTATATTTGCTTAAATAATGAAGAAAGTTATATCAATGAATTAGCAACGCAGCTCCAACTAAGGGTGCCACAAGATTCTCATATAAAATTTTAAGAATACAAGTTCTGTATGTATATTCTGTATTATGTATGCTGTATTATATATTATGTATGTATATGATGTATGTGCTCCATTTATATATATTATTTATTCAGCCTAGCTAGCAGCATGTGGCAATGTTATTACCATGTCCCACATGCTTAATTAATGTGCCTGGCGACGTATGGAAGCTGTTAATGTCTCACTTGCCATACGTCGTCTATAGAGCAGTTGACAAGCAGACAAGCTGAGGAGCGGTACTCCCCTTTGTGTACATATCTCTTATCCAGTAAATCGAACCTACAAAATCTATACAGGTGTTTGTGTTCGCTCCTGTATATTGAACTTATTACCCAGAACATAACAAGTTCCACGTTTAATCTGTGGCTATATGATTAGGGATGACGGGTTAATAACACAAATATTAATGGACAAGGTTAAGGGTAGGAGGGCCATGGGAAAGCAGAGACTGATATGAATGAATGAAATTGAAAACTGAGTCCCTAGAGAAATACAAAACCTTAGAGGATTGATAAAAACAGCCCGAGAACGTTTAGAGTGGAGGACTGTGGTCGCCAACCCTCAGATACGAGGATGGTACTCTGATTTAATTGAATTCATGTTACCTGAGCTGAATATTCCTGGCAGACTTTTAACTTTTTTAAATAAATCGTCAATTGATGTACAGAGGATGAGAGAGATGTTAGTTATGGTGTGGTCTCTCTCCCTCTCTTCTTAAATATACTCAATTTCAATTTCAATTTCCTCTTGTTTTACTTCTCTTTCTCCTCTTACATTTGTTCTCCTCTTTCTCAATTTGCCTCTTATCTCTCTCTCTCTCTTTATTTCTTTTTATCACACCTCTCTCCCTCTCAGTCTATTACTCTTTATCTCTTCCTCTACCCCCCCTCTTTAATTCCTCTACTCTTCCCCCCCTCTTCCCCCTCCCCATCCCCCCAATCATCATAACACAGCACTATGAGACAGCCAAGCGTTCTAAAAACAGAAAATGTTACGAGAGGACCCAGGTTAAAGTGGGTCATATCTCCACCCCCTGTACCTCCACTGACAGTGTGTGTTTACTACGTGGGGAGAGGGACTTTATCTCCTCTCCACATACACAAGATAAATATTGCAGTGTAAACTCACAAAGGTTCCCATGTTACATCCTTCTACCTAAATGGATATATGAGAACTGAGCTGACTTACACAACCTAAAACAAAACAAAAAAAACAGAGAGAGAAAAAAATAGAGATGAATTTTCAAAGGTTCGTAGAGTTGAATTTTTCTACCCAACTGGGGATGTAAGAATTGATCAGTCTTACTCAACCGACGTCACAAAATTAATTCTCTAAACTTCGTACGTTCAATTTTTTTTTTCTTAACTAAAATATTGATAATGAATCGGGTGTACTCTACTTACGATACAAAAATAATTCTCAAAAGATTCATAGGTCGAATATTTCTACCTATAAAAGGAGATGTTAAAGCAAACATGAATCATTTAAGCTACAACACGGAAACAATGACTAAACCATCTATAAATAATACCAGTACACCATCAGTAACCAGACGAGTTCTCTCATACACATAAATACAGAACCAAATACAACGTAAGTACCATTAAGAACCCTACAGTAGACCCTGATACCTTACCTGCAATTACTGACAGGGTGTATTATTATTATTATTATTATTATTATTATTATTATTATTATTATTATTATTATTAGTAGTAGTAGTAGTAGTAGTAGTAGTAGTAGTAGTAGTAGTAGTAGTAGTAGTAGTAGTAGTAGTAGTAGTAGTAGTAGTAGTAAGTAAGTAGTAAGTAGTAAGATCTCTCACACATGAATCCTCCGGTGGAGTGATGCCAATAAACAGAGCGACATTAAAACTATTGAAAGAGAAACATCCCCTTGCAAGCGAAGATGAAGGCATCAGGCTCCAGGGCGCCTATATCCCACCAAATGCTGTCCTGTTCGAGAAAATAACAGGAGAGATGGTGTGGAAAAAGGCACTGAAGACTCGAGGAGGAGCCGGCCCTTCAGGTCTGGATGCAAACGGTTGGAGAGTCATCCTCAGCACAAACAAGTTTGGCCCTGTAGCAAGCGATCTCTGCACTGCCATTGCCACCCTTGCAAGAAAGCTTGCATCCTCTTGCTGCCATCACCTCCAGGCTCTGACGGCCTGCCGCCTTATTCCTCTGGAAAAGAAACCAGGATGTAGACCTATAGGGGTGGGGGAAGTGCTGAGGCGGATCATCGGAAAGTGTATAATGGAGGTGGTAAAGGATGATGTCAGGGCAGCAGCAGGGAACCTACAAGTGTGTGCTGGCCACCAGGCTGGTGGGGAGGCGGCCATTCACGCCATGAGATTGATATTTGAGCAGCATGATTGTGAGGCCGTTCTCCTGGTGGATGCTTCAAACGCATTCAACATACTTAACCGCAAGGCGGCACTGCACAACATCAAGATCAAGTGTCCTAGCTTTGCGATGTATGTTGAAAATTCGTATAGGAATCCTTCAGACCTCTACGTAGTAAACAACAAGGCTCTACGAGGTGATACCATCCTACAGTCGACCGAGGGAACAACACAGGGGGACCCCGTTGCAATGGCAATGTATGCAATAGGCCTATCAGTGCTCCAGCAAGAAATAAAGTATGAAACAACTGGGGTCAAACAAGTGGCATATGCTGATGACCTCACAGGAGCAGGAAAAGTGGAGGACATCAAAAAGTGGTGGGACCTGGTAACATCGCGAGGTCCACAAATAGGGTACCACCCAAACGCCAGCAAATCCTTCCTCATCGTGAAGCCAGATCATTATGATCGGGCTGTGGAGGTTTTCGGCGAAAGTGAGGTCAAAATAACTAAGGACGGCCAAAGACATCTAGGCGCAGTAATTGGCACTACGGACTTCAAGACCCAGTACGTAGGGGGAAAGGTGAATGAGTGGGTTAGCGAAATCCATGCTCTATCGGAGATTGCTAACACAGAGCCACATGCGGCCTTTGCAGCATTCACACATGGAGTCAAGCATCGTTGGAACTACCTGATGCGTACCATCCCTGAGATCCGACCCCTCCTCCACCCTTTGGAAGAAGCAATCAGTGTCAAGTTCATTCCCAAACTAGTGAAACACCACGACTTAACCCCAGTAGAAAGAACACTTCTTGCACTTCCACCAAGACTGGGAGGGATGGGACTAACTAATCCAGAGGAGATTGCTGACTCTGAACATCAAAATTCACTTAAGCTCACGGCAGCCCTCACTGACCACATAATAGCCCAGAATGCAACAGGGGAAGTGGACACCAGCGAAGTTAATAAGATCCGTAGGTCCATTACAACAGATCGGCAGCACTGCCAAAATGACATGTTGCAGCAACTATTGCTGCAGGTTCCAGAAAATTTGACAAAAAAAGTAGCTATAGCGCAGGAGGTGGGCGCCTCGAACTGGTTAACTACGTTACCGATAAGGGCAAATGGTTTCAGCCTTAACAAACAAGAATTTACAGATGCCATTGCTCTAAGGTACGGTTGGCCAGTAGATGGTTTGCCCTCCCAATGCGTGTGTGGCTATTCCTATGATGGCGATCACGCCATGGTTTGCAAGAAGGGGGGCTTCATATGCATGAGGCATGACGAGGTAAGGGATCTCACAGCAAATATGTTGAAGGAAATCTGCCGGGACGTCATGGTAGAACCGACCCTCCTTCCACTGGATGGCGAGATCCTCCAACACAGGACTTCAAACACATCTAACGAAGCCCGTGTGGACGTCAGTGCTCGAGGATTCTGGACGCGGGGACAGCGAGCTTTCTTCGACATCAGGATTTTTGATCCCATGGCCGTTTGTCACCGTAACCTAGCTCTCGATGCTGCGCATAGGAGGAACGAGAACGACAAGAGAAGGGCATATGGGGAGAGAATTCAAAATGTTGATCAAGGCAGCTTCACTCCTCTAGTGTTCACAACCTCTGGTGGGATGGGCCCAAGTGCAAGATGTTTCTACGCCAGACTCGCGGAGCTGATCTCCGAACAGAAGCAGCAGCCCAGAAGTTATGTCACAGCCTGGATGAGATGTCGACTGTCCTTCTCTCTCCTTCGGTCGGCTTTGCTCTGCCTCAGGGGAACGAGAGCTTCTGCCCCTACTCCGACAACTGCTGCAGATATCGACTATGAGGCTACAGTCACTGAATGCCGCATGGATCTGCGGCTCAACTAATTTAACACAGATAGGATAGTTTCTTATGTATTAGGATATTTAATATTAAGGTAAATAAATGGTGGCGAAGGTGTGGCTATTGGGGGAGGCCACGTGAAAAAAAAAGTAGTAGTAGTAGTAGTAGTAGTATTACAATATCCTCCAAATCCTTTACAGTATATGGATCACCTGAGCATTAAACACCCCAGCTTATTTCAACTGAATGTTAATCACCCTAACGCTACCTACAAGGGTTAGGTTATTTTCTGTTAATTTTTAGGTTAGGTTAGATTAGTGTTAAGTTAGGTTAGTGTGAGATGAGATTTGAGTTAGTTTTGCTTAGGTTAGTGTTAGGTTACGTTACGTTAGTGTTAGAGGGTATGTATGTATGTATGTATGTATGTATGTATGTATGTATGTATGTATGTATGCATGTATGTATGTAATAATCACGAGTCAAAATATAAAATAAAAGTGCAAAACGAAGAAGAAAAAGGAAGATGTTCCTCTCAACAAAATTCGAGAGGCGCCTACTTCCTGCCTCATTAATGCTAATATATTCATCACTATATACATATATATTGTTCAAGTTCTCCGGATCTACATAACATTGAAGGATATGAGATCCCTCCAGCTCCTGTAAGACGGAGAGGGCACTTAACCCTAACCTAACCTAATTCCTTCCTTGACCTGACCCCCTGTTGTTTCGGTGACAGTGTTGGTCGACAATGAAGAGTGAGAGGCTGTGTGTGGACCAATAACAACAGTCGAATTAGTAGGTCCCGTGACACTGGCAGCAGACTGGGTGAAACACATCATGTAACAGAGATCTGTCAATATATTTACGATGTTCTGAATTCAGCCTCATAGATGTAAATGGGGAAACCAGATTTCAGATGAACAACAATAACATAAAGAAATCCGATTATGAGAAAGATTTAAGGGTAATGATAAGTAGGATCCTTAAACCAAGGGAACAATGCCTATTTTCTCGAAACAAGGCTAACAAAGTACGTGGGTTCATACAAAGGAGTGTTATTTACAAGACCAGCGAGACTATCCTTAAACTATCTGACCAGGAGCGAACTCATAGTAATGGTTTTATATTTGACAAATTTAGATTTAGGCACGAGATGGGTAAACATTAGTTTGGAAATAGTGTAGTGTATGAATGGAACAAGTTACCAAACGTCATCATTAACTCGAACACGATGGGAAGCTTCAAATATATGTTGGACGGGTATATGAGCGATGGGGGTTGGGTGCAAACGGGGCTGCCTATAGAAAAAGTAATACAATATAGGATAATAGGCCCGCTGCAATTTCATCCAGTCTTATGTTCTGAACCTACGGTGCAGTATGTGATGCGGTACAGTTTGTGAAAAATATTATTGCATCAAATAAAAACTTTAAAATTCCGACATACAGAAATTCTAGAAAATGCATGATTTTGAAAATATCTGGTATTATTTTGCATGAATAAAATTTTTAATAACTAGGAACCAATTTTGCAATTATTTGTTGGCATAGTCTATTACATTCATAAATTATTGAACTCAGTAATATTTTGTAGTATTAAATATTCATTATTATGTTGCATTAAACACCTTTCATGACAGTGATTAGCTATGCATTATTTTCTTTTGTTTACCTAATTTGTAATCAAAGGAATCGTGATTACAGTTTTAATAAAATCGTTATCGTAATCAAGTCAACCTGTGGAAGGATCATAACGTGTCTGAATTTACCTAACACACACACACACACACACACACACACACACAACTTTAAGCTTCAGTAGTGTGGAAAACTTATTGTTAGTGTCGATGTTTTATTTCCTGGTTAACAGCTTCGGTTTAACTCGTTAATTTACTCTGTTACATAAAGAAATATTGGGTTAAATTCATTACTCTAAGTCGTTATCAAGTGTCGTTAACTTAAAACACGTCGTTGAGTTGAACACGATGAATTAGTGGGTTTTTAAGTTGATCTAAAACCTCTATCGGGTTTAGCCTTATAATTTCAACTCGTGGTTTAGTACACTCATTATGATCGTTGGGATTTATAATTTGGTTTAATATCTTGGTTTATTTCTCTGTTATTGTGGGGTCTAACACACTGATCTAAATTCTCGGTTTAAATCAACAAATCATAAATGGGTTTAACTATCTGATGGGCCTTTGATTTACCTCATTGACTGTAATCACTGGTTTAACTCCATAGTGTACAACAGTCAACAGCAACACTACTCTCATTAAACCTGAAAGAAACTTTCCCCCTTTCCTACCCCACCAATCCTCCCTCCCTCACCCCACCACGACCTCCCCCCCTCACCCCACCACCACCTTCCCCCCACCCCCACCAAAACCTTCTCTCCTGCGCTTTCTAAAACAATAGAGAAATATTTATGACATCTCTAAATAATATTCTGTTGAAAAATATATAAAAAATATATGTGAATTTACATATACTGTCTAGTCTACACATATTTATGTAAATATATATACACATACATATATTTCATTAGTTTGTTTGTTTATCTATAAAACAAATATAATGAGCAGTGTATTGGGTCATGGGTAAAAATAGCACCCGCAGATACGCCTTTTGTCATTCTGGTTAGAGATTGGCTGTGTTGTGAGTTGTGACGTCATCTGCTGTTAAAAAATATGAGGAAATAAGAATGTAGTATTACAGAGAGAGAGAGAGAGAGAGAGAGACTCATCACTGTAATAGAATTCATGCTAATCTAATCACTGCTAAGATCTTCCCTGGCGTTTCTTAGCAGTTCACAAGATTAGAAAACACCCACTTCCACATTTCTTCCCCGGAGGACAATGGGGAGACAATATCAGAAAACAAAGGGCACCCATAACTACAGTCTGCACGGATAATATAGTGTGACGTCACGAATGTAAACAAATAATGAGGGTTGCGTGGCGCCATCTATGAATTGGCGGCACAACTACCTATGTTATTGTATACACCTCTGGATCAGCTGATGAGTGATGATTTTTGGTTATTTTATATTTATTTTTTCTCGTTTTAATTGATATTCATTTGGTATTTAGCCTTAAAGCACAAATATTTGAGCTATTTAAAAGGTACAGTAATAATAATAATAATAATAATAATAATAATAACAACAAGTAGGAAAGATCCATTGAGACACAGACACAGACACATATACCATTCCAATAATCCTCGCCACAGAGAAATCCTTTAATTTTCATATCTCCGTTCCCCCTCTCTACTCTCCTCTTCTTCTTCTCCCCTCCATTTATCTAATTTCCTTTTGTATTTGTCCGGTTTCCCTGTTATCGTTTTTATCTTAGTCTATTTCTCTTCCCCTTTCACCTTAATTTTGTATCGGTTTTCTCTCTCTCTCTCTCTCTCTCTCTCTCTCTCCATCAAACAATTTGGCATACTTGTTCTTCCTAATGCATTATTCCATCTTCCCTTGCGTACTTCTCTCTTCTTCCTCTCACTCCCAATTCTTCCTCTTACCTCCTGTTTTTCCTCTCACCCTTTCTTCTTCTTACTCTTCCACTTTCTCTTCTTTTTCTCACTCTCTTCACCATAAATTCTTTCATCTTCGTATCACCCTCTCTCATCTCCTCACCTTCCCTCTTCTCTCTCACCGTCTCTCCCACTCAGTTATGTTTCGATCTCTCGTAATCAGACAACATTTCATTACGACATTGTAAACATGGTATCCTAAGCCAGCATTCTCAAAGGTTCCTACGTTAAATATATTCTTTACCTGGTGACATGAGAAATTATGTATCACTAAAGTTATGACACAAAGATGAATTCTCAAAGGCTCATACATAGAACCTTTAACTGAACTAGAGATTGAGAATGCACCTGCTTCACTTAAGATACAACACGAAGATGGATTCTCAATGGTTCCTTACATTGAATATTTCCCATAACTAAAAAAAATATAAAAAATATATAAAAAATGGCATCGAAACATAACCAGGACTCGAGCATCAACAAATAATCTCAGCTTCCATCAGGTCACGAGAAAATAAAAATCATATTTATATATATATATATATATATATATATATATATATATATATATATATATATATATATATACAGTATACAGTATAGTTTGAGAAACACGATAGTGAATTTAACTCATGAAAAACATTTTTAGTTTGTCTTAATTTTTTTGTAGTGAGTTAAAAGTTTATGTATGAAAAATTCTGTTGATATTTTCTCAATATCACCAACTGATACTATAAGACCACATAGCTACCCACTCCCCTACACTCTCGGCCCCACACTATGGCTCCTTGTCTCTCGTGTACTCTAAGGAAAGTGTTAATAATTTAGGTAAGTGAGATGTTACATGTACCTGACGATGAAGTGGAAGGATGCATTAAGTGTTTGTCTGTGGAGGCAAACTGTGTTAGGGGCCCGGGGCCTTGTGTTGGTTTGAACTGAAATGTATGGGAAAGAGGTTGTCTCCTGTACTAGCTTCTTTAACTTTCGACAAACTGCAGTGTTGTGTGTTGTTACCTTATGGTACCTACAATACTGGCTACCTTCAGTTAAAGCTGACTGGGGTTTCTGTGCTTGTGAAACAGTCCTAGTGTATGAGGGAGCTGAAACAGGTGGAGAGGTCTTAAGAAGAGGACACTTGGGTCTGATAAGGTCAGGAACACCACAATGATGACATATGATAGGAGGTTTAACTCTTGCCCTTCTAATTGGACATGGTAGGACACAGGTCAGTTTTTAAATGAATCCTTCATGAGTTCCATGGCAGTGGTTGAGGGATCTACCTTAATCTCTGACACTCTGTTTCTAACCTGAGCGGGAACATTCCTCAAAATCAAGCTAAATTCTAACAACTTCAAAATGGAATCACAGCTAGACCCACTAACATAATTATCATGAGCCGGTGTATCTATCGACTCACTGGATGCAAGATTATTAGCGAGGCGCAAACGAACATTCTCATTACGAGTTACAGTAAGTAACTTGTGGGGTCCTCTCCAGTGATGGATTCCATAGTTATAAACTCACCTAATAGGGTGGATGCATTAGATCTTCTCTCAGTGAAACCAGGCAATTTCCAGTCATCCTGGAATTGGGACCAGTGTGTAATACTATTTATCTCTTCACAAGAAGGGATTTCTTTGGCTTCTGACTGGACCATTCTAAACTTACTCTTCGTTTCCCAAATTCCTTAAAAGTTTCAACAACTTAGATGCGAGCCGAGATAAGCTTGATCTCGACCCAAGACTGTATAACCTTGTGACATAATTAAACAGGCAGAAGTGCATGAATATTATTCTATAACAGTTAAACTAACTGCAAGGCTTATGTAATTGTTCAAAAACTCTGAAAGAATTAATAACTAAATACTAATCACTTCACTACAATTACCTAATTACTGCAGTAAGTATTAAACTTTAACTTTAGTGATGTGTTGAGGCAGGCGGGAGAAGTGAGGAGTATTCAGGGGAGCGGCGAGGCTAGCGCTCCTTGGTTCAACCAGAGGCACGGATATATACACTAGTTGAAACTGGTAAATGGCTAACTACCTTAGTTATACACTCCGCTCCGAACATGGAGCTGGAACTGGTGTCTCGAAATGTTGTTCATGCATACATAACGACATCATTAAAAATCATATTATTTGTCATGTAGCTAATGACATGCAAAACAATGGCTTACACACACACACACACACACACATCCCAGGTGTGTCTCTATCTATATGACTAGTAATGTGTATGCGTAGTTAAGCCAGTGTGTTCATTACCTGATAATCTTAACTTTGCACTGTTACTGTGATGAAATTCCCCTTTGAATGACTTTCCCCTTGTTACTATATATCATATTTGTATCACTTATGTTACCTGTATATTATTTATCAATCAAATGACCAATTCCCCAATTATAAAACTTTCATTATTTCTGCTGACTATATTTTCAACCCTTTGGTTGCCATGTTCCCTCAATAAACCGTTAATTATTATTATTATTATTACTATTATTATTATTATTATTATTATTATTATTATTATTATTATTATTATTATACATAAGCACGATCATAAAAACTCCTAAAGTTTACTAGAAGTTGCTAAATATTAACTCATATGAGATTAAGCTGATACAGTGCTTCCACATCTGTTATTGACAATGAGAGTTGCTCCAGGTTCGTATTGTAGTTTTCCCATCTAAGTTCAGTCGCGTTGTTGCTCGCTGTCCATCAGTTTTCTACCCGAAATATTTCCTTTATTTTACAGTCTCTTTCAGGGAAATAATTCGGCACGGTAATGTCTTAGGACGCTATATATACACAGGTGTTGTTGATAGTATGTCTGTTTGTGTATAGATGTTGAGTGTGATTATGTGTATACAGGAGACGTTAATGGTGTGTCTATACGTGTACAGAACAGACAGACAGAGAGACAGACAGACCGACCGACCAACCAACTGACAGACAGAGAATACTCATATTATATCAGTGTTACCAGATCGCTGCGCGTGACACCTCTGTCTCGAGAACGTGTCTGGTTGGCGGTGATACTGGAGAAAAAATAAGGGAGTTTTTTTAACATGTCACACTGCTGACGTGAGCTTATTAACATTCTAAAGGAGGAGAAGGAGGATAGAGAAAGGAATGAGGATGGGGATGAGGAGGAGGATCGGAATGAGGATGAAGAGGAGGAGGAGGAAGAATGAGGAGGAAAAAGAGGAGGAGGAGGAGGGGAGAAGGAGGAAGAGGAGAAGGAGGAGGATGGGGATGAAGAGGAAGGTGGAAATGAGGAGGAGGAGGAGGAAAAGGAGGAGCAGGAGAAGTGAGGTTGAATAAGAGAGAGTGAGAAGAGTAGAAGAATGAAAAAAATGTAGAGGGAGAGAGGGAGAGAATCGTGTCATACAACTGCAGAAAAAACAAAGGAGAAAGTAACATAAGAGATACGATTCATATCAAAGACACAGAACCACCACTACCACCACACCACAGCAACACCACACACCACCAACACCACTACCACCACACCACAACAACACCACACACCACCAACACCACTACCACCACACCACAACAACACCACACACCACCAACACCACTACCACCACACCACACAACACCACACACCACCAACACCACTACCACCACACCACAACAACACCACACACACCACCAACACCACTACCACCACACCACAACAACACCACACACCACCAACACCACTACCACCACACAACAACACACACACACCAACACCACTACCACCACACCACAACAACACCACACACCACCAACACCACTACCACCACACACACAACAACACCACACACACCAACACCACTACCACCACACCACAACAACACCACACACCACCAACACCACTACCACCACACCACAGCAACACCACACACCAACACCACTACCACCACACACACAACAACACCACACACCACCAACACCACTACCACCACACACCACAACAACACCACACACCACCAACACCACTACCACCACACCACACAACACCACACACCACCAACACCACTACCACCACACACAACAACACCACACACCACCAACACCACTACCACCACACCACAACACCACCACACCACCACCACACCACCACACCACACACCACACACACACACACCACACCACACAACTACCACCACACACAACACACACTAACACAACTACCACCACACCACAACAACACCACTACCACCAACACAACTACAACCACACCACAACTACCACACACCACTAACACCACACCACACCACCACCACCACCACCACCGCTGTTCCCACCCCTGGCCAGACAACAGGTAACAGGAGGGAACAACTTCCTACCAGATCCTCACATTGTAACACAGGGACATAAAACAGTTCAACTACCAATCCCACAATACTCTAAAACTATAAAAAAACAAAAACGACAAATAAAATCTACAAGAGTCACCAATTTATCACCTTAACATAAACTTCCCACATACATCATCAATACATTATATTCTTATCACCACACCTCAATACAACAACAGTAAATATATCACCAGGTCACCATGCAGGCACAGTACTAAGGGGCTGCAACTCCCTAAACTTTTTCTCCTTCTTATATCCAAACCTTAACAATCACTAACTAGCATGGTTCCCTCATCACCAAATAACACACAAAACTTAGGTGATCGATGTCCACACTGAGACAGCCGCCCCCCCCACCCCACCCCCGTGACGGTCTATACTCGTTAGCTCTCTCGATGATTCTCTCACACCTGCCAGTTTTATATCTCACCTAAATGAGTCACTCCGGTTTCATATGACTTCATTTTCGAAGCTTCACTTTTGGTTTCTATTATATTCACGAAGCTTCGAAGAGTAACGATAGATATCTCGTTCTCTGTAGTGGTGAATGACGTGATATCAACAACACCTCTGCCAACAACACCACCACCACTACTAACACCCACCCTCGCCAGCAATCGTCAACACCACCCTCATCACCACCACCACCACCACCACCACCACCGCTACCACCCCCATCACCACCACCACCAACACCCCTATCACCACCACCAAGCACCATCTCACCCATCCTCTACCAACACCCCCACCAACACCACCACCACCACCACCACCACCATCATCACCACCACCCACCACCACCACCAACACCCCCATCACTACCACCACCACCAACCCCCCACCAACACCACCACCTGCAATCACCATCACCGTCACCACCACCACCAACAATAATATAAAGTTCAGCAACCATTATTCCAAAAAGTTTCTCATTTGCTTTTCTTTTGCGGTGATACCTAAATTTACTTATTCTTCTTGTGTCTTCTTCTTCTTCTCCCTTTTCTTCTTCTTGCTCCTCCTTCTTCTTCTTCATGTTCTTCTTCTTCTTATATGTTCTGTTCTCCTTCTTCTTCTTCTTCTTCCTCTTCTTCTTCTTCTTCTTGTGTCTTCTTCTTCTTGCGTCTTCTTCTTCTTCTTCTTCTTCATCTTCTTATTCTTCTTCCTTCTTCCTTCTTCTTCTTCTTCTTCTTGTCTTCTTCTGCTTCTTCTTCTTCTTCTTCTTCTTCTTCTTCTTGTGTCTTCTTCTTTTTGCGTCTTCTTCTTCTTCTACATCTTTTTATTCTTCTTCTTCTTGTGTCTTCTTCTTCTTCTTCTTCTGCTTCTTCTTCTTATTCTTCTTCTTCTTGTGTCTTCTTCTGCTTCTTCTTCTTCTTCTTCTTCTTCTTGCGTCTTCTTCTTCTTCTACATCTTTTTATTCTTCTTCTTCTTGTGTCTTCTTCTTCTTCTTCTTCTGCTTCTTCTTCTTATTCTTCTTCTTCTTGTGTCTTCTTCTGCTTCTTCTTCTTGTGTCTTCTTCTTCTTCTTCTTCTTCTTGTGTCTTCTCCTTCTTCTTCTTCTTCTTCTTCTTGTCTTCTTCTTCTTTGTGTCTTCTTCTTCTTCTTGTGTCATCATCATCATCTTTTCTTTTGTGTCTTCTTCTTCTTCTTCTTGTGTCTTATTATTATTATTATTGCACCTTCTTATTATTATTATTGTGTCTTCTTCTTCTTCTTCTTCTTCTTCTTCTTCTTCTTCTTCTTATTATTATTATTATTATTATTATTATTATTATTATTATTATTTTATCTCCATTTCACTACCATATTATATAGTACAGTATTAACACGAGGAGGGCTTCCTATAACACCCTCACTAGAACA
>NW_024737068.1:4439403-4794403 GCF_018991925.1 Homarus americanus
ACACACACACACACACACACACACACACACACACACACACACACACACACACACACACACACACACACAATTTGGCACCATGACTTCCTCCACCACTCACTGTCTTTTCAGCTTTCTCGATTACATATACCGCCATCTCGAGAAACAAAACGTCTGTAGCTGTCGCCTTCATTGATTTCACTAAAGCGTTCGACCTAGTCGACCACAATATAATCATCAACAAAGCTATTGACCTCGGGCTGAAGTCTTATACACTTCAGACTTCCTCAGTGACCGACGCCAAGCTGTACGCTTCCGAGGGCTGCCACCTTTCAGTCACTCACCTGTGGCGTCCCCAAAGGCACCAAGATGGGACCACTCTGCTTCCTTATGCTCATCAATGATGCCCAGAGAAAACCCCTGCTCGCTGGAAATATGTCGACGACTCCACCATTGGGATCAGCGTCAACAATTCTGCTCCCAACTATACCGCCCTTCAGGATTTATTGAACAGTCTCCCAAAACTGAGCCACCAACAACCATGTCACCATCAACCATACCAAGACCATGGTTATGCACATCAACCTCTCCTCCGACATTGTCCCTCCTTCCATTACTCTGGGTCCGAACACACTCCAGGTTGTAGATTCCACAGCTCCTCGGCGTCACCATAGACAACAAACTAAATGGAAACCACACGTCAGTGAAGTTATCAAATCCTCCAGTTTCCGTCTCCACCTCCTCCGCCGACTCAAGTCCTCGAGTTCCTGCACAAGCTCCTCAGTGTTTACACAACATTCATACTTCCCAAGCTCACCTATGCCTCCCCACCTGGTCTTCCTCCTCAATGCCACACAACGTAAACACCTAGAAAAATTAAAGAGGGGCATGCAAGATTATTCTCTCCTTCCTACTCCACATATCAAGCTCAACACACTGACCCTTTCGACTCTCACTGACCATCACCACGACCTCATCTGCAAATTTGGTGGCTTCTACACCATCCCCGACACCGGCTTCTACTACCACCTGAGATCCCTAGTCCGAGAATTGCTGTTCGACACCACAACCGCATCCAGCCCATACGTGCACGAACTGATCGCTATAAGAACAGCCCAGTCCCAACCATTGTAAAATTATCAATAACTTGTAATAAATCAGTGTATTCACTCCCAGTAAACACTACTCCTTGCACTGTCACTATGTTGAAATGAACTGTAGTTTGAGCTTTTCCCCATCTAGTTATTATATGTCTTATTTGTGTCACTTATGTTACTTGTATATTATTTGTAATTCGTAACCCATTCCCCAAATATGTAACTGTATATTTTCAGCCTTCTGGCTGCCAAGCTCTTTCAATAAACCGTTAATTATTATTATTATTATTATTACACGGAGACAATATTTTACACAAAACGGCAAACTTGGCATCTCTGCTCTCATCAACACAGGTCACGTGACAAATTTTACAGCTGAAGATGACATATCATGACCAATAGGAGAGGCAGAGGAGATAGATATATAGATAGATAGATAGATAGATAGATAGATAGATAGAGGATTGTTATATATTTTTCCCAGCTGCTCAAACCATTTCCCTCCACATACATATAAAAACATTAACACTACTGTAGTTCTGTGTCTCAATGATAAAACACACACACAACATCCTGTAATTCTTCCAAAGCGATGCCGTGGCCTACATTGTATTACCTACTGTACATGGCCAGTTAATATTAAACCTAATGTTTATTGACCATTATCTCCTGCGTTCGGGGAAAATACACGGATTATTCTAACTCTTTTGTGTATTTAAGTATATACGTTTATATACACATTTGTATTTATTCCACCGTCCCTGCAGTCTTGACACAACAACTGACGATTAAAAATTAATGAGTTCCTAACTTTAAACATTTAATGTGAAACTAACCAACAAAGCTACAGCATAAGAGCAAGATATACTAATGAAGAAAAACCAAAATAAAATGTATATTCAACTCATAAAAGTTCAGTATGAGCTCCTTTTGTGGTTCTGCTGACATCAAAACGGTATATTTTTTGTAGCATTATAATGAACTTTTCTTTCACCCTCACATATCCATTCCTTCAAAATGTCCAAAGTTCTGGCAGTGGTGAAATAAAAAATCATCTTTAACATAATTTATAATCACCAGGTAAAATGATAGGAGTGTTTGCAATGTACATCATATATCCTGTTCAGAACTGTCACCTCTCACATCACTAAACCACAGACATGTTAAATAGATTTCTATATATTATTTGCAAGGTTTGAATTCTGATCCCAAATCTATGCTGTCAAATTCATTTCAACTTTCATAGGACAAATTATAAAACATATCGTACTACTCATTCACGTCACATAGTGTAAAACATATCGTACTGCTCATTCACGCCACATAGTGTAAAACATATCGTACTACTAATTCACATCACATAGCATAAAATTCCTCATATATCCAAGTTACATAGCAATGATTCCTAATTACTTGTCATCAACTATCATGCAAATTTACGTTGCATTAACCAGATTAAAACTTACAGAGCAATAAATTCTAACTTACATAGCACCAATACCAAATTCACATAGCATCAATACCAAACTTACATAACATCAACACCAAACTTACATAGCATCAATACCACTTTACATAGCACCAATACCACTTCACATAGCACAGATGGGACCAATTATAACCCGGATTTATGTAGGCTAAACCTCGGCGATACTAGAGAAAAATCGACCTCCTGAATCCTATATTACCTTAAATGGACCATAAAAACTTCGTGAATATGCAAATTGTTAATTAATTATGCTTTTGTTTAATTTAATTCAATGTTTATGTATCTAATTATGCTCCTAATGGCAGGAGTGTTATAGTAGCGTAGTATTATATGGAATGGGTCTATTGAACCCTTATAGCTCACCATTAGTTAGTGTTATGGATGTTTTTTTAACCCCTTATTCACCATTACCCCTTTAGTAATGGGTCATCTCCCCCTTAGGTAACCTGGTGGTGCTGGTGGTCATGTGGGTCCACCCTAGGATGCGCTCCACCACCAACTTCTTCCTCACCAACCTGGCCATCGCTGACTTCTGCGTCACCGTATTCTGCGTCTACCAGAACCTCTCACAGTACCTGGCGCAGACGTGAGTATACCTCCAAAATCTCTTCCAGTACCTCCAGAACCTCTCACGGTAGCCCCAGAACCTCTCACAGTACCTCCAGAACCTCTCACGGTAGCCCCAGAACCTCTCACAGTACCTCCAGAACCTCTCCCAGTACAACCAAATCCCCCCAGTATAACTATTGTGGGCTGGTTTAATGATGAATTCAACACACTTTACTGTGGTTAGGTTAGGTGTGGTTTGGTTAGGTTAGGTTTGGTTAGGTTAGGTTAGGTTAAGTTTGATTAGGTTAGGTTAGGTTAGGTGTGGTTTGGTTAGGTTAGGTTAGACTAGGTTAAGTTTGATTAGGTTAGGTTAGGGTAGGTTATGTTATGTTGGATTAGGGTAGGCTAGATTAGATTAGGTTTATTTAGGCTAGGTTACTTTAGGGTAAAAATTTCTAACCAACTAATAGCTAAACACTTCCTTACAAATAAATGCAATAAATAATAAAAATACAATAATTATCTTCTGTACCACATACGTAATAAAGACATCAATAAGGTTACAGTATGTATGTAAAGTTCACTGAAGTCATTTGCTCGCCTTTAATGACAAGAGCGTGGGAGTGTTAGCAATGAATACCTGCCTTAATACATTGCAAGGTCTAGCTTAGTCGTGTGTGTGTGGGAGAAAACACACACACACACACACACACACACACACACACACGCGCGCGCACACACACACACACACACACACACACACTCACTCCACACACACACTCAACACATACAAAAACAAACTACACACACACACACACACACACACACACACACACACACACACACCACGCGCACACACACACGCACGCGCGCACACACACACACACACACACACACACACACACACACATATCATTAGCCCTCCTCACCCCTTTAATTCAACTCTATAAATGACTCCACGATGCCGAGAGAACAAGAAATAAAGGACCTTTTATTTTAGAAACTCAATTTTCCCCGTGTTGATTTTGACGCGATGTGTGTGTGTGTAATAATAATAATAATAATTAACGGTTTATTGAATTGAAAGATATAATGTGCCGCAAAGGAAAATATACAGTTACATAATTGGGGAATGGGTCTTTGATTTACAAATAATATACAAGTAACATAAGGATACAAAATATAGATATATAATAATTAGTGGGGAGAAGCTCAGATCAGGCACCCCAACATAGTGACAGCAAAAATAAGATTGACTGGGCGTGAATACACTGGCTGATTACAAGTTATTTATAAATTTTACAATGGTTGGGACTAGGCTATTCTGAGAAGGATCAGTCTGTGCTCAAGGGCTGGATGCGGTTGTGGTGTCGAAACAGCAATTGGACGAGGGATTTTGCAGTAGTAGGAGCCGGTGTTGAGGATGGCAGAAGCCACCAAATTTGGTAGATGAGGTCGGGTGATGGTCAGTGGAGCCGAGGGTCAGTGTGTTGAGCCCTTCTTGATATGTGGAGGGAAGGGAGAGAATAATCTGCATGCCCTCTTTTTGCACCTTTTCTAGGTGTTTACGTTGTGTGGGTATTTAGGGAGGAAGACCAGGTAGGGGAGGCATAGGGTGAGCTTGGGAAGTGCGAATGCGAGGAACACTGAGGAGCTCGCGCAGGAACCCGGAGGACTTGAGTTGGCGGAGGAGGTGGAGATGGAAACTGGAGGATTTGACAACTTCACTGACGTGGTTTCCAATTTAGATTGTTGTTTGCGGTGACGCTGAGGAGCTTAGTGGAATCTACAACCTGGAGTGTAAGTTGGGACCTAAAGTAATGGAAGGGTGGGACAACGTCGGGTGAGGCTGATGGTGACGGTTGTTGGTGACCCAGTGTTGGAGACTGTTCAATGAATCCTGAAGGGAAGTGTACAGTCGGGAGCAGAATTCATGACACTGATCCCAATGGTGAAGTCGTCGACATATTTCCAGCGAGCAGGGCTCTCTAGGGCATCATTGATACATAAGGAAGCCATAGTGGTCTCATCTTGTGCTCCTTAGGGACGCCACAGGTGAGTGACTGAAAGGTGGAGACAGCCTCGGAAGCGTACAGCTTGGACGTCGATTACTGAGGAAGTCTTGCCATGGTATGAGATTTCTTCGAAAACCCAAGGTCGATATCTTTGTTGATGAATAAATTGTGGTCGACTAGGTCAAATGCCTTGGTGAAGTCAATGAAGGCGACAGCCAAGACGTTTTTCGTTTTTCCAGATGGCGGTGTATGTAGTAGGCCGGAGAAAGCCGGGACAATAGAGGAGAGGGAGGAAGTTTCTATTACCAAATTGCTGAGGATCTACGGTTTGCAACATCAAAGGCAGGCCCAGTCAAACACAAAACTTTCATGTAGATTAAGGTTGGGTATTGGGGTGATTGCAATGGAATGCAGCTGATTTAAGGATTGTGGGCCGGGTTGATTTCAGCACTGGTGACACATATAAAGCCTCTAACTGGGGCTAAGAATTGGCTTGGACTGAGGGAAGCATTGATGATGGAGCAGAAGGGATGAATAGCTTCGGGCAGAATCCCTTGAAGAGTTTCATTTGTGTCAATGGGGGTGGTGGAACGTTTTAACTTCAGTTTGTCCAGACGTTTTGCATATCTCAAATTCTTCTACTAAGTCAGCGGGAAAAGGGGCTGGTAGGTAAGCAGGGAGATCGGTTGTGCTCGCCGGGGAGCGTCTGGCATATAGTGTAGCGAAATGGTTATTTGATTGCTCAGCTGAGTCAACATTAGTGAGATGGGCCAACTAAGGGAGGTGTGTCTATTGTTTAGTCCACAGAGTTCTTGCTTACTATATACCAATTGACTGATGTTGGTCTGCTTCAGGTGTTGCAATTTAGTTGGGGTAGTGAGACTTTTTGCAGTGCGTATTTCTGCGGATGACTCCTGGTTGCGAAGGAACCTAGAAGTGCTGTGGTCTTTGAGAGAAAAAGGTTCTGTCTCTCTGTTGTGATCCGAGTGTGTGATCCAGGCAAGTGGTGCTGGTGAGATCTGACGAACTTCTCAGGAAGAAGTGGTGGTGAGCTTCCGTTTAGGTAAGCAATATGCATTTGGTGTCCACGTCATCCACACTAAGTAATTTCCAGTCCAGGGATGAGGGATGGTGAACTATCCACTGCCCGAAGAGACGCACTGCAGAGTCAGTAATCGGCCTGTAGGTCTTGGATGTAGGCTTCTGTAATTGATTGGGAGTGTGTGTGTGTGGGGGTCTGTATGTCCATAAACTGGTTAAACAATCATCATTAAGGGGTTAATATCTTGAAAGGGTTAAACCAGCAGCATCAACTGGTTGAATAATAATAATTATCAAGGGGTGAAACCATCATTATCAAGAGGTTAAACCGACATAATCAAAAGGTTCAACCCATCATCATGAGGGGTTAAACCATCATCATTAAGGGGTTAAACCATCATCATTAAGGAGTCAAGAGTTAACTCATCTTCCTCAGAGAATCAAGTGGTTAAACGAACATCATCAAGGGGTAAAACCATCATCTTCAATTGGTTAAACCATCTTCCTCAATGAGTCAATGGGTTAAATCAACCGCCAGGTGGTGTTGAACGTTGGTGGCGATAACACTAACCCGCTCTTCCTCCCCCAGGTGGATCTTCGGTGACTTCCTGTGTAAGATGTACAACTTCGTCAACTACCTGAGCTACACCGCCTCCGTCATGATCCTGGTGGTCAACTGTGTCGAGAGATACGTGGCCATTATGTGTCCCTTCAGAGCCAAGACACTCCTCAGTCACCGCAACCTGGTGGTACGTCATCCTAGGGCCAGGTCAGGTCAAGTCAGGGTGGTAGGTTGTGCTGGGGCAGGTCATTATGGGTAATGGATGGTTAGTTCTGGGTAGTTAAGGTGTGATCTGGGTAGTCAGGTCACACAAACACTCACACACGTAGTAGAAAAGTGTAAAGTATTTAGCCTAGGAGATGTAAACCGAGAAACCAGATATCGATATCAGATGCGCAACGTTGATATAGAGAAACTGACTCAGAGAAAATTTTCATGTAATGATGAGAAGGAACCTGAAACCATGACAATAATACGTATTTGCTCGAAACAAGGATAACAAGGTACTTTTAAGAAAAGGAGTACTAGTACAAAACCTCATTTGGATTACGCGGTTCAGTTTTGGTTACCGTACTATAGAATTGATATCGAATCTCTAGAAAGCATTCAGTGGAGATTGGTAAGGCTAATCCCGGGCATTAGGAACCTTGAGTAATAGACAGATTAAAGCATCTGAATTTGCACTCCCTCGAGAGACGTAGAGTGAGGGACAATGTGATCGGGGTGTATAAATGGTAGTCATTGCTAAACAAATGCGATATAACAAAGGTATTAAACTATCCAACCAGGAGCGAACCCGCAGCAATTGTTTTAAAATAGACAAATTTAGATTTTGGGTGCGAGATAGGTAAACATTGGTTTGGAAATAGAGTAGCGGATGAGTGGAACAAGTTACCAAACTCCATCATTAACTGGAACACGCTGGGAAGCTTTAAACATACTGTAGGTTAGACAGATACACCGGTATATGAGCGATATGGGTTGGGTGTAAACGGGGAGGCCGAGAGTCTTGGAGCAATAGGCACGCTGCAGTTTCCTCCATTCTTATGTAAAGTAAAAGACATACGAGTACACTAGTATTCTCCAGGCTCAAGGGTCGAGGTCATCTGATACCTATCACTTTGACATCTGACTTTTCACCCACGAACATTGACCTCAACCACTCCAATGACCCAACACAAGTCATAAGATGCATTACACACGGGTAGGAAAAAATAATTTTCTTTGAGGGTTAAGTCGGCCAGAAAGGTGACGGCGACCTCAGATTTATATGGAGACACACACACACACACACACACACACACACACACACACACACACCAACCTAGTTCTGGTAATTAAAAGACCATATCTTTGATCACATCATTTCCTAATTATTAATAACCCACTTTTTCCGATCCCTGTCATTCACCAAGTCTTGTCTAGTGACCCAACACTGTTGATCTTTTTGATGCGTTGGAACCAAATATTAAAGGTATATTTCTCAGTAATAAAACAGAACACCCTCTCATAACCATTAACTTAGGTCTTGGTGTGTGTGTGTGTGTGTGTGTGTGTGTGTGTGTGTGTGTGTGTGTGTGTGTGTGTGTGTAAGGAGGCGTATGTGTGTGTGTGTGCGTGTGCGTGTGGGGAGGCTGTAATTAATTAGTGCGTGTTGAGAGTACAAGGTGGTCGGGGGAAATTTAGAACATGAGATCCTTGGGATTACAGGGCTCGTGAGGGATGATTGATGAGAGTAAGGTGGAGGAGAGGGGTACATACATGTTAGTTAGGGATTGAGAAGGAGGAGGTGGAGGTGAGGGAAGGAACGAGAGGGGGAATGTGTGTGTGTGTGTATGTGTGTGTATGTGTATGTGTGTGTGTGTGTGTGTGTGTGTGTGTGTGTGTATGTGTGTGTGTGTGTGTGTGTGTGTGTGTGTGTGTGTGTGTGTATAATAATAATAATAATTAACGGTTTATTGAAAGAGCTTGGCAGCCAGAAGGCTGAAAATATACAGTTACATATTTGGGGAATGGGTTACGAATTACAAATAATATACAAGTGACATAAGTGACACAAATAAGACATATAATAACTAGATGGGGAAAAAGCTCAAACTACAGTTCATTTCAACATAGTGACAGTGTAAGGAGCAGTGTTTACTGGGAGGAAACACACTGATTTATTACAAGTGTGTGTGTGTGTGTGTTGTGTGTGTGTGTGTGTGTATGTGTGTGTGTGTGTGTGTGTGTGTGTGTGTGTGTGTGTGTGTGTGTGTGTGTGTGTGTGTGTGTGTGTGTGTGTGTGTGTGTGTGTGTGTGTGTGTGTGTGTGTGTGTGTGTGTGTGTGTGTGTGTGTGTGTGTGTGTGTGTGTGTGTGTGTGTGTGTGTGTGTGTGTGTGTGTGTGTGTGTGTGTGTGTGTGTGTGTGTGTGTGTGTGTGTGTGTGCATGTGTGTGTGTGTGTGTGTGTGTGTGTGTGTGTGTGTGTGATACTGTACAAGGGTACAAGGTAGAAACAACAGATCCCGCAGCAGAGAACAACAGAGCCTACTAAGCTACTGTAATCTTATCGTGCTGTGTTGTTGGTCTCGTTTATGATGACCGAGTGTTAGGTTGCAGGGAGTGTTTATAATGACTGATGGCTGTGTTGTATTGCAAATGCACTACAGGAGGATTTAAATAAACTGCAGGAGTGGTCAGAAAAATGGCAAATGAAATTCAACACCAGCAAGTGCAGCGTACTTAATATTGAAAGAACAAATACTGTCAATGTATACAGCATTAACAAATAAGGATACTCATTCGGACCTACGGCCTAGAAAACAAGTGTTAATGTTCAAAATAAGGCAAACAGACTATTAGGTTTTATATCTAGAAGCAAGTAATAAGAGTGCGTAGGTTATATTACAACTATATCTTGCGCTAGTCAGGCCGCACCTCGATTATGCGGTTCAATTCTGGTGCCCTTATTATAGAATGGATATCAATTCACTAGAGTCGGTGCAGCGAAGAATGACAAATATGATTCCTGGACTTAGAAACCTTCCATATCAAGATAGATTAAAGAAATTAAACTTGCAATCCCTAGAAAGACAAAGAGTGCGGGGAGATATGATAGAAGTATTTAAGTGGGTGAAAGGAATCAATAAAGGGGATATAAAGTTCTTATAATATCCGAGCAGGATAGGACTCGTAGCAACGGATTTAAGTTGGTTAAGTTTAGGTTTAGGGGGGGAGATAGGAAGGACTGGTTCACAAATAGGGTGGTGGACGGGTGGAACAAGCTTAACAACTTTGTAGTAAGTGCTGGAACGCTGGAAAGTTTTAAAAGGAGGCTAGATAGATTCATGGCTGATAGAGAGTGGTAGTAACTCTCGACAGGAGCTGCCATGCACAGGCCAACTGGCCTATTGCAGACTCCTTATTTTCTTATATTCTTATGTTCTTATGTTGCAGGCATCGTTGGTGGTGGTGTGGGTGGGCAGCGGGGTGTACTGCTGTCCTCGGCTGCTGTACTTCAGGGCAGCGTCACACGAGCTGCCTGGGGCTCGCTACACCGAGGTCATCTGCCTGGCCGACCGAGAGCTGTACGACTCCCGCACGTTCGACACCATTAACTTCGTGTTGCTGTACGTGATGCCTCTTTCCGTCATGTCGCTCCTCTACTGGCGCATCGGCAGCTACCTGTGGATCAACGGCCGCCAGGTGGAGGTGGCCAGGAGGGCGAGGAACTCCCCAGTGTCGGGTAATGGTGTTATCCTGCCCTCACACCAGTTTCCTTGTTGTATTTCAGCCCTCAAGGAGGAGATGACCAAGGAACACAACTGTAAGCTGAATGAGGACACTAAGAGAGGCGGGACGGCGCAGCAAAGTGCAGGAGGAGGGTCAAGTTCCTCTCACGGCTGCTACTCCGCCTTGGGCCGCAGGCGTCGCTGGAGACAAACCGGTGAGATGCCTATCGGACCTTACCACACAGAGCGTCTCCTGAGGACCTGGAGGAAGGTGGTGAAGCTCCTGGTGGCGGTGGTGCTCTGTTTCGCCATCTGTAACTTGCCATTCCACTTGAGGAAAATGTTGACGTATTACCACCAGGGCTACAACGCCACCACGGACGCCGCCCTCATACCCCATCTCCAACCTCCTCATGTACCTCAACTCCCCAACCCCATCGTCTACTCCTTCATGTCGCACAACTTCCGCGCCTGTGTGAGGGACGTCCTGACTCGTTACACCGCCGAAGACCTCGACACCCCTCTGGTCCCCTTCCCGCCCCCACCTCCACACACACACGCCCTCCCCCGCCACGCCTCCACGCCCGCCCCACGCCCATGTCCCTACCACCTGTCAGGGGTTCTTGCAGCGCCTACAATTGGTGATGCAACACAAGTGACATAATACTACCACCACAACACACCAACCGCAACACTACAACTATAACACCCCACTTTTAACACCAGTATCACAACACAACTCTACCACAACTATGTACTGGAGTGGGGGGGGCACATCATGCATAACAAATGAATAATCGTTACTACAGGTTCCATCTATCTTAAACAATGCCTGGTACTAGACATACAGACTTTTTGGATCGCGTGACAAAACACTATATCAATATTTTACTGTCCTGACATATGTAAGGAGGTGGGTTAAGGAAAACAGATGGAGACAGTTGTACACACACACACACACACACACACACACACACACACACACACACACACACACACACACACACACACACACACACACACAGCACAGCACAATCAGACACTCTATACACAAGCTGTCGAGTATTTCACGCGAGGTAATGAGAAGGAAGGAATCGAGGACAGAAGGAAGGAAGGAAGGAAGGGAGGAAAGAAAGGAGGCAGCAGAAGTAGATAATGGACACAGTATATTTCACCCGCCTCCTAAATCAAAAGACGACACTAAAACGCACAACTTTTGTAAATACAACAACAGTATCATTAAGGGGTGAAGTCGGGAGCTTAACGTTGGCACGACACTACTTATGGTACCTGTGTGTGTGTGTGTGTGTGTGTGTGTGTGTGTGTGTGTGTGTGTGAACAACCCCATCTAATGTTTGTGAATGATTAAATGTGAATACTACTGTTTTTATTAATTATTACAAAGACAGTATAATATACATATATCTACTTTTCGTTTGTAAAAAGAACAGACTGTGATCACCTGAAAATCGCCTATTTCACTCTTACGGTACCTTGAAGGTTAAGAATATGCTAGGGTGCCTAAACTTCAGGTGCTCCTAGGAATGTACTATGGACTCAACGAAATGTTACCCATGTAAAATATATATTGATGTAACAACCTACATGTGTGACCCCTGACTCATATGGTATACACAAAGATGTTTACATTGACCAGCTGACTTTCGCCGTCGCACTGACGGAGTTTTTATTATTGTTATCTATTATCGATCGGTGGAGAACAAATCGCCGTATCTTGTAATGTTTTCTAATGTTTTCCATGAATCTTAGCGAAGGTTCTTTAAAGAGTCGTATAAGGGTTTGAATCTGCTTTAGGACTGTTTTGTTTTTAACCTGACGGCGTATGTATGTAACAGTGATGATCATACACATTACAAACGTTTTCCTCACACACACACACACACACACACACACAATAATTAAACCTCTAATACGACCCTTTATAAACCCATTAATGGTTTTACCGATTTTTTCGCCTGTGCTCTAACGGTTTATAATGGTTCTCCAGGGACACCAAACAAGAGACCAATAAAATCTGGTGGTTTCTAATAATCCCTAAAGGTTTATACATAAACTATGCCGATTTCTAATGCTTTCAACTGCCCCAGATTTCAAGGAGGTAAAAAACACACACTACAAACCACTTTAATCCAATCTGGTGATGTCTCAATAGTCCCTAAAGGATATCAAATGGTTTCTACTAATTCATAATAGTTCAAAATGGTTCTAATTGATATGACTCTGACTCGTATGGGACAAATATGAGACTTTAGTCCGGTACCAAATGGAAACACAAGTGGGCGTTAAAAGTTATATAAATACAAAAAATAAAGAAAAAATACCCGTTTATGTTGGGTTTTCAGACACACCCGTAATCTTATGTGATATCACTATCAACTGTTATCATATCATAGTATAAATTATTATGTTTTACAGTTGTTCTTCCTATATACTAAGAACTATTTCGATTACCTGAAGAAGAATTAGACACCTAAGCTCACTGTATTCATTGCACTTGGTCATTCAACACCCTAATGCTACCTGTGGTGGGGTGGTGAGATGGTTAAGTTAGTTTAGGTTAGGTTAATTTAGATTGAGTTAGATAAGCGTTACCTTTTAGTTAGGTTAGGTTAGGTTACATTACATTAGGTTAGGTTAGCGTTAGGTTAGCGTGAGGTTAGGTCAGCGTTAGGTTAGGTCAGCGTTAGGTTAGGTTAGTTACGTGTAGATTAGATTAGGTTAGTTTAGATTACGTTAGGTTGATTAATCGCATGTATTATAAACTGCTGTGTTTAATCTTCATGGATCCAGAAATTACCTTCACCTGAACAACGTGTTCTTTATGTTCAAACAATGTATCAATAATAAAAAGATATATTTGTCATGTTTGTTTGTTGTATATCCCTCACTTTAGTCAAGACATCTTCAGAGGCAACTAACCTAACCTAACCTAATGTAACCTAACTATTTAAACTAACCTAGCTATTTAACCAAACCTAACCTAACCTAACCTGACCCAACCTAACCAAACCTCGCTACTTAATCTACCCTAGCCTAGTTACTCAACCTCACCTAACCTAATCGTCAAACTTTCTAAATTGACAACTTAACCAAACAAAACTACCTAACCTAACCTAACCAATATTTAACCTAACCATACCCTTTAACTTTATCTAACCAAATTTAACCTCACCTAACTTAACCAAACTTAAACTAACGCCACCATAACACAGTACTACCAACGCCACCATAACATAGTACTACCAACGCCACCATAACATAGTACTACCAACGCCACCATAACATAGTACTACCAACGCCACCATAACATAGTACTACCAACGCCACCATAACATAGTACTACCAACGCCACCATAACATAGTACTACCAACGCCACCATAACATAGTACTACCAACGCCACCATAACATAGTACTACCAACGCCACCATAACATAGTAATACCAACGCCACCATAACACAGTACTACCAACGCCACCATAACATAGTACTACCAACGCCACCATAACATAGTACTACCAACGCCACCATAACATAGTACTACCAACGCCACCATAACATAGTACTACCGCCACCATAACATAGTACTACCAACGCCACCATAACATAGCACTACCAACGCCACCATACATAACATAGTACTACCAACGCCACCATAACATAGTACTAACCGCCACCATAACATAGTACTACCAACGCCACCATAACATAGTACACTACCAACGCCACCATAACATAGTACTACCAACGCCACCATAACATAGTACTACCAACGCCACCATAACATAGTACTACCAACGCCACCATAACATAGTACTACCGCCACCATAACATAGTACTACCAACGCCACCATAACATATAACTACCAACGCCACCATAACATAGACTACCAACGCCACCATAACATAGACTACCAACGCCACCATAACATAGCACTACCAACGCCACCATAACATAGTACTACCAACGCCACCATAACATAGTACTACCAACGCCACCATAACATAGTACTCACCAACCACCATAACATAGTACTACCAACGCCACCATAACATAGTACTACCGCCACCATAACATAGTACTACCAACGCCACCATAACATAGTACTACCAACGCCACCATAACATAGTACTACCAACGCCACCATAACATAGTACTACCGCCACCATAACATAGTACTACCAACGCCACCATAACATAGCACTACCAACGCCACCATAACACAGTACTACCAACGCCACCATAACATAGTATTACCAACGCCACCATAACATACCACTACCAACGCCACCATAACATAGCACTACCAACGCCACCATAACATAGCACTACCAACGCCACCATAACATAGTACTACCAACGCCACCATAACACAGTACTACCAACGCTAAAGCTTCAGAAGGTGAAATAAACAAGTAAAGTTGCCATACCGTCATCTGAGTTGCCACTCGGCGTGTGTGTGTGTGTGTGTGTGTGTGTGTGTGTATCGGATCAGATGAGCATCTCAAGCCTTTGGCAGACTCCGAAACCGTGTCTTCTGCTGTAGAGTTGAAATTATCCACAAAGTTACACGTATATCGAGCAGTGGTCCTCCCCACCCTGCTATATGGCAGTGAGACACGGAGGACATACAGAAGGCACCTCAAGGCACTTGAAAACTTTCACCAACATAGTCTACATTCCATCCTCCGAGTTCGCTGGGAAGACAAGAGAACAAATGCCAATATTCTTGCTGACACCAACTGTAGGAGCATCGAGGCTACCATTATCCATGAACAACTACGCTGAACTGGCCGTCTTACCCGCATGGACGACAGTAGACTGCCAAAGCAGCTACTTTAGTCACCTAACGAATAGTAAACGTAACGCCGGCGGGCAACTGAAAGGGTATAAGGATAGTCTTAAGAAAGACCTGAAAAAGTGTCAATATCGACCCCCCCACCTGGGAGACGATTACTCCACATCGTAACGCTTGGAGGATCACCACACAAGAAGGTGTCAATACTTTCGAGTTAGTCCGACTACATAACGAGGGACAAAGCGCCAACGCTGGAAAGACGCTGTCGCCGCCCCTCCCACACTAGTTGTAGCCCCCCACATGTGCAACATCTGTGAACGACCCTGCCGGTCCCGTATCGGCCTCTTTAGTCACCTCAGAACTCACCAACGTAGGTGACTCATTTCATTGTACCATAGCTGGATGATCGTCATATGCGATTCCGAGTGACAGCAAAGTAGTAGTAGTGTATGTGTGTGTGTCTTGTGTGTGTGTGTGTGTGTGTGTGTGTGTGTGTGTGTGTGTGTGTGTGTGTATGTGTGTGTGTGTGTGTGTATGTGTGTGTGTGTGTGTGTGTGTGTGTGTGTGTATGTATGTGTGTGTGTGTGTGTGTGTGTGTGTGTAGACAGTCTATCACACGCACAAGAAATACAATTAGCCACGTCCACAAGTTGTCGGCGGCGGTCAAGACCAACTTTAGCTAATACAAGTGTTGACAAGTTGGCCGGCAGCTGGTGAGAGGGAAGGAGAGAGGAGGAGAGGAGAGGAGAGGGAGGAGAGGAGAGAGAGAGGAGAGGGAGGAAGGAGGAAAGGGGTGGAGCAGGGGAAGGAGGGAAGGAATTAGGGGACGGAGAGAGAAGTTGTGAAGGGTGATCGGGAGAGAAGGAGGGAGGGAGTGGAAGGAGAGGGGACAAAGGGAATGAATAAGGGGGAGGGATGAGGAAAACAAGGGGAGGCAGAGAGTGAGTTAGAGGAGGAAAGAAAGAAGTTAGGGAGATGGAGGGGAGAGTTAGGGGAACGGGGGGTAAAGAGGAGGAAGGAGAGAGTTAAGATGAAGAGGAGGAGGAAGGGAGGGAGTAAGGAGAAAGGAAGGAGAAAGAGAGAGAGAGGGGTGATGAGGAAAGGGAGGGAATACCAAATACACCAGGGTCGTAATTCAGGAATAAATCACTCTTTATGGGGTAAATATATAGTGTTATGTTTTTATTTATCTAATAATTAGTCACGTCTAGGGTTATAAACATTGTAAATTATGTATGTAATCTATAGGTTATATTTTATCTGAACAATATATGGTAATACCTGTAATAATGGATAGGTGTGTGTGTGTGTGTGTGTGTGTGTGTGTGTGTGTAATAACAGCAACAACAAAGGAAAACAATCATTGTTTCTTTCATAACCAGTCAGCCATGTTAACAGAATCACACACACACACACACACACACACACACACACACACACACACACACACACACACACACACACAGGGGTAAGGTATCCCGGTTTCTTTGGCTTCCCCATGTGTGTTAATAAATTGCCAACACCAGGTGAGACTCTTCTTAATTAAGGTGATTCAGGTATAAGTAGGCGCGTCTAATGAACAGGTAATAAGTCCTTCCTCTTCTTCTTCTTCTTCAACAGAAAAACAAATGAACCAAAGAAAGAGAATATGAAGCAGGAGAGATAAACAGATGAAACAGATAAATAAGTGAATAAGTAGATAAGTGAAATAGATAAACAAATTTAACCAACAAGAGATAAATAAGTGAATAATTTAACCTAGCAGATGAAATAGATCAATAAGTAGATAATACTGTAGATGAAATTAATAGTATATAAGTGAAATAGATGAATAATTTGATCAGCAGTAGATCAAATAGATGAGTTATTGCGCCGGTGTAATTAATGCAAAGATCAAAGATAAAAACTGATTAATCTCTCTCTCTCTCTCTCTCTCTCTCTCTCTCTCTCTCTCTCTCTCTCTCTCTGCTTACCTGCTTACTGACCAACCAACCGACTGATCTATCTATCGATCAGTGTGTGGGTGTGTGTGTGTGTGTGTGTGTGTGTGTGTGTGTGTGTGCTAGGGGAAGGAAGCCATACTGGAAAGAGAGAGAGAGAGAGAGAGAGAGAGAGAGAGAGAGAGAGAGAGAGAGAGAGAGAGAGACCTGGCACCTCTCTCACACATTGTTCTCGGGGACAGGTGATATATTGCACATAGGTGTTTCCCCCCACACTACACCTGCTGCTACACCTGTGATTAAAGGGCAGGGAGACGGAAGGAGGGAGAGCGTGAGGGAGAGGTAGGGGGAAAGAGGGGGGAGGGGAAAAGGGGAGAGCGTAAGGGAGAGGGAAAGAGGGAGAGAGAGTGTGAAGGAAGAGGGGAAGGAGGGGAGCGTGAGAGAGGGAAGGAGGGAGAGCGTGAGGAAGAAGGAATGAGGGAAAGAGGGAGAGAGAGCATGAGGAAGAAAGAGAGGGAAGGAGGGAGGGAGAGCGTGAGGGAAAGGGAATGAGGGAAAGAGGGAGGGAGAGGGAAAGAGGGAGGGAGGGGGAAAGAGGGGGAGCGTGAGGGAGAGGGAAGGAGTGAGAGGATTAAGGAAGGAGGGAGGAGGTAGGAGAGGGAAAATGGTGGAAAAGAGGGAAGGAGGGAGAGTGTAGGAGAGAATGGGGGTGAAAGAGAGAGAGGAAGAGGGGAAAGCGAGAGTGAGAATGAGAATGAAGAAGGGGAGAGAAGAAGAGGAGGAAGATAGAAGGGGAGAGAAGAGAAGGAGGAGCAGGAGAGAAGGGAAGGGAAGATTAAACAAAGAAAAAAGAATGGAAATAGGAGAGAGAGAGAGAGAGAGAGAGAGAGAGAGAGAGAGAGAGAGAGAGAGAGAGAGAGAGTTTTTTTTAGTTTAACAAATTTATTGGCAGAGCTTGTAGTACAGTTTGCCTATTCTGAGTAATTCAGTCAGGTCTTGACACTGAGGGTGGTATCACTTCTCACTGTCACGCAGGACAGAGGTTCACACACAAAGAAATACATCATATTCATTAACAACTATAAATGTATTGAGGTCAGATTCATATGGATAATGTCACTGTTCACTGCCATGCAGGACAGAGGTTCGTACACAAAGAGTTGCATCATATTCATTGACAGTACATATACATATATGTAAACACACACACACACACACACATATACATACATATACGTATATACACATATACATGTACACGTACATATACATGCACACACGCACACATACATACATATACGTCGGTCAGATTCATGTGGGTAATGTCACTTTTCACTGCCATACAGGACAGAGGTTCGTACACAAAGAATGCATCATATTCATTGACACTATATATAGGTCAGATTCATGTGGGTAATGCCACTGTTCACTGCCACGCAGGACAGAGGTTCGTACACAAAGAAGGAAATACATCACATTCACCAGCAGCATATATGGGTCAGTGGATCACATACATTGGAGTCATATTCTAATTGAAGACTAATCAGTGTGGGCTAGCAAATTTGGGATAAACAGCAAGAATGTCCTCAAGCACACCTGATTCAATGAAGTAATTACATAGTTCAAGATACAGTAAGTCAGGTGGCCTGAAGTCTTTGACAGTGTCACATTCAATAATATAGTGTTCAAGTGTATGCTTTAAAGGTTTATCACAAAGTTTACATGCTGAGTGTTCCGGTATGGGTACAGCGTTACTAACTTGCCAGATGTGTCTGTATCCTAGCCTAATTCTGGCCACGACTACATCACATTGTCTGGTTCTGTCCTTATGCTGGCCATACCGGTACCTCTTGTTACAAAATTTGTCATATTTACTAATGCTACAACTGTCAGGTCTCTCTGCATTTCTCACTTCTTCTAGATCAGCGTTCATGATTCTGACTTGAATGTTTTTAATTACGGCATTGGACAGACCAAAGTCGCGGTCAACATTTTCTTTCTTACATGCCTCATTGGCCAGTCTATCAGCACGGTCATGATACCTGATTCCAACATGGGACGGAATCCACACAAATTCGATACGAAAGTTGTTCTCATTGGCAGTTATCACATTCCTTTTAATATCACATGCTTTAGACATAGAATCTGACGGGCTGTTCATTGATTTCAAAGCACTTTGAGAGTCACAGAATATCACCCCACCTCCATTTTCTTTGAGGTAGTCTGTGGCTAAGTAGATTCCAGTTAGTTCAGTTTGTGTTGTGCTGGCCCAGTTGTTCAGCCTTTGTTTGTTTGACACTATCATCTCTTTTTCTTTATATATTACAATTGCACAGCCTGTTCTACCTGTGTTTGTCTGCACAGAACCATCAGTAAAAGCATAACATTCACTTGATTTAATACTCTCTATGTGTCTGTTAATAGTTTCTAGTGTGACACATCTCACCACATCGGTGTTTAACATTTGCTTATTACCAAAAGGAGTGTAATTAATAGGAACTGATATGTCCAGCCAAGGAGGAATGGCATTAATAGGTTCGTCTGGGGTGATTGGGACATTCAGTTTCAGGAGATCTGCAACACTTTTATGAAGCCACGCCCCAAAGAGAGTCTTTTGTGAAAGGTTGGCGAGATGGTCGGGATTACTTAGATAGAACATCAACTCAGTTTGAGTTGTAGTTTGAGAACTATTGTTCTTCAAAACTTTGACACAAAACATGGTATTAAGTAGGGCTATCCTCTCAGATAGGGAGGGCAGTCCGAGCTCTTTCCTCATGTTTACAATTCTGGTTGATTTTGGGCAACCTAGGATGATGTGCATGGCTTCATTTTGCACTACCTCAAGGCTGTTGAGTTGTTTAGGCGGAATAGTCACAAGATGGAGAGCATGATAGTCAACTACAGAACGAATGAAGTGAAGATAGAAAGTACGAGCATAGGTGATGTTAATTCCATAGCCCTTGCCAACAAAGGTTCTGAGGGGTTTAATGCGCTGCATTAGTTTGTCACGAAGGTTGCTGACAAAGTTTGCATCATTCACACAAATTCCAAGATATTTATAGGAGCTACATAGTTCCAAGGGCATGCTGTTAATGTTATAGTCAAGAGGCAGAGGGTGAGCAGGACGAGGATTGAGGACCCTCGTCTTGTCAACAGATATTATGAGACCGCATTCAACAGTTCTCCGAGCAAATACATCCAGCAAGGCTTGGAGCCTGAGTTTGGTTTGTGTCATAATGCAGATATCATCAGCATAGCATATTACGGCTTCGTTTGGTTGAACTGGAATGTCAGCAATAAGCTTGTGCATCAGTATATTAAAGAGCATAGGACTTAACACTCCTCCCTGAGGCGTGCCCAGCTCAAATGATCTCATTCTGGTACTTTTAACTCCCCTAAACAGAACACTGGCATACCTGTTGGACAGATAACCCTTTATCCATGTCAGGAGGTTACCTTGTATGCCAAAATTAGCTAGTTGCTCAAGTATAATGTCTCTATTAGCTACATCAAAGGCTGATTTAAGGTCTATGAAGGCTGTTTGTGTCTTATCTTTTGAGTGAACAAGATATTCTGCAAAGCATGTCTGTGTGCTACGCCCGGGCATGAACCCGTACAGATTAGGGGCGAGTTTGTCTTTGACTTGAAACATGAGACGGTTTAGAACAACTCTTTCAAGGACTTTACACATACAGGATGTAAGTGAAATTGGCCTGAAGTTTGGAGAATTAGCTTTAGGGATTGGAACTATGTTTCCATGAGTCCATGTCTTAGGCAGAATACCCTGTGTGAGGCTCATTTGATACAGGTCAAGCAGTGGATGGTTAGGGATCTCATTCAACAATCTCAGGGTGTTATAGGTTATGCCATCCTCACCAGGGGAGGATGACTCACCTTTCATTAGTGCTGTTGTTAGTTCGTGGTGCGTTATAGGAAACTGGTCGGTAAGGTCTGGTGAGGAACAGGCTATTTCAATATTGAAACCCCTATTAATGTGTGAGGTGTTAAGATATTGTTGTATGTCAGGAGGCAGGGAAGTGATTCGTGACACACTAGACCATTGGTCTAATAGCATGTCAGCATATTCTGCAGGGCTGTGATGAAGCTGGACTGGGGTGGGTGACTTGGTAATGGCTCTAATTTTCTTCCACATTTCTGCTAGAGTGGTTGTTCTATTAATCCCCTGTAAGAATTGTTCCCAATAGGTGTTTCTCACCTGACCTTTGAGTACACGAAATTCTCTGTTAGCTTTGAGGAAAGCCAAAAGGTTATCACTAGTTTTATTTTGCTTATAAGTGTTGGCAAGCTGTTTTACATTCTCTCCTTCTTTGGTGAGGATGGGGTCATGTGTCCACAGAGGTGGTTTAGTGCTGCCCCCCTTCCTCCTTGACTTAACCCAGGTGGTATAACATGTGGTAATGACATTTACAAGATCACAGCAAAATTCATCCACTGACCCAGGTGTATATCCAGCATACCATCTGTGGATGTAGGCCTTGAAGTGCAGTTTAAGATTATCTGGGATATTAATTCTGAGCTTAGGATGGGGTTCACACTTGACATCAGCAACAGTGTATTCAGTAAGTATTGCATAATGATCACTGACAAGGTAGTCTGAGATGACCTTAGCCTTGACATTACTGTCTACTAGGTTATACCCAATCACATAATCAAGTCTGCCCCCCATCAGATGTGTCACTTTGTCTGTGTCGTATACAGTGATATTATGATTATTGATGTAATTCACAAACACCATCCCATTAGAGTTACACTGGACATCACCGAGGACAGTGTGACGAGAGTTAAAGTCACCCATACACAGCATAGCATTGTTACCTGATGGCTTTGGTAACACGTCCGCTCGCAGTTCATTACACCGAACATAGATGTTATACAGCGAAAATTGACTGTTTGCTGTCTTTACTGTAAATTGTTGATAGTGAATACTTTCATCATTGTGAGTTTTAATCCATTTACAGACCAGACCATTCTTTACATATGTGAGCAGGCCACTTCCTGCTCCACTATTATATGCTGTAAACCCAGCTATCCTGGGTGCAACTTTCTTCTGGGTGCTGGACGTGTAAGGTTCTTGTAAGCCAATTACATCAATGTCAAAAACTTTAACAAACCATTGTAGATCATTAATTCTGCGATTAACACTCCGGATGTTCCATGAAATGAACCTAAGCGTTCGTGTTACTTTTCCCACCTTGTATTTAACGTAGAGAGTTGCACGCTGGCTTCATAGATCAGCCTGACCAATAAGCTGACCCTTCCAATTTCTGTACCTCTGGATTTCCTGATAATGTTCTTCACAGCCCTTATTCCAGTAGGATTTTTATACGCGGGTTCCTTCATCAGTCCCGCGAGATCCTCCTCCGTAAACAATGGAAAACTTACAGGGTCATGAACAGTCTGCAGACCTGGGACTATTATAGAGACCACGCTGGCAGTCTGGGGCTCATTCTCCCCATCCATGCTACCATCACTATCGGTCTCGCTCTGGCTACTCACCCTCAAGTTGGCATCATTATGAGAGGAGGCACGAGCTCCTTCAGAAGCTCCACTAACACTATCACTGTCATTGTTCACTGGTACACTTACTTGGCAGGCTTTAACCTGACCTGCATTGGCTAACGAAGGAGAGTCACTGTGCCTGTTGACTTCAGGTGGTGGAGGCGATCCGGCCGCATTGGCATCATTGAGTGGGACTGCTATTGTGGATGGAGGCGACCTCCCAGGACAACTGGGGTGCAAGGCCGTCACACCCTCCTCCCTGGACCTGGGACACTGCCCCCTGAGTGGGGAGGTGTCGCTGTTGATTTCAGGTGCTGGAGGCGACCCCGCAGTGTTGCTGTTGGCATCACTGAGTGGGACCGCTTTTGTGGGTGGAGGCGGGCTTCCAGGGCAACCTGGATGCCAGGCCGTCACACCCTCCTCCCTGCACCTGTAACACTGCCTCCTGGGTGGGGAGGTGTAGCTGTTGATTTCAGGCGTTGGCGGCGACCCTGTAGCGTTGGCGTTGGCGTCACTGAGTGTGACCGCTATTGTGGGTGGAGGCGGGCTCCCAAGGCAACCTGGATGCCAGGCCGTCACACCCTTCTTCCTGCATCTGGCACACTGCCACTCAAATGTGGAGTCCTGCTCTCTTCCGTCCTGAGAGGCACCTTCCTTGATGGGGCAGCTGCTTGTGCTATGCATTCCTGCGCAGTAGCCGCAGGTGGCTGGCTTGTGACAGTATTTCGCCACATGATTGACCCCAAAGCAGTTGTAGCACACCACAGGGGGAGGAATCCACCGACTGATGTTACTAGGGGTACCGTGCTGCCAAAGAAGCTGTACTTCTCAGGAGGTGGTTCCTTCCTTTTCCAAACAATGATGATCCTACTAAGTTGTGCACCATCCTTATAGAGTCTTCTTGCACTGTGGACGCCCTGAAGTGACAGAGCTCTCTTGGGGGGAATACCCTTGGGGAATTGGGTGACAAGGTATTCCTTCATTTTTTGGGGTCGAACAGGTTCATCTCGCTTAATAAGCTGTATTGAACCGACCTTACCCTCAATGAAGCTTTCGATAGCTTCTGTCTCCTCTCGGCCTACATAGACAAAACGAGGGGTGTTACCTGGCACGACAACATTCAGCTTAGCCATGCCATAATCCTTATTCAGGGCAGTCAACCAATTAATCTTCATCAAATTGGTTGCGTTCTCGGGGAAGGCAAGGCGCATGTACTTAGCCCGGGGAGCCATGGGAGGGGGGGGATGCCCCTATTGGCTCTCCTCTGCTTCCTTCCCTGGGTCCTCATCTTGCGTTTCTGCTGACGTGTCTGAAACTTCTGAAAGCCAGCTTCAGTGTCGCTATGACTGTCCTCTTCATCTTCTTCATCAAGGACATTGGCAGAGCGCCGCCCAGCGATGACTCCTGCCATGGTTAGATTTAGATGGAATCTAGGCCATATACACTGGGGCACAGAGGTGACATGTAGGCCAGCGATGTCCTTGAGGCGTAAGCCCTCTTATAGGACAAGGGGAGAGGGGAGCCTGACATCAGAGCGGTGTGAGGGTAGGAGGGCCTCCTGGGAGCGGAGGGAGTGTGGTGTCGGGGGAGGGGGGGGGGACTAAGGTAACAGGCGTATTCTCAGTTTATAAGCACTTTTATTACACTTCACTTGTTCTTAATAGTATCTCTGTTTTTCTGGTTAGATACAGTATAAAAGTCAATTTTAGTTTCAATAGAACTATCCAACGTGGCACCATAAAAGGGGGGTTTGTTTATACAGACCTTCACCACATGGCCGGGGGTGGCCGCAGGAGTAGGCCTGCCTGGCACACCCACTCCCCAGTACTCAAATCACGTTAGTTCACTTGTTATACAGGCAACATATTTGCAGTTGTTGACCTATCGGTTAAGGTAATCCTCCAAGTCATAGTGTTAGGAAGAACACCTAATATTCAGTAACGCCCTGAGAGAATACTGTACCTCTAATCCCAGTGAGTACCACTTTAATCTTAAAAAGATCACAGGTGGTCCACCACACCCCCACCCTACACAACCACGTCAACTATTCGTGTCAAGAGGTCATCAACAGTAACCTAGTAAGTGGGGAGAGGAATAGGTCACATCACCCATGGGTCAGATTGAATGTCTCATGGTGTTATCAGCCTAAGAAAAACAAGGTCAACCTCTCTCTCTCTCCTCTCTCACACAAAAATTAAAATCCACTATTTTCCATCACATAAACAACTATCTTGCATTTTTTTTTTTTTTTAGCCCAGGGAAAACACCGACCTCTAACCTTATGCAAACTGGTATAGCTATACTGCTTTTCCACTCACAAGTAGACTGGGAAAAATAATAATCCACATTAACGTTATTTCTGAACTATTTCACATTCTCTTCATCATATAGACGTCTTCGCCATTTCAATTACGTGAAGCGGCAAATACACCCGCTAAAATATGTAGTAAATTGAGGGAAGTATTTTAATCGAAGTTGGAGCATCAAAGGGTCGTTCTTGGCGTTAGTTTTCAAGTGCGTAGGGTATCTTGCTCGTGATGTCATTAAAGACTTTGAAACGTAAACACGGACTTCATAAAAAAAATTTAAGGAATTTGAGAGGAGGAGACCACTACCCCTACCATAATAATAATAATAATAATAATAATAATAATAATAATAATAATAACTGTCAGTAGTCATCATAATAGAAAGAAGTATTAACGTTATTAGAATATATTGTTAATGTATCTATAAGTATAAATATGATGCATGTCTACTGAAATGGGTGGTTGGTGCAAAGTATTTCGACACAATGACGCCGACTGAAACATTCTGCTGTCTCTTATATGGAGTGGTGAGTCTTGTTGTCATTCTTACCATATGACGACACGACGACCAACATCACGCCACATTCTTGTAAATACAAACAATATAGCTGTCCACATTGTACTAAAAGGCACAAAAGTCCCTTCCACCAACCAGCCACAGTGGGAGTCTGAATCACCTGAGGTTGATTAGTGGAAGGGACTTGTGTAGATGATAGTACAAGAGGTCACTTTGGGGCGACCAGCCAACTCGGTAACAACGTGTTCTCCGAGCCTCGTGTTCAAAGTTACCGAATAGAGTGTATCCTTTATATAAAAGAGTTTATCTCCTCTCTGAAACTGACCTGAAGAGAATATACTAACCACTAGGTACTTGTCTACTAGATCGCCTTCCGACTTACTAGACAGTATTACCAGTACTAAACTTACATACAACAACAGAACAAAAACAATAAAAGAATTAAAACATGGACAGAACAAACACAAATAAATAATACTACAATCAACAAATAAAAGACAATCACTAGTCTTTACTTCATCAATATTTTACTGTACAAGTTGCAAATATTTTCTGTATGGCAGACTGCGGTAATATCCTTCACACACCTCACGCTGTACACCATTCGGCCCACTGCCACAGAAAAAACAACCATGGGTCCTGAATGGGCTGGGTTGTAGTTTTGAAAGGTTATTTTATCATATACGGTGTGTATATATTCTGTTATGTTATGTTGTGAGGAAATATGTTACTTTGGACGTGATGTAACGGACACACACTAACTCACTGAGGTTCATACTCAGTAGTCACGGGTCATATGTCAGGTCAAAGGTCAAAGTTACGAGTAGTCACAGGTAATATGCCACAAACATCACCATGCCAGAAGACAAATTTCACATGTGTACAGGTGTCAGACGCACAAACTACCAATATTAACACAGGTAATGAGTACACTTGTGTTCAAGGACAGGTGAGACGACACAGAGTTCATAATTCAGTTTACAATAACGCACCAAATATTTAACAAACAAAGAAAACCATGATAGAAAATATATGAAAAAGTAAACAAAGAAACATTATTGGGTCACCTGAAGATTAGCACCGAGTTTATTTCACTACAAGAACAACTACCTACCCTAACGCTGACCTGACCTGAACCTAACACTAACCTAACCTAACCTAACCTAACCTAACCTTATCCCTGGGGTAGCATTAGTGTGTTTAATCATCAGGTGTAATAAGCTGAAGGCTAAACACGTAACAGCCTCTGTCAACATATAGACAGCGGTACTTATATAAATGTGGGCTACTTACATGTATTAATTGTATAATAAATATTACCTAACGTAATCATGTCATGACCTGTCCTTAAGATTCAACACTAGATGCGACTTCTCGGTCACTGGCTCAGTGACTTTCAACTGACCTCCAGGCACCAGCTTTATGCTCAGTTGATACAGGTAAAGTATCTCGTAGACGCCAGACGTGTGTCACTAGAGGCTCTGATCTCAGCCTCTTATAATCTCCCATTAGCTATAGACTCATCAGTGTAGTTACGTTGTTGAAGGGCATTTACCTTATGTTTGAATAATTCCAATTTTCTAAAAAAACAACAACAAAACAACGCTTTGGGTTTAGAAATATACCCAATTAACGCAGGTGTTACCGCTGTGACCAGCCAGCTATATCAACAGATACCAGTGGTGTCAACTCTCTACACGAAGATAAACTCCAAGTGTGTCACCTCAATAGCAAACTTCAGGTGATCCAGATTAACACGAAAAATATCAAGAAAAAATGTTTAGCAACACAAGTAAATGTGTAAACACAGCCCCTTAATGTTCATGTATAAAACAACAATTAAAAACATCGAGAGTAACATACGTGGCGTTCTTCGTGCAACGTTTGTATGTTGCAAGAGACGAGTCCCTTTCATCTGTGCAATATTGCAGCATGGCTGAGTCATATCTGAAGTTTACGGAGTCTATTTTTTTCAGAAGTTTAAAGACTTTTCCAAAAATATTCTGGTATTTCCGTGTTGAAGGTCCACTATAGTACAGCATGCTACCTGCGCGTATCACTAGGTGAGTGGAGGAGGGTACAGCAGGAGGTGGAGAACGAGGTAGGGAGTGGATAAGGGAAGCAGGAGGTGGAGGAGGAGTAGCAGGAAGTGGAGGAGGGGGAGCAGCAGGTGGAGCATGGAGCAGGGGGTGAAGCGGCTATGCATATCATAAGGAACATTTATTTGTCCAGGGCAAATGACTTTTTAAATTTACTAGCTCGAGTATTTTATTTTTTACTTGCCCTGAAATTTTTGGAGGAAATTTGCTTGCCCAGATTTCCTTATGGGAAAAGTTAAATAACATCTTAAAACAGTCAAAAATATTGTGTGGATTACCTCAAAGATCACTTGTCTAAATGGTGTCAGTGGCGGTAACCCTTTCCATGTGATGTCATAACTCCCCTCACCAGACTTTTACAGCCCTCCAGGTTGGTAGTTCCTTTGAAATGTTGACAAGTTGACTGAGGTGGGTTGATATAGGTCGGCAATCCTGGTACACTGATGACCTCTCTTGTTAAACATGTACGGTGAGATGGGGTCACGTAGCGCGTGACAAATTCCCGTCTAGGTATTTGCTTCAAAATATTAGTGTCTGCCGAGCAAGTGACGGGCATATGGGCATAAAAAAATATCACTTGCCCGGCCCCCTCGAGTACGAGCATGCCGGGCTTCGGGGCATTACTAATCTGCACAGCTTGAGGTGAAGGAAAGCAGGAGGAACGGGAGGTGGAGGGGTGGCAGGAGGTGGAGGGGTGGCAGGAGGTGGAGGGGTGGCAGGAGGTGGAGGAAGGATAAGGAGGTGGAGGAGGTAGCAGGGAGAACAAAAGGGGGCAAGGAGGTGGAGGGAGAGCAAGAGGGGAAAGAAGAGCAGGAGGGAGCAAGGAGAACAGGAAGGGCAAGGAGGGCAGGAGGGGCAAGAAGAGCAGGAGGGGTAAGAAGAGCAGGTAGGGGCAAGAAAAGCAGGAGGGGCAAGAAGCGCAGGAGGAACAAGAAAAGCAGGAGCGGCAAGAAGAGCAGGAGGGGCAAGAAGAACAGGAGGGGCAAGAAGAACAGGAGGGAAGGGTTTGGATCATTTTTCGTAACGTTACAATGCCACGCTTTGACAACTGGAACAGAAAATTCCTGGATCACCTGAAGGTTAGATAGCCCAGCTTATTTCACCTGGTGATTAAAGACCCGAACGCTACTTCTAGGTTAGTTTAGGTTAGGTTAGGTAAAGTTCATAAAGGTTAGGTTAGGTTAGATTATTAGCTAAGTTTAGGTTAGGTTATTAGCTAAGTTTAGGTTAGGTTATTAGCTAAGTTTAGGTTAAGTTAGGTTAAGTTATTAGGTAAGTTTAGATTAGGCAAGGTTTGATTAGGTTAAGTTGGCGTTGGAGTGTTTAGTCATCGGATGAAATAAGCCAGGGTGCGTAATCTTCAGGTGATCTGGTTATCCTCCACCCATGTGTGTAGTACTGCAATATTACATTCTCTTATCTGGCAGTCAAGGACATTAATACTTAAAAGATTTCTAAAATAACTCCCCCCAAAATATTCAAATTTTGTCTCCCTCTTGTCCCAGATCAGTGTGTATAATGAAGAATTCCTTACAACTCTTCAACATTGCAACATTACCTGTATACTCCAGCTTTAACGTATTTAAGAAAACACAACTGGGACAACGTTTTCTGGGTCATCACATAGCTCATGACCCAACGTTTTCATATTGCAGGAAGAGAAGCCCTTTCATCTGTGCAATATTGCAAACTGACCAGATTATATCGCACAGTTACTGAGGCGACAAATTCTCAGCCAGGTAGAAACAATCATATATATATTATGAGTATTGTATACCTGTGGTGTAATGTTTGTGTACCAAATGAATATACCTTCAACTCTGCAACAATGCAACAAAGCACATTTACATCTTGCATTCACATTACCTTTTAGTTTTCAGTCCATCAAAATTACAAGGTTTCATATTTGGAATTACGGACGCAACTTTTGTGTATTGAAATGGGACTCGCTTTCATCTAGGTAATATTGCTATATAATATTTGGACAGTTGTGGGCACAATTCCCTGAACACCTGTTAATATTTCAGTATTACTTGAGGGCCACATGTGTCATCGCTGGTAGACGCTTTGCTCTTTATTGTGCCCAAGCAGAAAAAAAAATGTGATAAAGAGGATCACCTGAAGATTAGACACCCCAGTTTATTTCACGCTTATCTAACCAAATTTAACAGAACCTAAAAAAATCTATATCTAAACTAACCTACACAAACCTAACCCAACTCGACCAGACCAAACCTAACCTAACCTAACCTAACCCAAACAAACCAAACTTGATCCCCCAGGTAACGTTAGAGTGTTTAGTCATTAGGCGAAATAAAATAGGAAGAGACAATCTTCATATGCTAAAAAAACAAAACAAGAACACTACCATAAAGAAAAAATAGAGTAAATAAAATATTCAAATCACCCAGTCCCCCTCACCCCCACGACCTTGAAGTACACAACACATAACCCAAAAGACTTATTGCAACCTGAGAGCAGTGCAGGGAGGAGGAGGCCGGGAGAGGAGAGGTGTAACGTGAGTCAGCAACTGGGGTTTACATATACGCTTTATTGAATTGTCAAAAATATCAAACAGAATGCTATAAATTCCATTCCTAATATCGAGTATTCTTGCAACATTTTGTATATTGCACTGATGGATGGGGGGAGAGAGGGGGTTCCTTTCATATATCCAACATTGCAACAAGACTCATTCACGCCTAAACAGATTATTTCAACTGTATTTCAACATACTGCAATTGGCATCCCTACTTTAATACAACCTCCGAATATCCGTTATTGCAGTAGTTCATTTCCTCTGTGTTATATTGCAATACGACCCAATTACATTTTAGTGTCTACAGTGCTTATTATTTTACAGAGATTACATAAATAATGCAACGAACTCATTTCAATACAGTGTCCCTAATGCAGTGTCTGTGTACTGTACTGCCGTGGAAGGGGGAGGAGGGATAGGAAGGGGAGGTAGGAGGAAGAGGAAGAGGGGGAGTAGGGGCGGTAGGAGGTGAAAGAGAGGGAGGGAGGAGGAGGAGGGAGGAAGGAGGTGATGAGGGAGGTGGGAGATGGAGGAAGGGGAGGAAAGAGAAAGGAGAGGAGACGGAGTGAAAGGCGTAGAAAGAAAAAGGGAAGGTAGGAAAAATAAGGGAGGGGGGGAGAGGGGAGGGGAGACGAAGGTAGGGGGAGGGGGAGGGGGAGGGGAGAGGAAGGTAGAAAAAAGGGAGGAGGGAGAGGGGAGGGGAGGATGGAGGGAAAAGAAGGAGGAGGGAGAGGGAGGGGAGGGGAAAAAGGGAGAGGGAGGGGGAGAGGGAGGGAGGAGGAGAGGGGAGGGGAGAGGATGGTAGGAAAAAGAAGGGAGGAGGGAGAGGGGAGGGGACAAAAGGGAGGAGGGAGAGGGGAGAAGGGGAGAGGGAGAGGTAGGGAAAAAGGGAGGGGAGAGGGAGGGGGAGACGAAGGTAGGAAAAAAAGGGAGGAGGGAGAGGGGAGGGGGAGAGGATGGTAGGAAAAAGAAGGGAGGAGGGAGAGGGGAGGGGGAGACGAAGGTAGGAAAAAGAAGGGAGAGGAAAGGAGGGTTAATCTTGCATCTCTGAAACGCGGCAACAAGATTCACACACACCTCACAGAAGCTATAATTTCCTAGAAACTAACATAACCATATCAATAGTCGTTTATAAGACTGCGTAGTGTTGTGTTGTGTAGTGTAGTGTAGTGTAGTGTAGTGTAGTGTAGTGTAGCGTGGAGTAGTGTATTGTAGTAAAGTGTAGTGTAGTGTAGTGTGGAGTAGTGTATTGTAGTAAAGTGTAGTGTAGTGTAGTGTGGAGTAGTGTATTGTAGTAAAGTGTAGTGTAGTGTAGTGTGGTGAAGTGTATTGTAGTAAAGTGTAGTGTAGTGTAGTGTGGTGAAGTGTAGTGTAGCGTAGCGTAGTGTAGTGTAGCGTGGAGTAGTGTATTGTAGTAAAGTGTAGCGTAGCGTAGCGTAGCGTAGTGTAGTGTAGCGTGGAGTAGTGTAGTGTAGTAAAGTGTAGTGTAGTGTAGTGTAGTGTAGCGTAGCGTAGTGTAGCGTGGAGTAGTGTATTGTAGTAAAGTGTAGTGTAGCGTAGCGTAGTGTAGTGTAGTGTAGCGTGGAGTAGTGTAGTGTAGTGTAGTGTAGTGTAGCGTAGCGTAGTGTAGCGTGGAGTAGTGTATTGTAGTAAAGTGTAGTGTAGCGTAGTGTAGTGTAGCGTAGCGTAGTGTAGTGTAGCGTAGCGTAGCGTAGTGTAGTGTAGCGTGGAGTAGTGTATTGTAGTAAAATGTAGTGTAGTGTAGTGTAGTGTAGTGTAGCGTAGCGTAGTGTAGTGTAGCGTGGAGTAGTGTAGTGTAGTAAAATGTAGTGTAGTGTAGTGTAGTGTAGTGTAGCGTAGCGTAGTGTAGTGTAGTGTAGCGTAGCGTAGTGTAGTGTAGCGTGGAGTAGTGTAGTGTAGTAAAGTGTAGTGTAGTGTAGTGCTGGTGGTACACAGTTTCCTTTCAAATCTGTCAGCACTGCAAAAAAGATGCTCTTCCACACAACTCTCTGTGACACAACAAAACTAATCTCTTTATACCCATGACTTAGTGTTTCCTGGGGCTAAGTTTACATGTTGTTGGGGAGGGGGTGAAGGAGAGGAGGAGGAGAGAGGAATGAGGAGAGGGGGAGGAGAGAGGAATGAGGAGAGGGGGAGGAGAGAGGAGGATGAGGGAAGGGGTGGAGAGAGGAAGTGAGGAGAAGGGGAGGAGAGAGGAATGAGGAGAGGGAGAGGAGAGAGGAATGAGGAGAGGGGAGGAGAGAGGAATGAGGAGAAGGGGAGGAGAGAATGAGGAGAAGGGGAGGAGAGAGGAATGAGGAGAAGGGGAGGAGAGAGGAATGAGAGAGGATGTGAGAGGAAAGAGAGAGGGATGAGAGAGGAAGGAGAGAGATGAGGATGAGAGAGGAAGGAGAGATGAGAGAGAGAGGAAAGAGAGAGGGGTGAGAGAGGAAGGAGAGAGATGAGGATAAGAGAGGAAGGAGAGAGGGATGAGAGAGGAAGGAGAGAGATGAGGATGAGAGAGGAAGGAGAGAGGGATGAGAGAGGAAGGAGGACGGGAGGATGAGAGAGGAAAGAGAGAAAAGGGAGAGGAGGGGAGAGAAAGGAAGAGAGAAGAGAGGAAGAACGGGAAGAGGGAAGGGGAGGAAAAGGAGGGTAGGTTATGGGGGAAGGAGGGGAGGAGAAGAAAAGGAGAGAAGAGGAAGAAAGAGAGGTGGTGATAAATGGAAGGAGAGCAGAGGATGAGGGAAGGAGAGGGAAGGAGTGGAGGGAAGGGGAGAAAGAGGGAAGGGAAGATTGATGTGAGGGCAGGTGAAGGGGAGAAGGAGAATGGGAGGGAAATAAGGGCAGGAAGAGGGAGAAGGGAAGAGAGGGGAGAAGGAACAGAAGGAAAAGAGAGAAGGAAGGGGTGAAGGGAAGAGAGGGAGGAAGGGACAGAAGGAAAAGAGAGAAGGAAGAAGAGGGAAGGAGTCTCTTTCATCTCTACAACACAGAAGTGACAGCCGTAGGATCGGGGAGAGAAGTGAGCACAGGCTGACATGGTTATCAAAAGATCCAATCAAGCCAGCCATCTGGAGAGAGAAAAGAGGCCCAAACAAACAAACAAACAAATACACAAACAAAACGATAAAAAAATATATTATTCATGTGTTCTATTGTTTGTTCTATGGAGAAAAATAAATAAAACTTTTCTCCAGACAAATGAAAAAAAATATGGTTTATCTCGCACAACCACACACTCCTAACCCCCACACACACTCCTAACCCCCCACACAAACTCCTAACCCCCCACACACACCCCTAACCCCACACACACCCTAACCCCCACACACCCTAACCCCACACACACCCTAACCCCCACACACACTCCTAACCCCACACACACACCCCACAACCCCCACACACTAACCCCACACACACTCCTAACCCCACACACACCCCTAACCCCACACACACTCCTAAACCCCACACACACCTCCTAACCCCACATCCACCCTAACCCCCCACACACCCCACACACCCTAACCCCCCACACACACCCTAACCCCACACACACTCCTAACCCCACACACACCCCAACCCCACACACACCCTAACCCCCACACACCCTACCACACACACACCCTAACCCCACACACCCTAACCCCACACACACTCCTAACCCCCACACACACTCCACCCCCACACACCCTAACCCCCCACACACCCTACACCCACACACACTCCTACACACCCCTAACCCCACACACCCTAACCCCCACACACACCCTAACCCCACACACACCCCAAACCACACCCCCACACACTCCTAACCCCACACACACCCAACCCCACACACACCCCACACACCCACACACACCCTAACCCCCCACACACACCCTAAACCCCACACACACCCTAACCCCACACACACTCTAACACCCCACACACACCCTAACCCCCACACACACCAACCCCCACACACACACTCCTAACCCCACACACACACCACACCCACACACCCTAACCCCCACACACACAACCCCACACACCCTAACCCCACACACACCCTAACCCCCACACACTCCTAACCCCCACACACACCCCTAACCCCACACACACCCCACACACCCTAACCCCACACACACCCTAACCCCACACACACCCACCTAACCCCACACACACCCTAACCCCCACACACACCCCACCCCCACACACACCCTAACCCCCACACACCCACACACCCCACCCACACACACACCCTAACCCCCACACACACCCTAACCCCACACACACTCCTAACCCCCACACACTACACACCCCTAACCCCACACACACTCCTAACACCCTAACACACACCCTAACCCCACACACCAACCCCCACACACACTCCTAACCCCCACACACACCCTAACCCCCACACACCCTAACCCCCACACCCCCACACACACCCTAACCCCACACACTCCTAACCCCACACACACAACCCCCACACACCCTAACCCCACACACACCCTAACCCACACACACCCTAACCCCCCACACACACTCCTAACCCCACACACACTCCTAACCCCACACACACACCCTAACCCCCACACACACTCCTCCAACCCCAGACACCCAAACCCCAACACACACCCTAACCCCCAACACACACACTCCTAACACACACCCCAACCCCCACACACTCCTAACCCCCACACACACCCCTGACCCCCACACACTCCTAACTCCCACACGCACCCTAACCCCCACACCCTAGCCCCCACACACCCTAGCCCCCACACACACCTAACCCCCACACACACCTAACCCCCAACACCCCACACCCCCCCCACACACTCCTAACTTCCCATACAAACACACAAACACACTCCTGTAATGAGTGATATATTCATTATGAAAATATAGTGAGAATACAGTAGGAGGGATTACAAAGTGAGGAAAAAGTTCGATAATTATACGATTTCCAGGGCTTCTAAAACAGTTAAGAAACGGCAGAGAACTGGCAGTGAAAAAGAAATTCGTGTTTCAGTGTAAGAACCGATAAACGTAATATTACATAACGCCGATTCAAGAATATTGATTTCGTTGTTGCCAGATAAAAAAATAAATAAAATATGGATAATTAATTATTTAAAGAATATTATTGGACAAAGAAAGGCTATTGGTAGGAGAATAAATCATGATGAAGTTTACCTCCGAAACTATTATAAAGTATTGGGCAGTAGGGTTAAGGCAAATATAACAAAAGCAAAGAGGAATAATGAACTGAAGGTAGCAATGGAAGCTAAGTCAACCCCAAAGGAATTTTTCCAAATGTATCAAACTAAAACACGAGACAAGGTTGGACCAGTACAGTCAGATACCGGCGAACTAACTGATAACGACGGAGAAATAAACAATAATCTGAACAGATATTTTTCATCAGTTTTCACAACCGATAATTATTTAAACATGATACCCGAGGCACCGACTAACTACAGATATAGGGAAGAAAATAGATTATGTGAGATAGTAGTGACTAGTAACGATGTTAGTAAACAAATAAATGAATTTAAATGTAATAAGTCGCCAGGTCCTGATGAGATAATTGCCAGAGTATTAAAGGAATGTAAGGAAGAGCTTAGTATGCCCTTAGCAAACTTGTTTAACATATCATTAAAAACGGGTGTAGTACCAGAATCCTGGATAGCGAATGTGAAACCGATTTTCAAGAAGGGAGATGAATCGTCAAACTTCTGTCCCACCAGTTTAACGTCAATTATAGGCAAATTACTGGAAGCAATAATTTCAGTCAATTCGAAATCACTTCGAGAAACACAAATTGTTCAATGATTCCCAGCATGGTTTCATAAGTGGGTGCTCATGTCTGACAAATCTATTAACATTTTTTTCAACTGTTTTCGAATCAGTGGATGACCTGACACGAGTATGATGTGGTTTACCTCGACTTTAGCAAAGCCCTCGACAAAGTCCCCCAATAAAAACTAATACGTAAAATGGAGGCACGCGGAATTGGAGGTGTTCTAAACTGGATTAGGACGTGGTTATTAAATCCGATTGGTGTGAAATCACTAGTGGAGTACCCTAAGGCTCAGTACTTGAACCATTGCTATTTATTATATAAATAAATGACAGATATATGAGTAGACAGCAACATAATTAAATTTTCTGACGACACTAAAATAAGGCGTGTAATTAATCTGACGAGGATTCAGCAAAAACTTCAGACAAATCAAAAAAAAATTTCGCATGGTCTGAAAAATGGCAGATGAAATTTAATGTGGGCAAATGTAAAGTACTTAGTCTAAACAGAGAAACCAGATATCAGATGAACAACGTAAATATTGAGAAATCCGACAGTGAGAAAGATTTAGGTGTAATGATAAGTAGGAATCTTAAACCAAGAAAAATATGCGTATTTTCTCGAAACAAGACTAACAAAGTACTTAGGCTCATACAAAGGAATATTAATTACAAGACTAGAGAGGTTATCCTAAAACTATTTCTTACGCCTGTGATTTAGGTGCGAGATAGGTATACACTGGCTTGGAAATAGAATAGTGGATGAGTGGAACAAGTTACCAAACATCATCATTAACTTGGACACGCTGGGTACCTTCAAATATACTATAGGTTGGACGGATATATGAGCGATAGGGGTTGGGTGTAAACGGGTCTGCCCAGTATGGGCCAATAGGCCCGTTGCAGTTTCCTCCATTCTTATGTTCTTATGGGTTTTTTTTGCTTAATATACCAAGGGGAGGGGGGGGGAGCCCTCCCGTTAGGAAGTTATGTACGGTTAGGTAGGTCTTGGTTGGTTAGGTCTGGTTCTGTTAGGTTCTGCGCACTGCCGTTTCCATTTTCTTGTTTAGTATCATGCAAATATGTAATAGTATCTCCAGATATTGTGATCTTTTTCTAATACCAAAAGTTATTTATACTGCTAACCGTGCTCTCTACCTTTACAAATGAAAAACACCGAATAGAATAGGAATGATTAGTAGAAGACTGATAATGAAGCGTCCAGAAGTAGAAACACAGATAAATTTGAAAATGAATAAGTTAACCATAGAATTGTATTTTCTTTGTCTATGTCTTGAAACAAAGAAAACTAAAAAGATGCCTGACTAACCTAAAGCTGTAATGTATGAACCCATTGAACATATATGAATGTCCATGTAACAGTGGATTTCTCTCGTTCGGTGGCCGAAATTCAGATGCACAACCATGGCCGTCCCTTGAGGGGGTCCAGGGCCCGGGGCAATTCAACCACTGTCGGGCCCCTTGCAGTCTTAAAAACAGTCCAACACTTATAACTAGTACAGGGAAAGCACCCTGCGATATCAAAATCACTAAAGTATAGATAGATATTTATGGCTATTATTGGATTAAAAGTTTTTACTTCACCTAATAATATATATTGCCAGAAAAGGGTATTTGGGTGGTGATTTACGCCTGAATAATTTATTAGTGAAACGACTGCGACCCCACACAAATCGCAAAGGTAAAAAAAGACGAGACCCTATTTTACCATAGTTTTAAGTAATTTCACCATTGCCACACTCAAATCCTTTGAAAATTAATTACGTTTTCTATATAACTATTAAAGAGAGTAGTCTATGCACAAATTCAATTGAATACCCTGGTATAAGCAAATAACAAAATGCTTACTAATAGAATTTAACCGTGTTACTAAGCGTTACTGGACGGCAGAAGATGTTGAATGTAGCCTTAATTCTCTATGTTATACCTCAAGGATGCCTTTATACTACGTTAAATGCTATGGCCAAAACACGTAACCCAACAAGGTTGTTCAGATACTTAGTAACTCTTCAAGAATGAGGTGCTCCCCCGTCTGGTCCCCGAAATATGCTAGAGACTGTCAGTTGACTGAAAATGTCCGAAGGAGGGCCACCAGACTGGTGCCTGCACTACGGCACCACAGTTACCTTGAAAGATTAGAACGCCTACAACTGCTTAGCTTATACTATAGACGGGCAAGGGGTGACCTAATTGAAAACCGTGAGGGCAAACTTTTTCGGAGTGAGGGTTGTAAACTCTTGGAACAATCTGCCAGAGAGTGTTGTGACGGCACCGAGTGTGAGCTCTTTCAAGAGAAGACTTGACCAACACTGGAGCGGGTTCAGGTACATTCAGGAGCCGGTGCATGCCCAGTATTTGCCAACGGTGCGTGACAGAGACGTGACCGATCGCCCGGGCGGCTAGCGAGCCGACCTTTTGGTGAAGAATATAAAGGAAAAGAGACGTGACCGATCGCCCAAGCGGCTAACAAGCCGATCAGTGGCGAAGAGGATAAAAGTAAAAGTAAAAGTAAACATCTCAGAGGGCACTACCCAATCGAGTATCCATAGTACTCCATACCTGAAGCTGGTGGACGTCCGCCCCACAAGGGGTCACAGCTCAAGGATAATGAAGCCACAAGTCTAGAAAACTGTGAGGACAAACTTTTTCGGAGTGAGAATTGTAAACACTTGGAACAATCTGACAGAGTGTTGTGACGGCACCGAGTGTGAGCTCTCTCTAGACTAGACTTGACCAACACTAGCGTCGGTACAGATACATTCAGGAAGCAATGCATGGCCCGTATACTTGCCAACAGTGCGTAACAGAGACGCGACCGACCGCCCAAGCGGCTACTGAGCCGATCAATGGGAAGAGGATAAAAGTATAAGTAAAAGAATGGGCGAAAAACGAATAATTACCAAAACTATTCCTTTTGCATTTTATGCCTCTTTCTCGGGGCAAGAAAGCTGCTAAGACTTGAATATTACCAAAAATGGTAAAAATACTCACCGATGGTCTTGCAGGAGGCGTCATGTGGTCACTAATTTTCACTTAACCGAGATCACGAATTATCACTTAAGCGAGATGAGTAATTATCACTCACTAAATATCACTTACCGAGATCACTTATTTTCATGCAAATGAGATCACTAATTTTCACTTAACCGAGATCACAAATTACTACTTAAGCGAGATAATTAATTTTCACTTTACATTGATCATTAATTTTCACGCAATCGATATCACTAATTTTCAGTTAATCGGTCTCATTAATGTTTACTTAACTAAGAAGACCACCAAGTATCATTTAAGCCACACAAACATTCATTAAATATCTCAAAACAATATCACTCGCTATATTATTACTTAACACACTGAAGATGTGATTGATATTATAGATATTTTTACCAATAAATTCTTAATACATTTGAGATAAGTTTGTTCACATACAGATGTTGATCTTGGCTATATAACACTAAACTTTCTCACCTTCCCACACCATAGTTTTTTCTGTAATGTTTGTAGCGCCATTATTCTAACAATGTCTTATAAAGTAGATGTGGGGAAACAGTTCATTGTCGTAGATTAATTATTGGGAGTCAGTAAACGCTGTCGTCTGCCTGATGGACGGTCAACATTAGTTGTCTTGCTAAATTCTTCAACCTTTTACTTATTTTCTTATCTCAAGTTTGTGTTCCAGTATAGTATATGAATAAAGAATATTAATAAAATAAATATAAATAGATGGGTGAAAGAAACCTATTAGATGGCATATATCTTTGTAGTATTAAATATTTAATATCATATAGGAAAATTATGGGTACAAATTGAACTTGTTTAGAAAGTCATAATTTTACAGTTCATAAAGTATATTTTTATCGGTTTAGTGAAACACATATGACTAGTTTTATGCATACAATATTACTATTAATACCAAACTAATACTGATACTAATATTGCCACAACCATAGAAAACTTTTCGTGTTTATACGATGTACTGTAATATGGCAAAGACTTTGGCTGTGTGTCGACCTGACTCACTTGTTAAACCTGGTGTAAAAATGGATTGTGAAGAAATAATTTTAGGTGTCGTATGAATGATTGTTGTTAAGTCTACAAAGATAGTATTATTACACGTATGGAATTTGTGCATTTGGCCTCTTTATACCTGGCAAACATTCCTAAAAGGGGTTGGATAACTTCGTTGGCAACTAACTGCCCAATGCCACATTGCAGTTTATTTTTTATTGCTTTAATTTAGGATTACCAGATCGAAAATAAAATAAAAAGTGGCTTAAAACACTTCAGGGATCCAACAGGGCGTTGTCACCAAGTTTCATGAAAATCGGTAAAGCATATTTCCGCCTTACTGGCGAGTGATTTGGAACATAAGGCAAACGCTGGTAATTTATATGACTCACTGGGCCATTGTCATCATTATTATTATTTTTTTTTAGGAACACGTCATCTTAAAAAGCAAAAACTTATATTTTTTTCGTGATCAACGACTTCTGTTACCCCTAGTTGTAAAATTTTAATAATTGTAGCATGCCTATATGGCTATATCATAGCTAGAATTTTGAAGAGTCACTTAGGCAGACGCAACTAGCTGTGCTGAATATAATAATTAATTTTAGCGTTCCACCTACCTTGCCACTTACATCATATGTAACGCTCAGGGGTGCGTGAGTCAGGGAGGTGGAGAGGCGACAGGTGATGATCGGGGGCTAGGGGAGTGTATCAGGGGTGACCGGGAGTAGAAGGGATGGAGATCAGGGAGGGTACCCATTTATAGTTGTGTGAACTGTATCCACCAGACTTCATTAGTAAACTATTAATGTACTGATAATAGAGTAATGTACTACTGTATTAATATGCTGATAAGAGTAATGTACTATAAATATACTGATAATAGTGATGTGCTAATAATAGAGTAATGTGCTATTAATGTATTGATAAGAGTAATAAACTGTTAATGTACTGATAATAGCGTAATGAACTAATAATAGATTAATGTACTCATAATAGAATAAATTACTAGTAATAAAGTAATGTACTGATAATAATGTACTAATAATGTACCGATAATAATGTGTTAAGTACATTACTGAAATGTAAACGCCAAGCGTGTTATTACCCACTAATCTTGTTTTCTTCTTTCTAATTAATTGCATTTTGCTGTTTTGAATACCACAACCGATTGCAAATTTTGCATTCTTATTTTAATGCAAGTAAACTATTGTACTATGGACTAACGTCAGAAAACCTAATTGAGCCTAACCTAACTTACCCTAACTTTATCTTACTCTAACCTAACCAACATTAATTTTATCTAATTAAATTTAATCTAAATTAACTTAATCAATCTAATTTTATCTAACCTAATCTAACTCACTTAATCTAATCTCACCTAACCTAACCTAATTTAACTTAACCTATCTAAATTAACCTAACTTGACTAAGCTATGCAAACCTATACCTATCCAAACCTAATTTAACCTAACCAAAACTATCCTAGGATGGTCAGGTTAAGTTAGGTTAGATTTGTTATGTTAGCTTCCACCACTGGTTACCAGCGGCCAAGTTCGTATATAGTAATAGTGATAGAAAAAAAGTTGCCTTAAAGTTATCATCTGAAGATGTATATTAATGACACATCAGTTCTCAGTCTGTTCATTACCAGCAGTGATTATGGACTGGTGCTGGATCAAGTAATAGTAATTATTGTTTTACAATGAATAAAATTCATATAAAAAATTAGTTATTAAAAAAGCTTTTAAAACGAATCCCGTGTAGTTTAAAATTAGACAGAAGAATAAACTTAGTGATTCATAAGCCCTAATTTCTAGCCCACCCTGGCCAGAGGTAGAGCTGAATGCACCTGTCTGAACGACGGCTCACCGTCGAAAGAATAAGATGTGTAACCTAACTAACTGGGGGCCCCTTGTTGGTTAGGTTAGACATCGTAACCCTCCCCCCAAGTCAAATACCAATGTTTGTAGAATTTTCTTTTATCTCAGTTTTTAAATTTTAAAAACATTATTCATCACAGAAGAGTATAGCGTCAAGAACAAAAATTCTTCAACAGCTTTGTCTCATTATGAACACCACAATAATAATAATGTACTTAATAATACTGTAAATGTGCTTATTATTACAGAATTCATTGTTTTGTTTGTCACTTGGTTTATAATGCCATCCATTACATTTTTTTCAGTATTATTATAATACCATTATTTAAAAAAAAATCTGTTCACAATTTGAAACAGATGAAACCAGTCAAATACCTATGGTCTCTGTAATTAGGTGACTTCGTATTATACAGAACTTCGTGTGCTCGAACATTTACTATGAGTAGTTGTTCCATGTCTAGACTCTAGAGAAGCAGTGGAAATAGAACTTCACACTATCACGCGCCTCACAAATGTGTGCTGGAATGGAAAATGTAAGAGGTGAGCTGACACTATCACGTGAATCGCAGCCGTGACAGTAGTGTGTCGCCAAGCAATACAATAATACACGTTACTGGCCTGGACATTTCTCATGGTCACGTGAGCCCATGTTAGCTCACGTGATGTGATAGCAATGTGTTCCTGCCTTTACTCTCATGGTTATGGCCACGACGTGGCCGCCACGTTCCAAAGTTTGCTTCACTTACTGAAGTTGGATCGCCTCTGCCATGGTATCAATAAAATAGTTATTTCTAATATGGACTGTTTTTCATATTATTTATTTATTGAAATGTTGTGTGAAAAAGCAGCGGTTATGTATAAAGCCACCCAGTGTTGATTGGTGTTCGAACGTCTCATAATAATTTGTTGGGTTGTGTGGTCGTTCGTGTGTTGTCACGGTGAGCCGTTACCCGTCGTTCAGAAAGACCGCCGGAGTCAATTCTCCCTCCGACCAGGGTGGGAGAGAAATAGGGCTTTTGACTGTACAATCCCTCCTTCATAGACGGAGAGGAGAGTGACAGTAACAGCCGCTACAGGATAAAGACAGGGCATCCTACATTCTCTATAATACTGTAACATTGCCTAATATAACAGTCTGGAAATCACTCATGTAATTTTGGGTAACACTTTATTGACTTACAGTAACACTTTAGTATCAGCTGGAGTAAAGATGGACACATGTGATTTCATACTATTACAAAAATTATTGTTGCTTTTCATAAGACTCCACAACTTCTAACTGGAAATAACTCTTGTCACAGCTATTCTAAGTTCACAGTAAAGCTAGGATTCCATTCTCGCGGTAGCGGTAGCAGTATAACGTTAGCAGCAAAAATAGTCATATTGAAATGTACACAGTTGTTTCCATTGGCACGGTTGCGTTAGCGTTATGCGTTTGCGGTACGTGTCAATCGCTCCCTGTAGCGATTGAAAACACAACCGCATGGAAACGGACTAGGGAATTCCGCAGTGACTTCACTATCCCTGTGTTTGATCTCACCCAGCAAAATGCCACGAAGAAAAAAAAGTGTTCTGTCGAGATCGAGAAATTTATTTCACTCAGAATATACCCCAACTTATTTTTGTAATGCATTATATAATACATTTAGAAACATAGCAAGTATTATTTCACAACTTAACTCATTTAGCATCAATATTTATATATCATTTTACGAGATCCATACATTTTTTTATACAACTGTTCTAAAATTAAGGTTCATGGTCTCAATAAAAGGGTCACTGGAATACTAATTTTTGTGTTACTTAATATTTAAATAGTTCCTATTATTTCCTATTTATAAGTAAGACTTACCTTATACATATTGCAAGGCCTTAGGCAAAATGACTTCTCTGTTCCTGCAGTGTTTCACCAAATGCTTCTCAACCAGGGAAGGAACAAGTGCGAACTGTTCACTGCTCAGACGAAAATAGTCTTTGAATTTTTTTCATCCAAGTTTAGATCTTTTATTGGAGTTCTGTAGGCTCCATGTTTGGTCCGATTCAGCAGCAGTTTATGTTTCCTTGTCCGGTTTTCCTCTGATTTGCCGCATGATCTTATACAAACCCAGAATGTTTTATAGTGAATCATCCTGTTCATATAGGCTCGTAGCTTCGATGCACTAGGAGCCATCTTTCCTGTCCTGTTTCCGCGAACAGAAAGACAGCTGCATATAAATGGAAACAGGGGTGTCTGTTTACAGGTAAATTTAACGCAAACGCATACTACAAAGGCGTAGTTCAAACGCATATGTGGTTTCATAGCTTAATTCTGTTAAGGCGTTCGTAAATGACGAAAATGTTCAACACGAGGATTTCTTCATTATATCAAATTTATTATCATTACTATTCTTATAATATTTATTATTATTGCAATTACTATTATTATTTATTATTATTAGTTGTAGTCTGCTCTGCTGTGTCTCAGGAGAGCAAGATTTTCGAAGGTGGTCCCCTAAACCAACAACAGTTGCAGACATTGACAATGACGCGACAGTCAATGAACGCTGCATCAATAAGCAACTTAACAAACTCAGCTAGGATAGATCATTTTGTATTAGGATACTTAGGCAATAAAGTGGTGAAGCCATACAAAAAAAAAACAGTAGTAGTTGTCAGGAATTTTGGAATAGTGGTTTACGCTTATATAATTATTAGTGAAAGAACTGCAAACCCTGTGGTGGGTAATACGCGAAGTAGAAGGGCGAGGCTCTACTCCACTGCAGTTAATAAATGCACCACTGCTACACTATCAAAACACTGAAAATTACTTATAATTACAAGGAAGTAGTCTCTGCACCGATTCAATGGCATACCCTGGTTTAAGCAAATAACAAAGGGATTATAATAGATTTAAACCGTATTACTAACCGTTACTGGACGACTGAGGTTATTTTATACCACCTTAAAATGTAATGGCCAAAACAATATCCCAACTATATTGTATCTGCATATTAGCACCGATTCAGTCAAGTTTATATAGTCTAATCCTATATATATATATATATATATATATATATATATATATATATATATATATATATATATATATATATATATATATATATATATATATATATGCTGATAACCACAATGAAAAAAGAAAACACGAAGTTCCCAAGCGCTTTCGTGTAATTCACATCTTCAGGGGTGAGTAGTCTGTACCTGGAGCATATACCTGTAGCATATACCTGGATCACGCGCACCCACAGTGATTTACTTGCATAAATAAATAAATATATATATATATATATATATATATATATATATATATATATATATATATATATATATATATATATATATAAGACCTTAATTTGTGACGAAGGAACATTCTGGATCGCTGGGCAAGGGTTGCTAAGGTCATCATAACTTCTGACTGCTCATTCTTCTAATACATGTACGTCTTTAATTACACAAAAGATATATACCTAAGTAGACGCAATATCAAATGATAGAAGGTACTGGAAACATCAAACGGGTAGGACGACCGCTGATATGTTTTGTCTTCCAAAGAGCTGTAGTAGGTTCCACCTGCTCGAGTAAAGATGTTCTCTAATTTTCGAGAATTTGTGATGATTTGATGTCACGTGGCAGATCTAGCATCGTTCGGCATCACATGACATAATATCAAGGGAAAATATATCAGGCCTAAAATGGCTTAGCTTCTAAACAACAAATTACATTGGTCGACAGCCACAATGTTTCGGAAATTGTCAATCTTTACTAATTTGGGAACTCTTTTTATGAAGATATGGGATCAGGCCCGTAGCCAGTATCCTTGACTAGAGAAGGGGGAGGGGTGAATAAATTTTTTTTGGGGGGGAGAGGGGGGCAGGCTTGTAGTGAATGGACCAATTGTGTGACTTATATTGATTTTGGCACTGTTTGCTTTTCTGACAACCGTGAGGACATGAAGTGGATGATGTAATCAGAACTCAGGTATTACATCACCCTACTTATTGGATTGCATCAATTCATTTCTGGAAGTCATATAGTACATACATGTCTTACTCCTTTCATAAAGTCTCTTTTCAGTGTTTGCTTTTGACATTGATGATTTTTTAGCCAAATTTGAACAAAGATGCCTCGTAATTGCGTGAACACTGCAGATAACTTTTGTTATGTTAGTGGAGAATTGACTTTTACATCACAAAAACGTGCTATAACTGCCTTGATTAGGAGAGCCTATAATCTTTATTTTGGCTGTAATGTTGGAGACCAGGACAAGAGCTGGGCCCCCACTTATGCTACAATACTTGAGCAACGAACCTTCGCCAGTGGTTGAATCGGAAAAGGAAAGCTATGCCTTTTGCAGTGCCAATGGTGTGGAGGGAGCCAACAGATCACGTAAGCAATTGTTACTACTGTATGGTGCCTCCAGTTAGGAAAGGTATTTGTAAGAAGAAAAAGTGGACTTTACAATATCCGAATATACCATCTGCTATACTCCCGGTACCTCACAGCGAAGGACTACCCATTCCTGAGCCTCCACTCATTCTCCCTGGAGTCAGAGGACGAACTGGATGACGGAACCTGCGAAACCTGTGAGCCTTCAACGTCACAAGACCCTGATTTCGTTCATAACTTTACATATTCTGAACCGCACAGGATAACTCAGAATGAACTAAGCTGTTGGGCTCCAGACTGCAGCAGTGGAATCTCTTTGCTGAAAATGTTAAGAGAGTCTAAGCAAACTACTGCTGGACAGTAACGAGAGATGCCCCAGTACTTGAATACAAGAGACAAGCAAAAAAGCGTTGGTTTTAATCAAGATAAATAAGTGACCATTATATGTTACGAATATGTTGTATATATACAGGTATATACAAAAGGTGAAAATAAAATTTTCTTGGAAACTGTAGCCAATCAATTGTGTTTATGGTTATATTCGTTTTCAGGACCTCAAAATCCAAAAAGGAAAATCCATTTTATCTCCGAAGAACAAAATGTGTAAAAAATTGTTGACCAGTGTTATACTTGTTTATATTTAGTAAACTCATTATTTTACTACTAGTAAGTTTCTTATTAATTTGGGTAACTAAACATATCTTAGTTTAGGAGATAAAGTTCTCACATCCCGCCCAAAATAAGTTACCTTTCTTACTAGTCATTCGGGCGCTGCATTCAAAAGCACTTATTTTCTTAACTCGTCTGAATTACTAGGAACATAAGACTATAATCAACTAAATAATCTATTACTTTGTATAAAGAAATATTTACAATAATATTTACATTTATCGAGTCATTTTTCGCGACAGTAGTAGTAGTAGTATTATATGTACCAGTAGTAGGGCAGTACAATAGATATAGCAGTAGTAGTAGCAGTAGTATTATTAGTAGTATTAGGGGGAGGCTGGAGGCCATAGTAGTATTAGTAGTAGTAGTAGCAAGAGAGAGGGCTCCATATGCATGAGACATGACGAAGCAAGGGATCTCACAGCAAATATGTTGAAGGAAATCTGTCGTGATGTCAGGGTAGAACCGACCCTCCTTCCATTGGACGGTGAGAATTTCCAACATAGGATTTCAAACACAGCCAACGAAGCCCGTGTTGACGTCAGTGCTCGAGGATTCTGGACGCAGGGACAGCGAGCCTTCTTCGACATCAGGATATTTTATCCCATGGCCGCATGTCACCGTAACTAGCTCTTGATGCTGCACACAGGAGGAACGAGAACCACAAGATAAGGGCATATGGTGAGAGAATTCAGAACGTTGATCAAGGCAGCTTCACTCCTCTGGTGTTCACAACCTCTGGTGGGATGGGACCAAGTGCAGGATGCTTCTACGCCAGACTCGCGGAGGTGCTATCCGAACAGAAGCGGCAGCCCAGAAGTTATGTTACAGCCTGGATGAGATGTCGACTGTCCCTCTCTCTCCTTAGGTCTGCTTTGCTCTGCCTCAGGGGAACGAGAGCATCGTCCCCAAAGCCGACAACAGTTGCAGATATTGACTATGAGGCAACAGTCACTGAATGCTGCATAGATCTGTGGCTCAACTAACTCAACACAGTCAGGGTAGTTACTTATGTATTAGGATATTTAATTTTAAGGTAATAAAATGGCAGCGAAGGTGTGGCTATTGGGGGAGGATGGAGGCCACGTTATTTAAAAAAAAAAGTAGTAGTAGTCATAGTATTGTAAATGATGCGAAATGCACATGCAACTATGAACCAAACAGTGTAAATATTGCTCACGCATAATTTAAGGAAAAATGTACTACTATTGCTATATGGCCTCAAATAATACAAACACACATACAGTATTCTTGGATATTTAATTACACTTCATTCTTACACAATCACAATTATGACTAGGAAAGCCACTACTATAATTTACAACTCGTCTATTACACAAATATGTGGATTTTTTGTGTTTGTGAATGACTGGCACCAGCCCATGTAAATGATGTGGAGAAAGGTTGTTATTTTGTTTACATAGGGCCTGGTGCATGTGAACAGTCATTGTGAAGATCCATACAAGGTCTTGGTGCACGTGGACATTTGACGAGGACTTCTGACACCTTCACACGACCTACTGCTTGTGAATATTTGCACATGATGGCCACCTCAGGACCCCAGTGCCTGTGAACATCTACACACGATCACCAAAGATCCTGACACCTGTGAACATTTGCACAAGAAACAACCATAGTTCCCAATACTTGTGAAAATTTACACATTTACCATGGAACCAGGTGCCAATGAATATTTGCATGTCACCTCTAAAGATCCCATTACTTGTAAATATTTGCACAAAATCACTAAAGAAACCAGCGCCCGTGAACATTTGCTGACGACGAAAGTCAATGTCTGTGATCATTTGCGTGCAGCCTCCAATGTTTGTAAATTTTCCTGCATACGAACTCCTTGATTCTAATGTTTGTGAATATTTGCACGAAACCATTAAAGACCCCAATGCCTGTTGAATGTGAACACGATAGCCGAAGTCACAGTGGCTGTGATCATTTGCTTATAACTTCCACGTGACCAAACACCAGTGAATATTTGCACAAGACCACCGCAGATCTCATCACATACTAACACTGCATACAGCCATTTAAGGTCACAATGCTTGTAAGGAATTTATACACAACTTTACGCTTGTGATCACTCGTACACGATCGCCAGGACACACCTGTGAACTTTTGCACAAGAATCGACGTCACTTATTCATGGCCACTAAACAGTCCTGATGCCTGTGAAGGCATGCACAAGACCAAATGAGGCATGAATGCCACTGAATATTAGCACAAGACCGGACCTGGTGCCTGTGAACAATTTGACTAGAGTTGACTAGCTTGACAGTTTTCAATTTTCAGCTCTAGCTAAACATTATCCTTCCACATCCTTTGTTTTGAACCTGAAAATAGGGAGTTTGGGTTAGTCATAAAATATTATTAATATTTAATTCTACATTACCCAGAAAAAACCCATCTGAGGTTGCTGATTGGTTACCCGGATCTACAAAGGAGTTTCATGATTGGTCTAATCTACATAACTGATAATTGGCTGAAGATCTCTTAAATCAGTGTCATGATTGATTAGAACATCATTGGCTATGTAAGATTGATGATTGGCTGTAGAACTCTCATTATGTTATGTTGTATTATGTTATGTTACGTTATGTTAGGTTGGGTTAGTATTAGTACCTGTTGGAGTAGTAAGATGAATCGTAGGTCTGGTAATAGTTGGCAGAGTAGAGTAGTGACTGGTCGGGGCAATAGACGGTGGAACAGTCGACGTAGGTGTCTCCCCCGCCACCCCGTGCACTCCCGTATCCCAGCCCATCACCTCCTCCTCCGCCTCCCCCACCAGCGCCTCCTCCTCCACCATGTACCAGACCTCCTCCTCCTCCTCCATTCCCTGGTCCAGTACGCTCTTCTGTTGAGCTGAGGTCCGCACTTCCTCCACCTCCTTGGTAGTACTGGAAATAAAAGTAGTGCATTATTCAAGTGTTTCTCAATCTTGCACACAGAAGACTTGTTCAGTGGCAAAGAAGCATCTGTTGACTAACCTTGGTCGAATTACCTGACTGTTTACTATTGTATATCTGCGCTGTCTACGTACATTGGAAATTGTATACTACCTGCATTGTCTATACACATTTATACTGAACTGTATACCTGTAACCTCTACATACAGTACATGCTGAACTGTGTACAGCCTTAACAACATCAACCTAGAGAAGTCGACTTGTGAAGGAGACCTAGGGGTACTTGTAAGCCCGGACCGACGGCCTAGAAAACAGTGCGTTAATGTTCGAAATAAGGCAAACAGAGTATTGGGTTTTATATCTAGAAGTGTAAGTAACAAGAGTGCAGAGGTCTTATTGCAACTATATCTTGCGCTAGTTAGGCCGCACCTCGATTATGCGGTTCAGTTCTGGTGCCCCTATTATAGAATGGATATAAATTCACTAGAGTCGGTGCAGCGAAGAATGACAAAAATGATTCCTGGACTTAGAAACCTTCCATATCAGGATAGGTTAAAGAAACTTAACTTGCATTCCCTAGAAAGGCGAAGAGTGCGGGAAGATATGATAGAAGTATTTAAGTGGGTGAAAGGAATCAATAAAGGGGATATAGATAAAGTTCTTATAATATCCGAGCAGGATAGGACTCGGAGCAACGGATTCAAGTTGGATAAGTTTAGGTTTAGGAGGGAGATAGGAAGAAACTGGTTCACAAATAGGGTGGTGGACGAGTGGAACAAGCTTAGCAACTTTGTAGTAAGTGCGGGAACTCTGGAAAGTTTCAAAAGGAGGCTAGATAGATTCATGGATGATAGAGAGTGGTAGTAACTCTCGACAGGAGCTGCCATGCACAGGCCAACCGGCCTATTGCAGACTCCTTATTTTCTTATGTTCTTATGTTCTTATGTTGTCTGTACACATGTGGAACTGTACACCTGCATGGTCTGTATAGATACTGAAATATATAACATGTATACCTGCATTGTCCATATACATGTTGAACTGTATACCTTTATAACTGAGCTGTCTATACAGTGCAAATGCTGAACTATTGTGTGTCTATGGCTGGGTCACCCGGTTGTGTGTGTCTATGGGTGAGTCACCTGGTTGTGTGTGTCTATGGGTGAGTCACCTGGTTGTGTGTATGTGTAAGAACATAAGAACATAAGAATGGAGGAAACTGCAGCGGGCCTATTGGCCCATACTGGGCAGTCCCGTTTACACCCAACCCCTATTGCTCATAAAAGCATCCAACCTATGTTTGAAGCTATTCAGCGTATTCGAGTTAATGATGATATTTGGTAACTTGTTCCATTCATCCACTACTCTGTTTCCAAACCAGTATTTACCTATTTCACGCCTAAATCTAAATTTGTCTAATTTAAAACCATTGTTACGAGTTCGCTCCTGGTTGGATAGTTTGAGTACCTTTGTAATGTCCCTTTTGTTTAGCCCTGACTTCTACTTATACACCTCTATCAGGTCGCCCCTCGCTCTACGTCTCTCAAGGGAGTGCAAATTAAGATGCTTTAACCTGTCTCTATACTCAAGGTTCCTAATGCCCGGGATTAGTCTTGTCATTCTCCTCTGAATTCTTTCCAAGGATTCTATATCCATTCTGTAATACGGTGACCAGAACTGAACTGCGTAATCCAGGTGTGGTCTCACAAGAGCAAGATACAGTTTTAGGATGACCTCGATAGTCTTGTAACTAACACTCCTTTGTATGAACCCAAGTACTTTATTAGCCTTGTTACGAGCAAAAACACATTGTTTACTTGGCTTAAGGTTCCTACTTATCATTACTCCTAAATCTCTCTCCCAGTCGGATTTCTCTATGGCATCGTTGTTCATCTGGTATCTGGTTTCCCTGTTTACATCTCCTATACTGAGTACTTTACATTTGTCGACGTTGAATTTCATCTGCCATTTTTCAGACCATTCGAAAAATTTGTTTAGATCTTCCTGTAGTTTTGCCGAGTCCTCGTCAGATTTGATAACACGTCCTATTTTAGTGTCATCAGCAAATTTACTTATGTTGCTGTCAATGCCGATATCTATGTCGTTTATGTATATAATAAATAATAATGGTCCAAGTACTGAGCCTTGGGGAACTCCACTTGTGACGTTGCTCCAATGGGACTTAGTGCCGCTAATGCTCACTCGTTTCCTGTCCTGTAACCACGCCCTAATCCATTTAAGGATGTCACCTTTGATGCCATGAGCTTCTACCTTTCTAATTAGTCTTTCGTGGGGACTCTGTCGAAGGCTTTGCTAAAGTCGAGATATACCACATCATAATTGTGCCCCTCGTCCACCGATTCGAAAACTGATGAAAAGAATGTTAATAGATTAGTTAGGCAAGAACGTCCGCTTGTGAAGCCATGCTGGGAATCATTGATCAATCGGTGCTTCTCCAGGTGATTTCGAATAGAGTTTGAAATGGTTGTATGGTTGAGTCACCTGGTTGTGTGTGTGTGTATGGTTGAGTCACCTGGTTGTGTGTGTTTGTATGGTTGAGTCACCTGGTTGTGTGTGTCTATGGTTGAGTCACCTGGTTGTGTGTGTGTGTATGGTTGGAGTCACCTGGTTGTGTGTGTGTGTATGGTTGAGTCACCTGGTTGTGTGTGTCTATGGTTGAGTCACCTGGTTGTTGTGTGTGTGTATGTTGAGTCACCTGTTGTGTGTGTGTTATGGCTGGTCACCTGGTTGTGTGTGTGTGTATGGTTGAGTCACCTGGTTGTGTGTGTCTGTGTTGAGTCCTGGTTGTGTGTGTGTATCTGGTTGAGCACCTGGTTGTGTGTGTGTATGGTTGAGTCACCTGGTTTGTGTGTGTGTGTATGGTTGAGTCACCTGGTTGTGTGTGTGTGTATGGTTGGAGTCACCTGGTTGTGTGTGTGTGTATGCACCTGGTTGTGTGTGTGTGTATGTAGAGTCACCTGGTTGTGTGTGTGTATGGTTGGGTCACCTGTTGTGTGTGTGTGTATGCTGAGTCACCTGGTTGTTTGTGTGTGTATGGTTGGGTCACCTGGTTGTGTGTGTGTGTATGTTGAGTCCCTGGTTGTGTGTGTGTATGGTTGGGTCACCTGGTTGTGTGTGTGTATGCTTCAGTCTTGCCGTTTGTGTGTGTGTGTATGGTTGGAGTCACCTGGTTGTGTGTGTGTATGGTTGAGTCACCTGGTTGTGTGTGTGTGTATGGTTGAGTCACCTGGTTGTGTGTGTGTATGCTTGAGTCACCTGGTTGTGTGTGTGTATGCTTGAGTCACCCAGTTGTGTGTGTGTGTATGGTTGAGTCACCTGGTTGTGTGTGTGTATGGTTGAGTCACCTGGTTTAACGTGTGTATGGTTAGGTCACCTGGTTGATTGCCACAGTGGTGGGCGGGTAGAGGTAGTTCCTGGTCACCAGAGTAGACGGCAGACGGTAGCTACGGGTGTCGTACTCGTAGGTGTAGTACTCCCCCCCGCCCATCACACCACCCCCGCCAGACGCCGCCGCCGCTGACACCGCCGCCGCCACTGTGATGGGGGTGGTGACGGAGGCGGGGGTGGAGGAGCCGCCGCCGTGTCCCGTGACGCCGCCACCGCCAGTTGAGGCCAAGCTGGAGATGTAGTCCATACTGCCGTCGTCCTCTACCAGACCTCCCTCCAGTCCTGTGGGGCGAGGGAAGCAGTCACTCGAAGTTGGGTTCGGATTCTATTTCAGTTTCAAATTCGGACTGGGATTTGGATTTAGACTGATTCATAACTACTAGTTAGAAACGTAAGCTCAGGTTAGGTAATTTCTATAATCTATATGGTGAGAGTATTTATTAACACAACTAACACACGGGTAAAGAAATTATAATACTATATGGTGATATTATTATCAGTATCATACAAAGACACACACACACACACACACACACACACACACACACACACACATACATACAAATATGCAAACATACACACATATGAACATATACAAACATACTCACATAAACACACATACAAATCTATAGACACAATGTATTGTATACAAATAGACACACATCACCTCTCCACTCACCTAACATAGCGGTGGGCGTGGGCGAGATGTGTAAGTCGTGGGCGGGCTGGGAATTTGGTGAAACGCCCGGGGTGGTGGGCGTGGCGACCCCCGGCACACCCATGGGCGTGGAGCTGCCCATGAGGAAGGAGAGGGCGTGTAGACTGTCCTCGTTGTCAGGGTCTGTGGGGAGACTCGATTAGAGGCTGGTGAAGAAATATGACCTGACCTTTAATAGATATGTGTGGATAGATAGATAGACCATGAGTATATATGTATAAATAGATATATACATACATAAATAGATCGGTGACTAGACAGACAGACAGACAGACAGACAGACAGAGATAGATAGGTTAGATAGTTGATTACGCAATCAAATCCTTGAGTAGATAATCTAATAGACCCTTAAATAGACAGTCAAACCGTTGGATAGATGAATAGATGCGTCATCCAATAAATAAATAGACTATTCGATAGATAGAAAGTGTGACTGACAGATAATACCGTAAAAAGATATATAGCTTTCGGTTGACAGGTAATTAAATGGGTACCTTCATATTTTCCCTAGAGAGTCAACACTACATGCACCTCAAACAATATACTAACTACACATCCACCCTCTTCAATATCGTCTATATATATATATATACAAACTACTGAACTGACTTAAGTGAAATAAACAAATATGTCAAGAGTGTTTTGGGTTTCCTCCAAGACCTATAGTCCGGGTGAGTCAGTGGGGGGAGAGAGAGAGAGGAGGGAGGTCCTATACACAAGTACCTCAGCTGACCCTCACCTCCAAAGCCTGGGTCAGAGCAGTCAGGGAGAGCGTCAGTGGCGATGTTATTGAGAAGCTCCCTGGCCTTGTCCTCAGCGTGTAGCGACTCCACCAGGTAGAGTACATAGTCGTCGAACATGAGGTGGAGCAGGTGAAACGACCCTGTAAGAGGCATGACCTTGATTAGTTAGTTAGATGAGGTGAGGTGAGGTAAGTGGGTGAGGGGAGGTGAGGTAGGTGGGTGAGGGGAGGTAAGGTAGGTGGGTGAGGTGCGGGTAGTAAGGAAGTGAGGTGAGATGTGGGAGGTAGGAGATGTGAAGTGAGAGAAGTAGGAGGGGTGAGGGAGGAGGGAGGTGAGGTGAGGGGAGGAAGGGAGATGAGGTGAGGGAGGGAGAGAGATGGGGTGAAGTGAGGTAAGGGAGGTAGGTGAGGTGAGGGAAGTATGAGAGGTGTGGACACATAGAGGTTGTGCCACACTACCCACTGACTCCACACTAACTGACTCGCGGACTCTGGCAAATTCACCCTTAGATTTTTCCTGGTGGTTCTAGATAAGCCCAGTGACTCAGTGCAGTTTAACAGTGACACCTTTCACCATAACTAGCCATCTCCTGTAAAGTAGTCAATATATACATTGTGGCATAAGAATAAATAGAGAAAATGCAATGTGAAATTTATATAATCCTTATCTATATTTTTAACATTACACAACTTTCGAGAAAGAATGCCAAGTGACCTGTAACAATGTGATTCTTGAAGTTAATAATAATTTCCCAACAATGACTAACATAGCTGGTTATTAGGGGGTGGAGGCAGCATCTCAATCTACTAGATAGTGATACTTGAGAATATATAATCTCCAGAGTGGGTTTTTGCCAGGTTAAATGCTAAGTGACTGGCAAGAACCATAAAAACCCAACACCACACATACTGTAGATCATACAAGCTGTAGATACCCTGTACATACTCTACACTAGGCATATTGCACATACATACAACCTGTACACACTCTACATTACACATCTACACACACACACACACATACTCTATACTATACATATACATACACACTGTATATACTCAATACTACGTATAAATAAATATATAATGGTTGTCCCTCATGTACAAGGATGACCGGCCCAAGGGCCACCTAGGCATGAATTTGTTTAAGGTGTAGAAGCTGTCGCCAACACAACAACCACATGATCTGCAAATCGATTAACATCCAGGTTCCTAATTACTGCTGGGTAGACTGCAAATGTCGCAAAGAAACACGCCCATAGTTTCACCCTATCCGGGAATCGACCCTAGGTCCACTCGCTTGAGAGGCAAGCATGCTGACCACTACACATAAACACACACACCCTGTACACTACACCTACATACACACATCCTGTATATACTCAGCACTACACATACACACAACCACCCACCAAAACTCGGAGCAGAGTGAACTGTCATGTCCCTGATGACTCTGGTGCCGAAGCAAGACCACATGAGCAGGAAAGAGTGGGCCACCTTGTGTATGGGCGTCTTGTTCCTGCGGGCGGCCAGCAACACACACCGCTCCACCATCGCCTCTAACCACTCGCTATATGCTTCCAGGGGCGCTCCTTCCTCCAGTAGTCGTTCAAACTCGCTGTATACTGGGGAGGGGGGGGGGAGAATAATATGGTTAAGTTCAGGTTGGGAGAGGTAGGTTGTCTCTCTCTCTCTCTCTCTGCTTCTTGTCCCTGTCATACTCTGTCTCATATCCAATGCAGTCTCCCTCTTTCTCTATATCTCGCAATTCAATGTTCGAATTCGCTTTAAACTGAAAGAGAACGATATGATTAAGGTTGAGATAGGTAGATCTTATGTGTCTCTGTGTTTCTCTAGTTGTTATTCCTCCTCTCTCTCTGTCTTATCCCTGTATTTCTCCTTTGCAAGAGCTTATGGTGTATAAGATGTCATCCCTGTTTCTTGAGCACTTACTCTCAAGCGTTCCCTTTCCTTTTGTAACCATTTGCTCTAAGTCTGGAACCTTGAGAACATTTACATTCCAGTCCTTACATCCTATCCCTGGTCTAGAACCTAATAGACGCTCTGGCCTACACTCCTGAACACGCCCCCGACCCTGTCCTGGAACCTCTTCCCTGGTTGAGACTCACGAGGACGTCCCCATCGAGGTCGTCCCTGCCACCTTTCCCATCCCCTCTCATCCCTATGGGCTCACGACTCATAAACTGGTCCCCATCATCTTCTTCATCTCCCTTCACTTTCCTCCTCATGATGTCCTACCATAGATCAAGATCCCATAAAGTCATCCCCATCACATTTCTTCATACTCCCCATTACACCAAGACTCACGACTCATGATGAGGTCGACCGTGACTCCGTTGGTGGTGTGTTTATCCATGGAGTAGAGTGTGTGGCGGCTAATGGTTTCCAAATCCACCTGGCGCCAGTCGTGTACCATCTGTTGGGTGATGTCCGGGGAGTGTAGTACCATCCTCGACGCTTGACACAGATGGTTGAGCGAGGTCTGGCGGCGGAGCATTCTCGAGAACCGACACGCTACTGTAAACACATATTGTATAATACTTAATGAAAGGTTTACCGATGAAGAGCTGTCAGAGATGTATTCGAAATAAACAAAAGCTTGATACTGATAAAAAAAAAAGGTTTACTGTTTTGTGAAAGGGATGTATTCATAATAAACAAAAGCTTGATACTCTATAGAGCATTTACTGTCGTGATAAACAAAGCTATTTTTTTTATCTTTCATAGTCACTCCTGTAAAAGAAAACAAGAGAAACTCAACTTTGACCTTTCAAAATACTTCCCTCTTGGTGGAACGCGTAAGAACTGAATATTAGCTAATGATTCATATATTACAGAGATCTGGTTCAAATTTGTTGTAATATTAGGTGTTTAAATTTGAGGTCATATGAGGAGGTCCAAATTCAACACTATACTGTTGTTAGAACGTTGTGTGCATGTATGTTAAGACGTTATAGCGTGTGTATGAACCTATGTGTAGAATGTATGTACAGAAGATGTTTATAATATGTATTTTTACCCCCCCCCCTCCACACACACACTCCAAAAACAGTATTGTGCCCATTTTAAACACCTAATATGACCCCTAACAGAGAGATATGCCACAGTCAATTTTCACCTGACGCAGATTATCGGGTAGGTCATCCAAGGCGACCCGAAGCCATGAGTCCAGGTCGTGAGTAAACTTCCGGATGACCTGAGTAAGGCTGTCGGGTATTGCCTGAAGGAGATGAGAGAGGTGAGTGAGTCAGTGAGGGAAATGAGTCAGACCCCAAATAATCTATAGGAGTCACTGTCATGGAACCACTGAACCAATATATATATATATATATATATATATATATATATATATATATATATATATATATATATATATATATATATATATATATATATATATATATATATATATATATGTATGTGTGTGTGTGTGTGTGTGTGTGCAGTATAACAAACACCCCAATATACTATACCCAATAACCCCTCGCTCACAGCCGGGTCAAAGGTCAACTACCTGCCCTCTAATTCCCCGGCTCCTCACCCATTAGGGGGCGCTGGTGGTAGAAGCGGTACCGTTCTTGCCTCGCAAGCGAGATGTCACGGGTTCGATCCCCGGGCCGGTGGAAGTTGTTTGGACTTACTTCCTAGCCCCCATTAGTACCTGTTGTCAGTCGAAAGTTGCGAATTCGTATTCAGGGAGTTGTTGAAGCTTCCAATAACTTGATGACATAAACCACTGACTCTTCCGGCTTCTATGCCCTTGACTCTTCAGGCTTCTACGCCCTTGACTCTTCAGGCTTCTACGCCCTTGACTCTTCAGGCTTCTACGCCCTTAACTCATGAGACATAAAGGCAAGCATGAACTTAGCATGCTTCCCTGTTGGGCGCTGAAAAAGCTTCTGCGCTTCACCTTACACAGGGATGTAGGGGGGTGCCCAATAAATAATAATAATAAAAATCCTCACCCCTTAGAGACAGGCAATCCGGCACTGGTCTTAGATGGGAACGCACCATACCTCATCGAGGGAGCCCATAACCATTGCTTACCCGTAATTAACTGTAGCTACTCAGCTGTGCTCCAATAAACTCCCTGCCTCTTAAAAGTGTCTATTCCACCTCAACGCTTAAGGAACCTCATCACCTGTGTGGGCCCCATTAGAACCCACCTGTAGTAACCCCTTAGGATCCACCTGTAGGGCTCCTGTAGAACCCACCTGTAGGATCCCTGTAAAACCCACCTGTAGGACGGAGGGCATGAGGACACTGCAGATGGCGCGGTAGAGGATGGAGTCACATACCCCCACCAAGTTCACCAGGACGTTGGTGCTGAGGATGTTGACCAGGTGAGGCGGCATACCCTGCCAGAAGTGCACCAGGAAGCTCTGGATCTGTCGCAGGGAGGAGAGCCGAGTCACCAGATTCATTACGTTGGATTTGTTTAGATTAGGTTAGGTTGTGTGTGGTAGGGTTAATTATGATTATGTTATGTTAGATTAGGTTAGGTTATGTTAGGTAGGTTAGGTTATGTTAGGTAGGTTAGGTTATGTTAGGTAGGTTAGGTTAGGTTAGATCACGGTATGTAATTACAGAGTAAAAAAGGGTATGAAAAGGGTTTTCTGAATGTCCCTAACGGTAAACCCTTTTAAGGATATATATTTACCCATAAACCCTTACTCAGCAAAGGGCATATCATCATTCTAAAAACCCTTAATATATATAAGGGTATATAAACATCTTTCAAACCCTTTACATGCCAAAGGGTATGCCAGCTTTTTCAAGACCTTTACCCTCCAAAAGGGTATATCAGTACATTTAAAATTCTTAGGCTGCAAAAGGGTATAATTATCAAGGTAAAGAGAAGCCCTATGAAAATAACTCGGCACTGATCTTCCTCATATCAGCATTTGTACGCTGTTTAGGCCTATCCCCTGCATCGTCCAGTGACATGCACTTGGTCAAGACAGTCCTCACACTTCTTTCAGTTATACCGTGGATACTGTAAAATACAGTACCACAAACACTATATCGTAGGTGGTGCTACACAAACAGTATATGACATGATGGTGACTCCCGACCGTTGGGTGCACACTCATGGCATCACATTCCAACTTTGCAGTTGTCTTTTTCCATAAAGACAGGTCATAATTTATGACTTCTATTTCTAGCATGCTCAGCAAACGCTGTCACTCTCTGGCGAATTCATGGTCACTTAGAATATTTTTTTTATGCCAAAATAGTTCACAAAACAAATTGTAATGTCTTGGCTTCCTAACAGGCTCGGCGTTGCTTATTGGCTGTGAAAAGTAAGTCAGAGTGTAACCCAGCGCTCATTGGTTCGCTCGGCATATTCGAACCAATGGTGTTTATCCCATATCTCTTTCCTTCCCTTTTTACTTCAGCTTCAAAATAGCCCTTGACAAATTTATCAGGAACAATGGAAGGATTCTACACCCACTGGCCTCCTTCCGGCATGGCCACCTCAAGTAGGTGGCCATTCGGTAATTAAGGTAGGCAACTAGCTAAAATCCATCCCCTCCTCATATACAGGGGTAGAGTTACTTAGGTTAAACATCATCATTATAATTGGAAGTTCCTTGCTAACACTACCAACACCATACTTCCATCTTTTCTTCACTTCACATCGTCATGATTATATTTTGCAAAGATGACCCAGGTAGCACAGGTCATCGACCCACAACGGGGCCTGGGGGGCGAAAAAATAAGAGTAAAATGAAATTAAAAATATAAAAGAAAAATATTATATTAATCTACACCACGAAGATATTGGAAAACCAGCTTTTAGAAGTGAGACAAATTGTATGAATATGGAAACACAGAAGAAGGCAGAGCATTCCACAGTTTGACTGTGTGCGGAAAGGAGGTAATATAACGGGTTATTCTAGTGTGACCGACATCCACAGAGAAACGGTGGGCACCGCGAGCAAGACGAGTGTTACGAGCCCCCGGCCTTGCCGGCGGTAAACAGAATGCCAAATCCACCGAACATTGCCCGCTAAAGTACCTAAAAAGAGAGAGTGAAGAAGCAATGCGGCGAAGAGAAAGGGAAGAAAGCTTATCAACCAAAGGAGGAGAGCCAACAAAGTAACTTAGGAGAACAAGTGTGTAGTGTTGTCAAAACTCTTGGTGACGGAAATTCAATGAGCAGTTATGCTGTATGTCGCCAATAAGACTAATCGCATCCTAATAAAATACTGTTCATGCCATTTAAAGGGAAATTTAAGGTTTTTGGTGTACTGTACACTCTCGATATTATATTCAAAGCATTTCAAAAAGAATGATTCGAAGATATCTAGAGACAAAGAAAGGAGATTTTACCCGCAGGCGATAATATAAGAACCAATTGCAACATAAAGGGTATTATGAACAGCAATATACACTAAGATGTCTGAAAACATTGTATTTTTAATATCAATGTAGGTTAGGTGTAACATCATCTCATCACTCACCTCGTCGAAGCTGGCACGTATGACAGTGTCAAGGATCCGCTGACAGTGAGTTCGGTACATCATGACGAAGGTAGCCACCTGCACCATCCACCGCCAGGGTCCAGGGAGAGTGCACGTTGACAGATGGAGGAGTTCACATCACCAGGGGAGGTCCACATCACCAGAAGGGGAAGTCCATGTAAGATGATAGAATAATGATGAAGAACAATGATTAGCTAGTATGAATTATCATAGTGAGAGAGAGAGAGAGAGAGAGTATATTAGAGGGAGGAGGTATATACTGTAATTCACTTTCAAATGGAGACGATTTCAGTACACATATTGAACAAATATTAAAAATGGGTAACACTTAGAAAGAAACAACTTAAATTACTTAAAATGAAGGGGGTTAGAGGGGGGATTACGTTTCAACAGAGGAAAACATAAATTATTGAAGTTGAAGAGATTAGAGAGAGGGGGAGGACCTTATCTTTCAAAGGTAGAGAAGGCCCAAGAGCGCTCACCTTATCTGGGGCGACGTGAGGAGGGAGGAGGACGTCTTTGAGAGAGGGGAACTCCGGTAGGACGGTGGAGAGCTTCCTCGACTCGGGAACAGCGCCACCAGAAGAAAACACTACTTCATCAGGTAGGGCTCTTTATATTTATACTGCCAGGGTCAAGTTATACTATATCTGTTAAGTATCTCGCAGTTATTGATGAGTGTTTTCTAAGTGATTAAGTGTTTTATGTAAGTGTTCCAGGTTATGTTGACGGAGTCTTAAGAGTGGCCGTATCTTCGTCAGGTAGGTTCTCATACACCTTCACCAGGCAGGTCCTCTCACACCTTCGTCAGGCAGGTCCTTTCACACCTTCGTCAGGCAGGTCTTCTCACACCTTCGTCACGTAGGTCTTCTCACACCTTCGTCAGGCAGGTCCTCTTACACCTTCGTCAGGCAGGTCCTCTTACACCTTCGTCAGGTAGGTTCTCTTACACCTTCGTCAGGTAGGTTCTCTTACACCTTCGTCAGGTAGGTTCTCTTACACCTTCGTCAGGCAGGTCCTCTTATACCTTCGTCAGGTAGGTCCTCTTACACCTTCGTCAGGCAGGTCCTCTCATACCTTCGTCAGGTGGGTTCTCTACACCTTCGTCAGGTAGGTCCTCTTACACCTTCGTCAGGTAGGTCTTCTCAAACCTTCGTCAGGCAGGTCCTCTCACCTTCGTCAGGCAGGTTCTCTCACATCTTCATCGGGCAGGTCCTCTCACACCTTCGTCAGGCAGGTCCTCTGACAGGTTCGTTAGGCAGGTCTTATAACACATCGTCAGGCAGGTCCTCTGATTGCCTCAATGTTGTAGCGGGTTTTTCATTTTGTTTCACAGTTACACTGCATTGTGTGTGTGTGTTGTGTGTGTATGTTGGGAGTTCTCTTGGAGTTTAAGAACCACTACAGCCTCTTCAGCATAATATTAAGACCTTACAATAGACTACTTCAGGGTAAATTCTTATGGACAATTTTACCTTACAGTTGAAATGTGTACGAAATTTTGTTTGCCCGACTGATGTGATAAAATAAGTACAATTGTTTTTCTTTGTTAATTTTGTTTGTTTCAAGTTTAACTTCGTGTTAGTTATATTCAATAAGTGTTTCAAAGCCCTCTACGTATAGGCGAGATATTTATGAATCGATTGAAAATTATTCAAACACACATATACATATACATTCATACAACGCACTAATATACATGCTCACATCACTGACTTCTTATCCTCACTACTTGTTCTTGAAACCCTAAACTCAGATTGTCATCCGCTTTTCTCTGAATCCAAACATAAACATGTGTGCTTTGTTACTGGGGGTATCAGAACCTGTGGTGTAATTGTCAGAATTCTCGCTCAAGAAAGCGGACCCGAGTTTGATCCTCGGGCAGGGTGAAACTATGGAAAGTTTATTTATTGGGCCGGCCATCCTCGTTACAACAAGCAAGGGCAACCATTATTATCAGAACCAATTGGCTGTGGATCCCCTCTCACACATGGGCATCAGTCAACATGAGAATTGCTGCCCCAGCTAAACTCGCGTCCAACAAAGACATTGTTGAATACAATCTAGAACTGTCAAACAGAACCTTAATATTAGTAACCAGAAAAGAACTTGTTGATGAATTTGACGACAGTAAACATGTGCAAACAGGCTCTAGTCAATCCATTGTTGATCATGAATTGAGATGAATCAAGTAAAACATGTACATGGAGCAAGTAACAAGATCACTAGATTACAAGATGATGTAACCGCTTGACTAAGGTAAAAATAAAAGGTACACGAGGGGTAAGGAAAAGGGTATTCCTAGTGACTGAAATAGAAAACCCTTTAAGGGTTTATAAGAAAGAAGTAAAGCCCTTTGTAATATACCCTTTTAAGGGGGTTTATGAGAAAATATTAAACCCCGTGGTATTATACAGCATCATTCTAGGGATTATAAGAATATATTAAAGCCCGTTATTATATACCCTCTTATGGGCTTCATTGATATCTGAAATACACTGCTCGGTTTAATATATATATATATATATATATATATATATATATATATATATATATATATATATATATATATATATATATATATATATATATATATATATATATATATACCTCGCTATTCACAACCCCACTGATAAGCAATTGACATTTTAACACAGTTATTCGATATTCGTAAAGCATATCCAGCAAATGAAAAACTAAGATATCCTACAGTAATATTTCAAACCGGGTGGGCTAGCCTCAGCTCTCATATTCCGATGTGTGAAGTAGGCCTTGGGCCCGGCGTGGTTGAACATGTGTGTGTGGACTTGACACGTCGTCAGCCACCATTGCTATATCACCGTACCTCTGCACCTACTGCGTTGTCACTTTTTAACTCGTATTTTCGAGTAGATGTACAGTCTCTTCCATTTCCAACTGTTACAATCAGCGTTGTCAATATACCCTGTCAGTGTGGTGTGACCGGAGTATCGAGTCTTGAATCGGAAACCTTACCAGCGCGCGAGGAGGCGGGGGGAATGGAATCGATGGGTGACGTAAAGTGTGAAGAGATCTTGATGCTAGTGGGTAGATTGGAGGTGCGGGAACTGGACTTGAAGAATGATGGTGGAGTTTGGAGGGACTTGGGCTTGGTGGATAGTGCAAGAAGAAAGGCGAGGAAATTGGAAAGTAGTAGTAGGATGCTAGTCTTATTTATTTACGTGTACACAGTGTATCACAGAGAAAAGTTCTGTACAGGTACTTACACCACACTGTTTAAACTTTATGACAATACCACTGGATCAGACTATTCTCCCCACTCGTTACATTCAATGTCTTCTTGTGGGGGTGGTGCAGGGGTCACTAACTCCCATTCCTTATATTTGAAGTTAGTGTACGAAATCTTTACTATAAAATGTTTGTCCACAACGTTCTTAACTTTCTTTGCCCTCAAGGCTACTGCTATAACACTAAGAGTGCGTTTCTTGAGACGTCACATACCGCCCAACCCGATTAGTGGCGGAGAGGATAAAAGTTGAGCGAGCCATCATGGACTCTGGTCACATAGGACTTCCTCCACTTGCTCAAACATAATAACAAGGATATACAACTTGGTGACGACCGATTAGCTTTCTAAGGGTTAAATAATTATAGTTCTTACCACCAGCAGTTGTAAATGTAGAAATCGGTGGTTCTTGTGAGGGAAGAAAAGTCTGGAGACGTTAATCTTACTGCGTATGTGCGTGGCGAGGCAGACTGGCTCGCGGCCGCAGCCAGCATGCGGCAAATATTTTGATTGTGGAATATGGGGAATATTTTTTTTTTTACTAAACTTTCTTGCCTTTGATATAAATATGAATAAATAAATATCGTTGCCAAACATTTATTTCGTAATAATGTTCGGAGATATTTATGCTTTTTATTGTTGCATTTTGTGTTCAGTGTAACACTTCAATCGTATTCTAAAGACTAAATTGTAATTTTACATCAAATCCACAACAGTCCCATTTTAAGATACGAGGATATAAGAAATAAGGGTGGTCATCACCGGAATAAGTCAAATAAACAAAACCGTACTGCAAAACATACCTCCACCTATGATCAAACAGCTTGCAGATATCTACAATACTTCAATAACTTAAATGGCTAAACTAAGGCTCATTCCAAAACAAGGAAAGAACCCAACACAGGCAGAAAACTACAGATCTATATCACTTCTCCATATACCCGGCAGTATCTTGGAAAAAAATAATCAACCATAGACTAAGAAACTACCTAGAGTACTAAAATTAATATAACCAGAGACAACACGACTTTCGAGAAGAAAAAGACGAGGCCCCAACACTGCAATAGCCCTAATATACGAATCCATCGCAAAAGCAGCCAGCAACAGAAACCAATGCGACACAGTACTAAGAGATGTCAACAAAGCCTTCGATAAATAATAGCATGAAGGACTTAAATATAAGATTGTCGAATTCGATATGCCTCCCAACATCACGACTCTACTTTGCAATTTCCTGGACAACAGACAAGTCAAACTCATCATCGGCAACTACCTAGGACAAACTTTCCGTCTTCATAGTGCAGTACCCCAAGGCAGCAATGTAGCACCCATATTATACACTATATATATATATATATATATATATATATATATATATATATATATATATATATATATATATATATATATATATATATATATATATATATACATATATGATATGCCCAAACCAAGGAACTCTGAATACACAGCACATGCAGATGATGTAAAGCAAATTATCCAATACTCAGGCAAATCGAAACAAATGATGGAAATCAAAACAAGCAGAGAAATCGAAACCATAAACAATTACGAGAGGAAATGGAAAATATAAAACAAACATGAAAATTTTCAAGATAATACATATAGGAAAAACTAAACCCTATCCCATCACTGTCAATAACCAAAGTATACCATCTGCAGATAATGGGAAAATCCTTGGCCTGAAAATTACAAGAAACGGTACACTCCCACATGCCAAAGACAGGATCTCAATAGCTAAAGCCCAACTAACTAAACTCAGAAAATTCCGCCAACTAAACACCAGTACATTATACATTATTACAAAGCACAAGTCAGACCATACCTGGAATATCCTCAAATTCCAATTAACACTACATCAAAAGCAAACTAAAAATACAGGCAGTCCAAAACATAGCCCTCAAAAGAGCAGCAAAACTCTGACCACCATATACACAAACAGCCAGCGACTTACATACAGAACATAATCTTATCACAATCAGAACGCACAATCATGTAATAGCAATCTGAGAAAAACTCCAAGAATTAGAGGACCTCATACTACAACAACTAACGCAAGAACACGTTACCACGACACCCAGTTGGTGGCCCAAGAGAATAATAAACTAAAGCTGTCTCCACATTTCGCATCTAGCAGCTAAACTAAACAACTTATTTACTGGAAATACTCTGTAACACACAGCACCCTGATCACTGGGGTCTTATAAACCACTCTTTGTGACCTCTACCGCTCACAGGCGAGTATGAGGTGCACAATAAACTAGCTGATGTCCACGCCAAAATACAGTCACACGTACACTATAGCATTTCCGCGCTCACATTCATACATACGTACATACATACATTCATACATACATACACTCACCTGTTTGTCGGCTTCTTTCTTGATATCACTGCTGAAAGAAAAACAAGAGAAATTTAAATCAATGTTATTCTACTCTTAAGACAAAAAGAACAGCGTACATATAAACATGGCAGTAAGTGTTATTTGTCTACTGGTGTGTGTGTGTGTGTGTGTGTGTGTGTGTGTGTGTGTTATTACATTGAAGTATACATGTATATGTACTAGATAAGCCCTGTACATCATGAAAAAAAAAATTTACTAAGCGACGATGTAGCCAAGGTTCGGATCTCACTTCGTTCGCCATAACATGTAAAAGAAATCAATAAAACAGATACAAAAATGGGAAATAAGTTGAATAATATGAACACGAAGCAAAAATCGTTTTCTCTTTTGTGACAACTAAAATTCCACAAGGCAAATCTAACCCCACCCCATCCCCATCAACGACTCCCCCCCCCATTCACTGGGACGCTCGTCATAAAATATTAAAATTGTGAAAGGCCAAGAAGGATCCAAACAGCGAACGACAACCAAAATAAGACGCAAGATCGATTTTTCCACCTGAACGCGCCCTGTGATGGCTGTGTCCGAATGCATCGACGCCCCATTACAGCTCAATGGGAGAAAAAATATATATTACTCTATTACCTTCCAGAATGGTTATACAGTCCCCGAGCTCCGACAGGTAATAGATACGTGCATATTCTGATGTTGGTTTACAAGGCCAGGGGGAGACATGACTACGGTATAACGAGGAGGTGGTGAAAACAACTCGATGGTTACGGACAACGCCGAGACGAGATCAAAGATGCTTGCATTTTCAACAAGAAAGATCAAAGTATTAAAAAATTACTATATTTATACTTGAACTTTTTAGTGAGATTTTACACGTACTGTGATATCTGTCGTCGTGAGGATAGGACGCACTGCAGGGCGTCTGAGTTCATTGTTTACGTGTAAGATAAACTGATGGTGGTTGTTTATGAGCGAGTGTGTGTGTGAGGAAGTTCTCAGGTGTTCGAACCATCAATTACTCCAGAGGGAACATGACCTGACTTGACCTAACCTAAACTGACTTAGCCTACTCTGACCTGAACTGACCTAACCTAAAGTGACCTAACTGACCTGAACAAACTTGACCTAACCTAATCTGACTTAACATGACCTGACCCACACTAACGTAACCTAACCTGACCTAATCTAACTTAACATGAGGTAAACTAGCAGAATCGGACCTGACCTAACAAAAACTGATCTGACCAAACCTATATAACCTGAACTAACATAAGAACATAAGAATGGAGGAAACTGCAGCCGGCCTATTAGCCCATACTGGGCAGTCCCATTTACATCCAACCCCTATTGCTCATATATCCAGCCAACCTATGTTTGAAGCTATCCAGCGTATTCGAGTTTATGATGATATTTGGTAACTTGTTCCACTCGTCCACTACTCTATTTCCAAAACAATGTTTACCTATTTCGCGCCTAAATCTGAATTTGTCTAAGTTAAAACCATTGTTACGAGTTCTGCCCCGGTTGGATAGTTTGAATACCTTTGTAATGTCCCCCTTTGTTCAGTCCCGACTTCCATTTATACACCTCAATCATATTGCCCCTCACTCTACGTCTCTCGAGGGAGTGCAAATTAAGATGCTTTAACCTGTCTCTGTACTCAAGGTTCCTCATGCCCGGGATTAGCCTTGTCATTCTCCTCTGAATTCTTTCCAAGGATTCTATATCCATTCTGTAATACGGTGACCAGAAATGAACTGCGTAACCTACCAACCCTGGCCTGACCTAATCTAATCTAATAAAACCTGACGACCTAACCTAATCTGACTTAACCCTAATTTGGCCTAACAAGACCTGACCAAACCCTAACTAACACAACCTAACCTGACCTGAGCTAACCTAACCTGATTCAGTGAGGGTTACGAATCAAATATGACGATAAAACCATGGCATCACACCGAGATTACTGAAACTACGTCCGTTCTCTGAAAACTCACTTCCAGAATAAATCTATCGTAAGTGTCTTGAGAAAGGATGTCATATTTTTACGACATTGCTAAGTCCATGAAAAGTTATTTCAATTATGAATGATGTTATTTTTACCAACTATGAATGTTCCTGTTTGTTGACATCCATAAATCATGTCTCACTGTATATACCATGACAAACTTACCACTTACAATACTCATTCTGTGCCTTAAGTTGTCTAGATATTTTATTATGAGATTTAAGTGAACTGGTTTTGGAGATTCACCTTTCATATACAGGAGTTGATGACCACTTAACTATTTCAACGCTTAAAGATTTCATGTATCTCTACACTTAAGGGCCTTTTATAATGCACTTCTACATTTAAGGGCTACTTATAATGTATTTTAACTTCTGAGGGCCACTTGTGATGTGTGTGTGTGTGTGTTTGTGTGTGTAAAAGTTATCGTGTGTCTGTCCAAGTAAGGCCTAGAGCAGTGGTTCTCAACCTTGTTTGCCCCATGCACCCCTTTCACCATATGTCAGAATGTCATTCCCCCCTCCTTTCCAAGATTGTCTGCCTCAAAAAGTGCATTCCAAATAATATGCATATAATACTGAAAATCCTTTATTTTTTCCATATTAGTACATATACATTTACAATTTTACATGGATTATTTTATAGTGTGAGTTTTACAAATTAAATGCCAATTGAAAATGTTGATGGATTTATAAACTTGAATAAAAGTAAAATAGTTTTTTTTATATAATGAATTACTTAACATACAAACTGAAGCATAATGCAATAAACAAAAGTTCAATAGAATATGGGTAAGGATTAACAAGGGTAAATGGAAGATGTTCTGTAACTAGAACAATGGCTTAAATTAGATAAATTCCGATTCAGAAAGGATATAGGCAAGCACTGGTTTGGTAATAGAGTTGTGGATATGTGAATAGGCTACCGAGTGCTATAGTAGGGATCGGGGACGCTAGGAGCTTCAAGACGAAGTTGGATAGGCAATGGGAAGTGCTGGGATGGGGTGTAAGGGATGTCCTGTATGGGCTAGTCGGCTTCCTGCAGTATCCACTTTCTTATGTTCTTATGTAATACCAGGATATTGTAAATTTGTAATGTTTATTCAGATGAAGATTACAGTCAATGAGAAACCCAGATTGTTTTTTCTTCGTCAATTCTGGGATACGCGGAGGAGTGCTTGAAAGGGCACAACGCAGGTCATTTTCACCTCAAATTCTACTACGTTGCTTGTTTTAATTTGCAACAGAGTTGAAAAGCCTGACTCACAAAGATATGTCGACACAAACGGAAGCAATGCACGGATAGCTCTTTTCTGCCACTTTTGGGTAGAATCGCACATCAAGGGCCAAAATTCTGTGATTGATTTTCATCGAACATATCTCTTGCTCCTGAACTGCCCCCCCCCACCTGAAAACCTGAATTCCCCCCTGGTTGAGAACCCCTGGCCTAGAGTCTGTTTGTGTATTTGTCATATCACAGCTTCCCTCACTATTTCCCTCGCCATCACTCTCACTATCTCCCTCGCCGTCATATTCCCTCACCATCACCTTTCCTCACTATCGCCCTCACCATCACCTTCCCTCACTATCGCTCTCACCATCACCTTCCCTCACTAACTCCTTCACCATCACCTTCCCTCACTATCGCCCTCACCATCTCCTTGCCACACTATCTCCCTCACCATCACCTTCCCTCACTATCGCCCTCACCATCACCTTCCCTCACTAACTCTCTCACTCACCATCACCTTCCTCATCTCCCTCACCATCACCTTCCCTCACCATCTACATATCTGTGGTTAACAACAGCCGCCAATTAATTATAAAATACGAAAAAAAATAAGATAAAATAATAAAAAAGATATAGTATGTGGCGAGATATTTTGGTGTAGAGATAATCAGGTCTCGCTTCACTCTCTCTCAGAAGCCCAGGTAAGTTCCTCATTAGCACCTGTACCCCCTCGACTACCTACAGGTATTCCCACATAATGTATTTTTGTTATGGCATGTAGCGTGGTAGAGGCACACACAACACACAACCTTACAGATTCGGTAGATAAGGGTCATTTTACCCCCTTGCTTGAGATCTTGTTGATTAGTACAGACACACAACACCCAACCTTACAGATACGGTATATAAGGGTCATTTTACCACCCTTACTAGAGAGCTTGTTGATAACCTTCACTCTTATAGGTATTTTCGCCTTTATTAATGAGAATCCGGAAATGTGTTTTGGCGGGAAACGACGTCGGCTACGAAGAACTTAACACTCACCCTTCTAGACATATTCATTAAAGGTTATATTCCCTTGGTTTCAAGATTTATTGATTCCTGGGCTCCTCTGTACGGTATTTTCATCTCTGGCTCAGTCATGAAGCATGTTTTTACTGTGGTGGTGGTGGCTGAGGGTGAGGGGAGGCAAGACCCGCCCATGTACACTCCGTCATTAGAGGTCACATCCCCGTCAGGTAGGTTTCTACTCTTCTTGATTATTTCTCCTCGACTGGTCACACAAGTTACCTGGTAATTTGACGCATCAACCTCTAATTAGGTATCCAGTTATCTCATTAATTACATCTTTATCTTATTTATATATTTTTTGAAAAAGTCCTGAGAGGGGAAATTGGTTTTCATGTTTATTATTAAAAACTGATTAATATGGTGTGTGGTGGGATGCGTGTGACCAGGATTATTATCGTGACGTAAAATGTAAGAATATTGAGATGTGATCATTATGGTACTTCCTGTGGTGGGTAATTAATGAAACGTAATGAACACCACCATCACTACTACTACTACAAATAATAATAATAATAATAATAATGATAATAATAATAATAATAATAATAATAATAATAATTATAAAACCAATAAAAATAATAATAACAACAACAAACTTAACATACCCACCACCTCACTTGGGTATGCAGACACCAGCCATTAATTCTGACCATATTCTATAGATGAAGAAACTTATTATTTGTTTTGGGCTCGTGGAACTTACGGAGGCTGAGAGAGAGAGAGAGAGAGAGAGAGAGAGAGAGAGAGAGAGAGAGAGAGAGAGAGAGAGAGAGAGGAGAGAGAGAGAGAGAGAGAAGAGAGAGAGAGAGAGAGAGAGAGAGAGAGAGAGAGAGAGAGAGAGAGAGAGAGAGAGAGAGAGAGAGAGAGAGAGAGAGAGAGAGAGAGAGAGAGAGAGAGACTTGATACTCCGCCAACCGAGGGAATATAAAATCAAACCCCCTAAACATTGGCCAGCCTCCTTCGCCCTTCCCTCAAAACACACACACACAGGTTGGGTCAATGAGTGTTTGTTAACATGTCTTCCTCCTCTAGTCTATATAACCTTTACGTGTGGTCAACCTCACGCACTCTATCCAAATTATCCTATCTTATCCATTTTCTATCTCTCTTTTGGACCTCTTCCCATTTTCATTCCTTCTTTGGACCTCTTCCCTATTATCACTCCCTCTTCTATCTCCCATCTTCGTTAATATACACATAAATTATGCCACAATAACACAAATATCAAGAATATTAGCATCACTTACCCCCAAGGACCAGGTTAATTAACATCACTTACCCCCAAGGACCAGGTTAATTAACATTTACCCCCAGGACCAGGTTAATTAACATCACTTACCCCCTAAGGACCAGGTTAATTAACATCACTTACCCCATGACCAGGTTAATTAACATCACTTACCCCAAGGACCAGGTTAATTAACATCACTTACCCCCAGGACCAGGTGTTAATTAACATCACTTACCCCCCAAGGACCAGGTTAATTAACATCACTTACCCCTAGGACCAGGTTAATTAACATCACTTACCCCAAAGGACCAGGTTAATTAACATCACTTACTCCCGCCGAGGACCAGGTTAATTAACATCACTTACCCCCAAGGACCAGGTTAATTGACATCACTTACCTCATGACCAGGTTAATTAACATCACTTACCCCCATGACCAGGTTAATTAACATCACTAAGCGACCAGGTTAATTAACATCACTTAACCCTCCAGGACCAGGTTAATCAACATCACTTACCCCCCAGGACCAGGTTAATTAACATCACTTACCCCCAGGACCAGGTTAATTAACATCACTTACCCCAAGGACCGTTAATTAACATCACTTACCCCCATGACCAGGTTATCACTTACCCCCCAAGGACCGGGTTAATTAACATCACTTACCCCCCAAGGACCGGGTTAATTAACATCACTTACCCCAAGGACCAGGTTAATTAACATCACTTACCCCCTAGGGACCAGGTTAATTAACATCACTTACCCCAAGGACCAGGTTATACATTTCCCGGACCAGTTAATTAACATCACTTACCCCAAGGACCAGGTTAATTAACATCACTTACCCCCCAAGGACCAGGTTAATTAACATCACTTACCCCCAAGGACCAGGTTAATTAACATCACTTACCCCTAAGGACCGGGTTAATTAACATCACTTACCCCCAAGACAGGTTAATTAACATCACTTACCCCCAAGGACCAGGTTAATTAACATCACTTACCCAGGATCGGGTTAATTAACATCACTTACCCCCAGGACCGGGTTAATTAACATCACTTACCCCCATGACCAGGTTAATTAACATCACTTACCCCTGACCAGGTTAATTAACATCACTTACCCCAAGGACCGGTTAATTAAACACTTCTAGGACCGGGTTAATTATCACTTACCCTCAGACCAGGTTAATTAACATCACTACCCCGGTAAACACTTACCTCCCCAGGACCAAGTTAATTAACATCACTTACCCCCTATGACCAGGTTAATCATCACTTACCCCCAAGGATCGGGTTAATTAACATCACTTACTGCCCCCGGACCAGGTTAATTAACATCACTTACCCCCAAGGGTTAATTAACATCACTTACCCCAAGGACCAGGTTAATTAACATCACTTACCCCCCCAAGGACCGGGTTAATTAACATCACTTACTCCCCCCCAAGGACCAGGTTAATTAACATCACTTACCCCCCCAAGGACCGGGTTAATTAACATCACTTACTCCCCCCCAAGGACCAGGTTAATTAACATCACTTACCCCCCCAAGGACCAGGTTAATTAACATCACTTACCCTCAAGAATCCATCTATGTGTTTTAAATTTTTAGTGAAATAATTATATACGTTTTAATATCACCTGAAGATGACTAATTAACTGACTAATTAGCTTACTATTGTTTAAGCTTTCGTATCACCTGAGGATTAGCTCACCTTAGCTTTTTTCACCTTAAGATTAACCTTCATTATGCTAACCTAACCTAATCTAATACTGACCTAACCTAACCTATCCTATTGCTAACCTAACCTAATGCTAACCTAATGTTGACTTAACCTACCCTAATGTTAACCTAATCCAACCTAATGCTACCTTAACCTAACCTAATGCTAACCTAACTTAATACAGACCTAACCTAACCTACCCGAATCACCTGAAGATTAACCACCCTCACGCGAACCAAATCTAACTTAATGTTTAACGTAATTGAACACTTAACCAAAACTATTCTTAATCTAATTTAACCAAACCAAACGTAACTTAAAACTAACCAAACCTAACCTAACCTATTGTTAACTTAACATACCTGAGCCAAATACTACTTAACTTTTACCTTAAACCTCTGATTAAACGACACAGTACCCTACCTTATCTACCCCCCTCCCCCTGCCACCATAAAGAGGCTCGCTGTTTTTCCCTATAATTAAAGTTTGGGTGTCCTGAAAATGGGGGGGGCCTTGTTTGGCTGTGCACTCCTGAATCCGGCACTGCGTTATGCCAGCGTCCTCAAAATGTTAAATCTGGTACTAATGGACGTCACTTTCAATATTTTATTTCAGCTATCACCAGATGGTTTTATTCGGCACAATTAAGAGACCCCCTTTGTACCCAAGGGGTTAAAGTTTAAACCATCTTTGTCAGGGGGTTACACCATCACCCTGAATTTCACTATAAACCTGAGGCCTTTGTTTTGTCTTGTAAGTTCTTTTTCTTCATAAGTTCACTTCCCTTCAAGTTTTTTCATAAGAACTTTTCGAAATAGGTCTTTTCTTAACTTATTTTGTTCACAAGTTCTTTTTTCTTTATAAGTTTTCTTCCTTTCAAGTTCATTTCAGTACAAGTATTTTATAGTTTATTTATTTTATCATTCAACACAAAAAATTACAGCTTTTCAAAATAACTATCCTGCAAAAATTATAATACCTAATCTGCAAACCCCGAGAATTATAGTTTGTTTGTTTATTTTTTGTTGTTAGTCAGCAATCCCACAAAGAATCACACAGGCTTTCAGTGACAAACCCCCACAGGCGTAAACACCCAAAAAACTATCTTTACTTGGGTGGGGGCAGTTGGGAAGTGGTGGATGAATTTCAGAATGAACACTGCGACTCCTGTTGGTCTCGGTGGGGTTGTCAAAATCCATCGCCCATTGTGTCATATTTTCTCAACACAATTTTGTAAAGATAGTTTTTTGAGTGACTACGTACTGTACATATCAAGACCTTGTATGAACCTGAGTCACTTTACGGTGTATAATATTTTGTACAAGTAAGAAGAAGAAGAAGAAGAAGAAGAAGAAGAAGAAGAAGAAGAAGAAGAAGAAGAAGAAGAAGAGGTACACTCCCCCCTGTCCCCCGCCAAGGTCTGAGGCAGGTAAGGGGAGGGTCAATTAAGAGGTACAATACCTCCAAGACTGAAACAGGGGGAGGAAGAGGTAAGGGGAGGAGGGGAGGAGAGGGAAAGGCGGTGTCCACAGAGGGTATATATGTGTTGGAGGGGTGAGTGGGTGGTGGTGAGAAGGGAAAGAATGGGAGGGGGGCAAGGGTGGAGGAGGGAAAGGAGAGAAGGGGGAAGAGGGGAGGGAGGAAACGAAGAGAGGGGAGGGGAAGGGGAGAAAGAGAGGAAAGGAGGGGAGTAAAGAGAGAGAAGGGAGAGGGGGAGAAAGAGAAGAGAGATGAGGGAAGAAAGAGAAGAGAGATGAGGGAAGAAAGAGAAGAGAGATGAAGGAAGAAAGAGAAGAGAGATGAGGGAAGAAAGAGAAGAGAGATGCAGGAAGAAAGAGAAGAGAGATGAGGGAAGAAAGAGAAGAGAGATGAGGGAAGAAAGAGAAGAGAGATGCGGGAAGAAAGAGAAGAGAGATGCGGGAAGAAAGAGAAGAGAGATGAGGGAAGAAAGAGAAAAGAGAGGAGGAAAGAGAGAGAAGAGAGAGGAGGAAAGAGAGAGAAGAGAGGAAGAGAGAGGAAGAAAAGGTTGTGTCATTAAGTCCTTCACTACATACAAAAAAAAAACTTACATAAACAAACTGACGAAATTAACAACATTAATTATCCTACGCCGAGTCCTTGATGAAAACAAGAAAGGAGATATATATGAGTGCCATCTGTCTGTCTATCTTTCTGTCTCTCTGTCTTTTCCGTCACGAGCAAAAGGATCTTTACACCGATATTTTACACTTTCCGGGAAACCATTTATGGATCTTGGAAAATTTCTAAAAACTCGAAATGGATTGAAAAACTTACCTGGTCTTGTTCGTTATAAGCGCCTGCCTCTTCTGCCCGGACAAAGTCAATAATTCTAAAATCAATAATATGCCTTTTGCTTTATTTATTTAATGGCCACTCAAACTAGAGGTGCCATGCCAAGGGAAGGTCGGTGGCCTGTGTGGGTCCCCCCCCCCCCTTCCCCATTGTTTTTGATAATCTTGTGCTAACCTTTTTTTGAAACCCAATACTGTTCTCGACTCCAATGCTTGAGCTGATAGAATGTTCTATAGGTCTGAATTATTTCCTAATATTCGTTTTGCATGACATCTTGGCGAGCATTAAGTTGTGTCCCCTCTTGTTGGTGGTGCGTGACATCACGAAAAAATGGTCCGGGTCACTGTTTTATCACTTAATTTTGAATGTTGCGCTGCTTTTAGTGATTGATCTATCATAACGTATAAATATTTTCATAATCAACAACATCAAAGAAAGTATTAACAGAACAGTTGTGATTAGAGTTGTTGTATCATTTGTACAGATTTATATTTTGAAATGTTAAAACGCATTTGCCAGTCTTGCGACCATTTGAACAGCTCATGCAGATCTTTTTGCATAGTTGCGACATCATCTTGACTTGTTACCTTCCCAAATATCTTTGTGTAATCCAAAAACTTGACATGTGGCTCGATATACGAGTATTTTCATCATTGCCGTTAATGTAGATCACAAACAGAGTGGGTCCAAGGACAGAGCCTTGTGGTATTTCATTTGAGAATATTTTCCATCTTGACTGAACTCTGTTATAACCACCTCCTCCGTCGCCTCAGTGCTCCTCAGTGCTTATTCAACATTCATACATCCCAAGTTCACTTATGCTTCCCCTGTCTGGTCTTCTTTCTCGGTTCTCTTTGATCTTCAGCATGACCTCATATGCAAATTTGGGGAGAAGCTTCTGCACCATCCTCGACACTGTCTCCCTCTTCCACCATCAGAGATCCCTCGTCCGCGAATTGCTCTTCGACAATACAGCCGCATCCAACCCATACGACCATTTACTGATCACTGAAGAACAGCCCAGTCCCAACCATTATAAAATTATAAAAAAAAAAATCGTAGTTAACCAGTGTGTTCACTCCCGGTCAATATTACTTTTACACTGGTACTATGTTGAAATTCCCCGTTGAATGTCTTCCCCACTTATGTTACCTGTATATTATTTGTCTAACAAGTGACCCATTCCCCAATTATGTAACTCTACTGAATGTTTTCAGTCTTATGGTTGCCATGTTTTTTTTCAAAAAATGGTTAATTATTATTCTTATTATCATCATTACACACACTCTCACACACACACACACACACACACACACACACACACACACACACTGCACTGTTATCAACAAGGCTATTGCACTAGGGCTGCCCACCAACCTGGTCTCATGGCTCACTGATTTCTTGAGTGGGCGTCGCCAGGCACTGAGGTATCAGGGCTCTGTCTCCACATTCCAACACCTCACCTGCGGTGTTCCCCAGGGGACCAAGATGGGACCACTGTGCTTCCTCATCCTGATCAACGATGCTCTATCAGACACTCCTCACAAATGGAAGTACATGGATGACTGTACTGTGGGGGTCTCAGTGGACAACACCGCACCAGACTACTCATCGCTACAAGGCACCCTGGACAGGCTACAGGCATGGACTACGGAGAACAAGGTCACCATCAACCACACCAAAACCGTAGTCATGCACATCAATACCGCCACCACTCCAGTGCAAGCCCCAGTAGTCACAGTGGGTGCCCATCCTCTCCAGCTGGTGCAGTCTTCCAAACTCCTGGGTGTAACTATAGACAACAAACTTGACTGGAAGGCCCATGTAAATAACACAGTCAAGGCAGCCTCATACGACGACTTAGGTCACTTGGGACACCCACGCCAGAGCTGAGGACCATCTACAATGCCTTTATTCTCCCCAAACTAACGTATGTGTCACCAGCCTGGTCGTCTTCTCTCAACTCAACCCAACAACGTCAGCTAGAGAAGGTACAGAAAAGGGCCTGCAGAATCATGCTCGGCACAGAATACTCCGGCTACACCAACGCTCTCTCCACCCTGGAAATGCCATCCCTCAGTGACCTCCACCACCAAGCACTGGAAAGGTTTGGCAGCCAACTCTCGTCATCGCCACCTCCTGCCACCGGCAGCCCCCCACCCACCTCGTGCAGTCCGCCACTACAACAAAATTCAGCCCATAAGAGCCCACACCGATAGATACAAGAACAGCACCATCCCATCTATTGTTAAAATAATAAACAACTCCTGATTTATGTACTGTACAGCCCTGTAAATGTATTCAATGCATATTATATCATTATGTCTAAATCAAATGTGTCTGTAGATTTTCAGCCACCAGCTGTAACTTTATTAATAAACCGTTTATTATTATTATTATTATTATTATTACTATTACACACACACACACACACACACACACACACACACACACACACACACACACACACAACGATCCCTCTACACTCACACAGAAACACACTCTCACACATACACCCATGTACCCCACCCCGCCAACATTCACATACACCCCCCACACACACACACCCTCCCGCCACACTCACACACAAACACACCCACCCCAGCCTGCCAACACTCATATTTCCGCCAGACTAACTTACAGCCTCCCAAGTTAGACTATATACTGTACAGTAACTTGAGTTATCTTGAGTTTTCCACCTGCTGGTCACCAAGCGAAGGGGGGTGGGGAAAAGAGGGAAAAGAGGAGAGGGAAGACGAGGGAAGGAGGGGAAGGCGAGGGGGAGAGGGGGGAAGGCGAAGGGGAATGGGGGGGAGGGGCAGAAAGTGGAGAGAGGGCAGACGGGTGGGAATGGGGAAGGGAGTGTTGCGTAGGGGGAAAGGCAGAGGGAGGGGTGGGGATAAGGGGAAGGGGAGGGGAAAGGAAGGGGCTAAGGGGTGGGAAGGAGGGACAGGAGGGGTTATGGGGTGGGAAGGAGGGAGGGGAGAGGGGGGTTAAGGGGTGGGAAGGAAGGAGGGGAAAGGTAAATGGGTGGGGAGGAGGGAGGGGAGGGGTTGAGGGGTGGAAAGGAGGGGAAGGGGGTGCTTGGTCCTTGACTCTTGGCTGCCGCAGCCCGGGTGATGGTACTACCTTTACGTCCGCATCTCAACAGTGGTGAAGATACGAGTCTTCAAAAGTTCTTACGTTAAAATACTTATCTAACGTTTGTACATCAACATATGAATTCTCAAAGGCTCGTACGTCAAACACCTAAAGTTACGATACAAAGTTGGACTCTCAAAGGCAGATATTGCAAGATATTTGTGGTAAGTAACTGCACTTTCTTGTGAGTCAAATAAGTTCTCACAGCACCAGTTAGGAGGGGCAATTTAGCTGACGATTGTGAAAAGATCCATTCTGTATCGTAACTTAAGTGAGCCGGTTAGATACGCCCTCACATCGCCAGTTAAGAAAAAAAAAATAGCGTACAGTTAGTTTCTTGACTGGTCGGTCTGATTACGCTACTCTCACGGCCGCATCCCAGCAGTGTTGCCAATACCTTCACACCAGCGACAGACCTTAAAGCAGTGGTTCTTAACCTTTTTTGAGTCACGGACCCCTTTGAGAAGCTAGTGAAAGCTATGGACCCCCTCCCTAGAAAAGTGCACATAAGCACATAAACACAACTTTGCATGCAATGAATATACTTTAATTTATTGAAAATTCATTGCCTCATACAGTGTATGACATACACAAAGTATGAATAAAGTAAACATTCTAGAAGTCAAAACCTGACGACGATGACGATTGTATGTTACCTGACCGTGTACAGTAGCGCCCCATGCCACCCTACAGATTTACTGGTTTTCTTCAGTAACCAAAAATACATACATAACATCTGGTATATATTGACAAAAATAGAACAACTTAATATAAAAATATAGTGAATATAAATGTTAAATTTTATCTGACCTTCACGGACCCCCTGAAGCCCATCCATGGACCCCAGGTTAAGAACCCCTGCCTTAAAGGGTATCTGGCCTCTTTTAGGTAATTCATCATCATTATTGATTCTTTTTAAGTTGGACAAAGTGGCCAACATACTTTAAATAGAGTTATTATTATTGGTGGTATTATTATTATTATTATTATTAAATGTATCACTGTCATCAGGGTCGGATCCAGGAATATCAAAAGAGGGGTCCAAGGAGTTGTGGGTGGGGGAACATGGGGAGCACAGTGAGCCCGCCCAGCTTTTTTTTTGAGGGGGAGTGCTGTAAGCCCCTCAGATTTTTTTTTTTAAATTTGACCAACATCATGGCCATTTTGAGGTTATTTTGAAGCCATGTGCACTTATGAGATATTCTGAGGTCAATACTAAATACTTTTTACTTTACAAAAACGTCTGAGTACAATACTACATTAAAGAAAAAATATTGAAATTTTCTAATGAAAAGGGGGGGGGGGGGCCCCAGACCCCTTGGATTCGCCCCTGATCGTCGAACAATATGCTCTGCTTGTAACACTATTAAAAAGATTATAATAGTAATATCAAAAGTCTGATATTACTCTGAGAGGTTGCCAGGGTGGTGGTGGAGGTAGTAAGAGGAGGGGGAAGAACAGGTGAAGGTGGAGGAGGAGGAGGAGGAGGAGCTCTGTGGTGAAGGTTGCTGTACGTGAGGTGTAAACACGAAAGTCTGACTGACATAAAAAGTTTCTACATATTTTATCCATTTGTGTCCCTTTATTCCAGGGGTTACTTTAAGAGCTATATAATATAATTTCTTAGAAGCAAAGAGAGCCGGTTTTAAATATGTGAATGAACAGTATGTTTATCTCGATGAAGATGAAGAATTGAAAACAGAGAGGTGGAGAGGTTAAGTAAGACAGCTTCACAACAATGCTCTTTCTACAGAAGATACACCGCCACATCTTGCCTCAGTCTAGTGGTCACGTATGGCATCAAGTAGGACCCACCACCCCCAATCCATGCGTGAAGACGTGGGCGTGGCTCGATACACCCCCGAGGGCCCCCATTGGCCCATGAGATACCTTGGCTCCACCCATTCTTCCGACCGTGGGAGGAGCCTGGTGTGGGTCGTCAAGGCAACGCGCTGTTCCGGCCAACAGACTCACCCCTCCTTAACTTCGTCTTCATAATAACAATATTAACTATATCACGTAAATACATTCATACATAAAATAAAACAACGAAAATAAATAAAAATAGAAACAAACAAAGATGCTCACAACACAGATAACACAATTACAAAGTTCTTTGGACAACTGTTTTTATAGGTAGGTCATATATTTTCTACCTAATAATTTACAAACATCATGTTACGTTCCTTGATTTGGTAAACAACATGACAGCCTCGTGAGAGTGACTTAAATTCAGTCTAAATCGACACCCCAAGACGCGCTCTCGAAACCAGTGATTCCTGGGGGCGTAATTCGGCCCTTCAGATATTTGCTACTTAATTAAATTCTGGGGATATTGTTATGAGGAATGAGGTGGTAGTATTTAGCTGAGGCGGGCTGGCCTACACGGCTCTCTCTGCCAGTCTCTCTCTCTCTCTCTGCCAGTCTCTCTCTCTCTCTACCAGACTCTATATACCAGTCTTTCTCTCTACAAGACTCTGTCTACTAGTCTCTCTCTGCCAATCTATCTCCACCAGTCTCTCAATCAGTCTCTATTTCTACCAGTCTTTTTCTCTCAACCAGTCTCTTTCTCTCTCGACCAGTCTCTCTCTACCAGACTCTTTCTCTCGCTACCAGTCTCTCTTTCTCTCTTTACCAGACTCATTCTCTGCCAGTCTCGTTCTCTGTCTACCAGTCTCTTTCTCTCTACCAAACTCTTTGTTTCTCTACCTGTCTCTCTCTCTCTCTCTACCATTTGCTTTCTCTGCCAGTCTCTTTCTCTCTCTACCAGTCTCTTTCTCTCTCTACCCTCTCTTTTCTATTACTGCTCTTTCTATTACGCTATTCTCTCTCTGTCGACATTTCTCTAATTACTCTATATCTTTCTTTAAACAAAACTTACGTCATTCTATCAAAATTAAAAACAAAACAAAAACATAACCCCCCCCCCCACACACACACCTTCTCCCAGTATTTGCACGTCTTGGGTAGTGGGTCGTGGTCGCCAACCCTCAGATGTAAGCTAACTAACTAACGAACTCACTCATCGACCTACCTGGTGTTGCCCTTCTTGCTGTAGTGCACCTCGTAGTAAATGGATCCCTCCCTGATGGCGATGCCGTAGTAGTGATAGCGGCTCTGTCCTCTCGTGCCTAACCTCCTGGTGGTCAACCCGGGGAACTGCTGCCGAATGATCTGACGAAGGTTCAGAGAGAGAGAGGTGGTTTTAGTGTGTAGGTGTTGCGAGGATGATAAGCTTGGAGAGTTACCCTTATACCTGATAACTCTCTCTCTCTCTCTCTCTCTCTCAATATACATTCACATGCTATTGACCAACTTAATTCACCCGATTAGTTAACAACTTAAAGCTATACCTGGGGGGTTAAGATTAGATTAGATTTGCGTTTAATTTGGTAAGCTTAGTTTAGTGATTTGTTATGTCATAGGTAAGGTTATGTTATGTTAGATTTGGTTAGGCTGGTGTTATTGTTTGTTTAATTAAGCTTGCGTTAGGTTAAATCAGCGTTAGGGTTGGTTAAGGTTAGCATTAGGTAATGTGAGAAATTTGTGCTCGGTTAAGTTAACATTAAGTTAGTTTAGGTTTGAGTTATGTTAAGTTAGGTTAGGTTATGTTAGGTTAGGTGAGCGTTAGGTTGTTAGGTTAGGTTATGTTAGGGTAGGTGAACGTTAGGTTGTTATGTTATGTTAGGTAATGTTAGGGTAGGTGAACGTTAGGTTGTTATGTTATGTTAGGTTAGGTAATGTTAGGGTAGGTGAACGTTAGGTTATGTTTAATGTTAGGAACGTTAGGTTAATGTTGTTTAATGTTAGGTAGGTGAACGTTAGGTTATGTTATGTTATGTTAGGTAATGTTAGGGTAGGTGAACGTTAGGTTGTTATGTTATGTTAGGTTAGGTAATGTTAGGTAGGTGAACGTTAGGTTGTTATGTTATGTTAGGTTAGGTAATGTTAGGGTAGGTGAACGTTAGGTTATGTTATGTTAGGTTAGGTAATGTTAGGGTAGGTGAACGTTAGGTTATGTTATGTTAGGTTAGGTGAGCGTTAGGTTGTTATGTTATGTTATGTTAAGGTAGTTAATCTTAGGTAAAAATAATCTGGGGTGGATAACCTCCAGGTGATTCTATACACACATATACAAATATCCCTTACTGGACCCAGCCACTCCCCGGATCAGCTGACTGGCCATCAGCTGGTCTTTGTTGACACCTGCTAATTACTCAGCTGATCGACGTTGCCCCAGAGACCAGGTCGGACCTACACTCCTGTAGAGTGCGGGAGGCTGTTTCCGCAACACGGGTCTTGTTACCTACCTCAACCACCCAATGACCTTGTCATACCCTGTGATAACTATTCCCGACCCTACAACGTCAGGGTACGAACTATCAGGCTGCATACAGTTCGAAGACAAACTGTATCATGTTTGCGCGTGATTTGGCATGTGCTTATTGGCCCTTGATGTTAGCTTCAGTTAGGTAAAGTAAAGGTAGGTTAGGTTAGGTTAGGTTAAGTGTCACACGCAAAAAGCAGGACGTTATGTGGGATAAAGACCAATCACCACACACCTCATCCGCATTTGTCTGGATTTTACCAAGTCACAGGACGGACACACGTACACTATCCTCCCCCAAGAGTCAAAAGACGTACGTGAAATCAAACAATACACACAGGGACGCCACGTACCTTCCCGAAGCTGGCGGCGTTGACGGGTTGAAGGGATCTCTTGCCACAGAAGTCGACGTAGTGGAGGTAGAGTGTGTTGCGCGGGATACACACTCCCTCCGCCATCTCGTAGTTCTCGTCCAGCCAGAGCAGTGTGGCCGGGGTCGAGTGTGGCCTCAGACCTCGACTTCCACCTCCTCGACCACCACCACCGCCTCCACCTCCTCCTCCACCTCGACTACCACCACCTCCTCCTCCTCCAGTACCACTACCTCCTCCGTTCATGTTAGCACCTCCTCCGATTACTGTACCACCATTACTTCCTATAGAGTTACATGTCCCTCCTCCTCCTGCTTCTCCTCCTCCTCCTCCTACTCTTTCTCCCTCTCCTCCTCCCGTCACTGCGACACTGTCTTCTCTGTCCAGCGCCACCACTGCCGCTGCGCTGTCACATCCACCGTCTGTAGAAGAGAGAGTGAGAGAGAGAGAGAGTGAGTCAGTCAGACATTAAAGAAGAGATATGTGTATTTTTGATGGGTTGTTATCGTCAAGTCCTCTCTTATGTCGACAACTTGGAGCCCCTATCAACCCCCCCCCCCCGCTCTCTCTCTCTATCTCCTTTCCTTTCTACATTCTATATCTCTCTCATTATCTATTCTCTCTCTCTCTCTCTCCTCCTTTTCCTATCTTTCTCAACCTCACCTAACTTCTCTATCTATCTGTTTGTTCACTCTGTATCGTAATTGTCAAGCTATCTACTAATATTTATTTATTAGGACTGGGGATTATCACCCTGGTCTAAGGCCTTTTATAACTGGGGCCGATTAGAACTGGGTCCGATTAGAACTGGAGCCTATTAGAACTGAGGCCTATTATAACTGGGGTCCATTATAACTGAGTCCGATTAGAACTGGGGCCTATTAGAATTGAGGCCTATTAGAACTGGGGCCTATTAGAATTGAGGCTAACAGAACTGGGTACTATCAGAGCTGGGACACATTAGAATTGGGTCTATTAGAAATGGGGGGGGCTATTACAAGTGGGCTTCTTAGAACTGGGACCAATTAGGAATGTGACCTACTAGAACTGAAACACATTATTATTAGGGCCTATTAGAACTAGGGTCAGCTGGAATTGGGGCCTATTAGAACTGGGCCCTGATAGTATTGGGGTTTATCAGAGCTGGGCACTATATTAGATCTAAGGGTCTCTTAGTACTGAAACCTATCAAAACTGGGCCCTAATAAAAACTGGATCTATTGGCACTGGGGCCTATTACAACTAAGCCCTATATGAACTGGGGCCTATCTGACCTACCACCAGCTATAACTCACCCCCCTACCATTGGGTATCGGCTTAAGTTGAGTGTAGGAGCGGAAGTCAGCCACATCATGTGACGTCACGCCCGCCGCTGATGACGTCATGGAGGTGCCCCGGAGCCACAAGTCTGCCAGAAGAAGTCAAAGGAGGTTAAGTCAGGTGATAGACAGTCAAGGAACTCTGAAGAATAGGTCGCATTAGGTCAAATAGCTACAAAAAAAAGGTCAGGGTATGTAAAAAAAAATACTTTAGAGACACTGAAGGTTATAAGGAAAAGTTCATTGAGAATTAACAAGTCATGAAAATAAAAGCAAGTTAAAGATAGGGTCATAGAAGGTCAATTAGCTAAAATAGGTTCATTCTTTTGTTACAGCTGAAATACAATATTTTTCTATTACAGTTAAAGTAAGTTTAAGCACTTCTTTCTATAGGTATAATGTTATTTTTTTTATAATACAGCTAAATAGGTAAATATTTTATGCTAAAACAAAAATAGGTTATTTGTTTACTCCAACAAAAATAGGTTAGAATTTTATTACACAAACTATGTTAGCTGAGAGAAGCTAAATTTAGGTCACAGTAAGCTTAAATGGGTAACTCAACCTAATATTAAAATGCATTTAAAACGTAATAAACTACGTGTATGGATAATAATAATAATAATAATAATAATAATAATAATAATAATAATAACAATATTAATAATAATAATAACAAACACCACAATATTTTCTATTCTCAGTTATTGCCTTCCTCTTCTATACACACACACACACACACATACACACACACACTTGCCGGATAAAACAGCCGGCTAGTGTGAGAAGAATATAGCCAGATATACTGTACACGCTTAGAGGTAACTGACCGAGAGAAAAAAAGTCAAAGGTCAAAGGTATATGTTATGTGACCTTGAAGGATATGTGACCTTGAAGGATATACAGTATTACACCTGAGAGAATGGGGATGCGGGGCAGTACGCTCCACCACACTATCACCGGACAACACACGACTGGTGTGGAATCTCACGACAACCCCCGGTCTACCAGAGGCTTCCTGTGTGTGTCCTTTACTGTGAGGGGCTTCCTGTGTCCTTACTGTGTCCTTACTGGGGCTTCCTGTGTCCTTACTGGGGCTTCCTGTGTCCTTACTGAGGGGCTTCCTGTGTCCGCACTTGTCCTTACTGGGGGCTTCCTGTGTCCTAGGGGCTTCCTGTTCCTTACTGAGGGCTTCCTGTGTCCCTTTACTGGGGGCTTCCTGTGTCCTGTACTCCTTAGGGGCTTCCTGTGTCCTTACTGAGGGCTTCCTGTGTCCCACTGGGGCTTCCTTACTACACTGGGGGAGCTGTCCTTACTGAGGGCTTCCCTGTCCTTACTGGGGGCTTCCTGTGTGTCCTTACTGGGGGCTCCTGTGCTTCCTGTGTCCCACTGAGGGCTTCCTGTGTGCCTGCTGAGGGCTTCTGTGAGGGCTTCCTGTGTCCTTACAGGGGCTTCCCTGTGTCCTTACTGAGGGCTTCCTGTGTCCATACTGAGGGGGGTCCTTCCTGTGTCACTGCAGGGCTTCCTGTGTGTCCTTACTGAGGGAGCTTCCTGTGTCCTTGTCCCCTTGCCCAGGGGCTTCCTGTGTCCTTACTGGGGGCTTCTGTGCTTCCTGTGTGTGTACTGGGGCTTCCTGTGTCCTTACTGAGGGCTTCCTGTGTCCTTGCAGGGCTTCCTGTGTTCCTTACTGGGGGCTTCCCTTACTGGGGCTTCCTGTGTCCTTACTGGGGGCTTCCTGTGTGTCCTTACTGAGGGCTTCCTGTGTGCCACGAGGGCTTCCTGTGTCCTTACTGAGGGCTTCCTGTGTGGCTCGCCTGGGGCTTCCTGTGTCCTTACTGAGGGGTCCTTACAAGGGGCTTCCTGTGTCCTTACTGGGGGCTTCCTGTGTACCTTACTGTCATACTGGGGGGGCTTCCTGTGTCCTTACTGAGGGCTTCCTGTGTCATACTGAGGGCTTCCTGTGTCTACTGGGGGCTTCCTGAGGGCTTCCTGTGTCCTTACTAGCCTGTGAGGGCTTCCCTGGCCCTTGCAGGGCTTCCTGTGTCCTTACTGAGGGCTTCCTGTGTGTGTCCTTACTGGGGGCTTCCTGTGTCCCTGTGTCCTTACTGGGGGCTTCCTGTGTCCTTACTAGGGGCTTGAGAGACTCCTGTGTCCTTACTGAGGGCTTCCTGTGTCCATACTGGGGCTTCCAGTGTCCTTATAGGGCTTCCTGTGTCCTTACTGAGGGCTTCCTGTGTCCTTACTGGGGGCTTCCTGTGTGCCTTACTGAGGGCTTCTATTGTCTACATACTGTGAGGGCTTACTGTCCTTACTGGGGGCTTCCTGTGTGTCCTTGCGAGGGCTTCCTGTGTCCTTACTGAGGTCCTGTGTCGCTTACTGGGGGCTGTTCCACTGTGTGCCAGGGGCTTCCTGTGTCCTTACTGGGGCTTCTGTGTGTCTTACTGGGGGCTTACTGTGTGGGGCTTCCTTCCTGTGTGTCCTTAGGGAGGGCTTCCTGTGCTTCCTGTGTCCTGACTGAGGGCTTCCTGTGTGTGTCCCTTACTGGGGGCTTCAGTGTCCTGGGGGCCACAACATTCTACAGGGGCCTGTGTCCTTACTGGGGCTTCCCTGTGTGTGTGTGTCCTTACTGAGGGGCTTCCTGTGTCCTTACTGGGGCTTCCTGTGTCCTTGCACTGGGGGCCTGTGTCCTTACTGAGGGCTGTCCTCCTGTGTACTGAGGGCTTCCTGTGTGTCCTTACTGAGGGCTTCCTGTGTCATACCTGAGGGCTTCCTGTGATATCACACTGGGGGGCTTCCTGTGTCGCCTGGGGCTTCCTGTGTGTGTGTGTCCTTACTGGGGAGCTTCCTGTGTCCTGCTGTCCTTCCTTACTGGGGGCTTCTCTTGTCCTTGCAGGGGCTTCCCCTTACTGAGGGGCTTCCTGTGTGTGTCCTTACTGAGGGGGCTTCCTGTGTCCATCTGAGGGGCGTCCTGTGTCCTTACTAGAGAGGGCTTCCTGTGTCCTGTGTCTACTAGGGACTTCCTGTGTCCTTACTGGGGCTTCCTGGGCTTCCTGTGTCCTGTGTCCTTGCTGAGGGCTTCCTGTGTCCTTACTGGGGCTACTGTGTGTCCTTACTGGGGCTTCCTGTGTCTACTGGGGTCTTCCTGTGTCCTTACTGGGGCTTCCTGTGTCCCCACTGGGAACTTCCTGTGTCGCCCACTGGGGGCTTCCTGTGTGTCCTTACTGAGGGCTTCTGTGAGGGGGCCTGTGTCCTTACTGAGGGGTCCTGTTCCTTACTGGGCTTCCTGTGTGTGTACTGGGGGCTTCCTGTGTCCTTACTGAGGGCTTCCTGTGTCCTTACTGGGGTCTTCCTGTGTCATACTGAGGGCTTCCTGTGTCCTTACTGAGGGCTTCTGTGTCCTTACTTGGGCTTCCTGCTGGCCCTTACTGGGGGCTTCCTGTGTCCTTACTGGGGCTTTCTGTGTGTCCTTGCAGGGGCTTCCCTGTGTCCTTACTGGGGCTTCCTGTGTCCTTACTGGGGCTTCCCTGTGTCCTTACTGAGGGCTTCTTCCTCCTGTGTCCTTACTGGGGTCTTCCTGTGTCCTTACCTTACTGAGGGGCTTCCTGTGTCCATACTGGGGCTTCCTGTGTCCTTACTGTCCTTACGGGGTCTTCCTGGGTCCTTTGGGGGCTTCCTGTGTCCCTTACTGAGGGGCTTCCTGTGTCCTTGCTGGGGTCTTCCTGTGTCACACAGGGGCCCACTGGAGCTTCCTGTGTGTCCTGGGGGCTTCCTGTGTCCTTACTGAGGGGGCTTCCTGTGTCCCTTACTGAGGGCTTCCTGTGTCCCTTACTGGGGTCTTGTCTTTACTGGGGCTTCCAGGGGTGTCCCTGTGTTACTTACTGAGGGCTTCCTGTGTCCTTACTGGGGCTTCCTGTGGCTTCATACTAAGGGGCTTCCTGTGTCCCACTGGGGGCTTCCTGTCCCTTCTAGGGTCTTCCTGTGGCCATCCTTACCAGGTCTTCCTGTGTGTCCTTACTGGGGGCTTCCTGTGTCCTTACTGGGGTCTTCTGTGTGTCTGGGGGCTTCCTGTGTCCTTACTGGGGCTTCCTGTGTCCTTTGCAGGGCTTCCTGTGTCCTACTGAGGGCTTCCTGGCTTCCTTACTGAGCAGGGGCTTCCTGTGTCCTTACTGGGGTCTTCCTGTGTGTGTCCTTACTTCCTGTGTCATACTGGGGGCTCCTGTGTGAGGGGCTTCCTGTGTCCTTGGAGCTTCCTGTGTCATACTGGGGGCTTCCTGTGTCCTTACTGGGGTCTTCCTGTGTCCTTACCTGGGGGCTTCCTGTGTGCCTGGGGACTCTGCCTGTGTCCTTACTGAGGGCTTCCTGTGTCCTTACTTCCTGTGTCCCTGGGGGCTTCCTGTGTGCCTGGGGGCTTCCTTGGGGCTGCAATGTGTCCCATACTGGGGGCTTCTGTGCCAACTGACATACACTGGGGCTTCCTGTGTCATACTGGGGTCTTTCCTGTGTCCTGACTGGGGTCTTCCTGTGTGTCTGGGGGCTTCCTGTCTTCCTTACTGGGGGTGTCCTTACTGAGGGCTTCCTGTGTCCCTTACTGGGGTCTTCCTGTGTCCATGCAGGGGCTTCCTGTGTCCTGAGGGGCTTCTGTGTCACTTACTGAGGGGCTTCCTGTGTCCTTACTGGGGCTTCCTGTGTCTCTTCCTTACTGGGGCTTCCTGACTTCCTGTGTACTGGGTCTTCCTGTGTCTTCCTGTCATACTGGGGGCTTCTGTGTGTGTCACTGTGTCATACTGAGGCTTCCTGTGTCCTTACTGAGGGCTTCCTGTGTGTCCTTACTGAGGCTTGTCCTTACTGGGGGCTTCCTGTGTGTCCTTACTGGGGGTCCTTACTGAGGGCTTCTGTCATACTGGGGGCTTCCTGTGTCCTTACTTCCTGTGTCCTTACTGGGGAGCTTCCTATTGTCCTTACTGGGGCTTCCTGTGTCCTTACTAGGGGCTTCATGTCCTTACTGGGGTCTTCCTGTGTCCTTACTGAGGGCTTCCTGTGTCCTTACTGAGGGCTTCCTGTGTCCTTACTGGGGGCTTCCTGTGTCCTTACTGGGGGCTTCCTGTGTCCTTATCTCCCTCTCTACGTCTCTATATAATCATGTTATTCTCTATTGTCTCTATCTCCCTGTCTTTTTGTTTACCTCCCCTCCCTCCCTTCTCCCTTCTGTCCTCCCCCCACCTCCTTCTCTTAGTCCCTCTTGCCCTAACACTCTCCTTCATTCCCCTCACTCCAGTCTGTCATTCCCTCTCTCACTTACATTGTTTCCCTCACTCCCTCCCTCCATTCCTTTCTTTCCCTCACACCCTCTCCTTCCACCTCACTGTCTTCCCTCACTCCTTCTTTTCCTCACTTTCCATCTTACCTGTAGACAGCGGCGATCCCTCCAGTGATGACGAGTTGTTCTGTCCAAGACTGACGGGGGAGGACATCCTTCAGGTCTGTTTCAGGTTCCCTTCAGGTCATCTAAGTGCCCGTCAGGTTATACAGGCCTCCTCGAGTGTATTCAGGTCCTGCAGGTCTTCTTCAGGTCTCTTTCAGAGTCTTCAGGTCTCTTTCAGGTGTCCTTCATGTCCTAGAGCTCATCTAGACATCTCTTTCAGGGTCTTCAGGTCTCCTTCAGCTATTACAGGTCCCAAACAAGTACCTTAAGATCTCCTAGGAGTTTTTTTCGGCGATCCTGAGTCCACGGAGACGACTCAATGGCCTCCTAGCTTCCTTACATGTCCGTGAATGTTTCCAAAGAGCAATTATGGAGAACACAATACCTTAGAGACTATTCCGTGGCGTCCTAGCTTTCCTATAGGCCCCTGAATATCTCCTAGGAGTATATGCAGAGGTGTCAGGTCCTAGGAGATAGTTCAGTAAACCTCCTAGCTCCCCTGCAGATCTCCTAGGAGTATTTATAGAGTTCTCAGCACCTAGATGACTCTTAAGCTGCTTCCTAGCTCTTCTATGGGTCCCTGGTGGTCTCCTAGAATAATCTATTGAGTTCTTAGCACATAGGAGACGTTTCAGTGGCCCTCCAAGCTCTCCTACAGGTCCTGAGATTCACCTAGGAATATTTGTAAAAGTTCTCAGCACCTAGGAGAAAATGCAGTGGCTTCCTATGTGTCCTGTCCCCTCATGAGCCAATTGTCTCCAGTTTATCGACGTCTTCCATGCCAGTCTCCTCATCTTCGTCGTCTGTTCCCCTCCATCTGTATAAAAAGAGTTTTGATATCATAACAGGATTTGAATAATTGGGTGAATAAATGGATAAATGCTACTATAATTATTTATTGGTTATTTGTAATGCCAGGTACTGTCAACAACCAGGTACTGCCAACACCCAGGTACTGTCAACAACCAGGTACAGTTAAAACCACCCAGGTACTGTCAACAACCAGGTACTGTCAGCACCCAAGTACTGTCAACATCCAGGTACTGTTAAAACCACCCAGGTACTGTCAACATCAAGGGAGGACTAGATGGAGGGAGAGCGTGGAGGTGTATGGGAGGGTGTAAGGGAGAGAAAGAGAGCGAAGGGGTGTACTGTATGGGAGGGTGTAAGGGAGGGAGGGGGGATGGATGGAAGGAGAGTGAGGGGTGGATGGATGGAGGGAGAGTGAGGGGTGGATGGATGGAGGGAGAGTGAGGGGTGGATGGATGGACGGAGAGTGAGGGGTGGATGGATGGAGGAGGAGGGGTGGATGGATGGAGGGGAGTGAGGGGTGGATGGATGGAGGGAGAGTGAGGATGGATGGATGGATGGAGGGAGAGAGGGGGGAGAGGGGAGTGAGGGGTGGATGGATGGAGGGAGAGTGAGGGATGGATGGGGAGAGAGAGGGGATGGATGGATGGAGGGAGGGGGGAGGGGGAGAGGAAGGGGAGTGGGGGGGTACTGTAAGGAGGAAGGGGGGGGGGGGTGTACTGGGGAGGAAGGGGAGGGAGGGGTGTACTGTAAGGGAGTGGGGGGGGGAGGGGGGGTGTACTGTGTACTGTGGGGAGGGAGGGGAGTGGAGTGAGGGGTGTACTGTGAGGAGGTATGAGGGGTGTACTGTGGGGAGGAAGGGGAGTGAGGGGGTGTACTGTAGGGGAGGAAGGGGGGTGAGGGGTGTGTGTGCTGTGGAGGAAGTATGTAAGGGAGGGAGGGGAGGAGGGGTGTACTGTAAGGGGAGGGGGGGAGGAGGGGGTAAGGGAGGAAGGGGAGTGAGGGGTGTACTGTAAGGAGGAAGGGGGAGGAGTGGGAGTGTGAGGGGGAGGGAGGGAGGAGAGTGAGGGTGGAGGAGGAAGGGGAGGAGGGGGTGTACTGTAAGGAGAAGGGGGAGTGAGGGGGTGTACTGTAAGGAGGAAGGGGAGGAGGGGTAAGGAGGAGGGGAGTGAGGGGGGTGTTGTGAAGGGGTGTACTGTAAGGGAGGAAGGGGAGTGAGGAGGGTGTACTGTAAGGGAGGAAGGGGGAGGAGGGGGCTGTGGAGGAAGGGGAGTGAGGGGGTGGTGGGGAGTGGAGGGTGTACTGTAAGGGAGGAAGGGGAGGAGGGGGTACTGTGAGGAGGGGGGTGTGTACTGTAAGGGAGTGAAGGGGAGGAGGGGGTGAGTGAGGGGTGTACTGTAAGGGAGGAAGGGAGGAGTGAGTGTGCTGGGGAGGAAGGGGGGAGAGGGTGTACTGTGGGGGTGTGCTGTAAGGGAGGAAGGGGAGTGAGGGGGTGTACTGTAAGGGAGGAAGGGGAGGAGGGGGGTGTACTGTAAGGGAGGAAGGGGAGGAGGGTGTACTGTAAGGGAGGAAGGGGAGTGAGGGGTGTACTGTAAGGGAGGAAGGGGAGGAGGGGGCTGTAAGGGAGGAGGGGGTGAGGGGGGGTGTACTGTGAGGGGGTGGGGGGCTGTGGGGAGGGAGGAGGGGGGTGAGTGAGTGGTAAGGGTGTGTACAAGGGAGTGGGGGGGTGTACTGGGAGGAAGGGGGAGTGAAGGGGGTGTACTGTAAGGGAGGGAGGGAGAGGAAGGGAGATCTTTACCTAAGCCTTTACAGACCTTAGCAATTAAAAATGCACACTCAAGCGTTACACGATGTCTTAATTATATTTTTCATGGAGATAATTTTAATTAAAGTCGTTTATAAGACGTTCCATTTTTTATACTTAAGATTAATACGTCAGAGTCCTTGAGGGTGAGGGGTAAGTCTCCTCCAGTGAGTGAGTGAGTGGGTGAGTGATGAGTGAGCGAGCTAGTGTGTGTGTGTGTGTGTGTGTGTGTGTGTGTGTGTGTGTGTGTGTGTGTGTGTGTTAAAAGCCTCTAGACTCTTTAACATACCTTAATTTTTTTACCAAAAATTTTATCAGATAACAAAAATAAGTAGTACCATTATCGCTGTCATTATTATTATTATCAACATAACAAACGCCTTCATACACAATATACCCAGAAATATAACTCCAAATATATCACATACTCGTAAATAATTATGTATTGTATCATACACATCAATCATACTCGTCTACAAGAGTGATACGCCCGTAGACTGGGCAACCACTGGGCAGATCAAGATGACATGTTCGATTACGTAACATTAGCTGAGTAGCATCGCCTTCCTCTCCACTCTGGCGTCAAGTAACTTCCGTAAGTAACACCAGGGACTTAAATAACTTCCAAAATATCCATTAAATAACGTTAGAGTCATAATCCCCCCCCCAAAAAAAAAAAAAATATTCAATAAGTAAATAAGTTTATCCGTCCAAATGTCCACCCAACGCTCCTGACTGACTGAACTACACTGATTTTCCGCGTGAGGGATTTACTTGTAATGTACGCCTCATTATACATGCTGCCGGCCGTACGATCAGCACCCTCCCCTCACCCCATCCCCATGGCCATTACTTAATCACCTTGTTTATATGTGTGTGTGTGTGTGTGTGTGTGTGTGTGTGTGTGTGTGTGTGTGTGTGTGTGTGTGTGTGTGTGTGTGTGTATAGATAGATAGATAGATAGATAGATAGATAAATAGATAGATAGATAGATAGATACATTTGTCATTCATCTCTCATAAGAACATAAGAAAATAAGGAGTCTGCAATAGGCCGGTTGGCCTGTGCATGGCAGCTCCTGTCGAGAGTTACTGCCACTCTCTATCATCCATGAATCTATCTAGCCTCCTTTTGAAACTTTCCAGAGTTCCAGCACTTACTACAAAGTTGCTAAGCTTGTTCCACTCGTCCACCACCCTATTTGTGAACCAGTTCCTTCCTATCTCCCTCAGTGTCTTATCGGCAAACTCCCTCTTATAGGTTCCAATAACGAGTGGTGTTACATGTTCCAAAAATCAGACAGTGCTCACATAGTGTTTAAAAAGATTAAAGTTATGTTTCTGTTATGTGTAAAAGATCTAACGGAGACGTGTGTGTGTGTGAGAGGAGGGAAGTTTCTGTCATTCTCTCTCTCTCACTCACACACACACACACACACACACAACATGGTACACAATTTAAAAGGTAATAATAATAAGCGTGTGGGCCAAGGCGGCACGTGTGATCAATCAGCCGGGACAGGTAGGTTCCCTTAAGCCGTGAGGGGGGAGCTGGCCGGGAGCACCTGCACCCCTTATTACTGGCATATTGGCTGAAGGGATCACAGCTACGCCACGTGTCCTAAATTAACCTCTCAACCCGCTCTAAAATCACCCTTAAGTCAACTACGTCACAGGGGTGAGATTCCTGTGAACGCTGACTTTCAAAAGCACGTGCCTTTATTTACCATTTCCAAGCGTAGTATTATAGTCTTTAGTAATGTATACCACAGAGGCGATTTTACTACGACAGAGACTTGTTAACTCACGTGGTGGAAAGATACCCGGTAAATCCAAATTAAAATGGTCTTTAGTGATCTCTATTTGAGGGATGATTTTCAAGACCGAGGAGTTTTCTAAAGCAATAGTCTCTACCTGCCCCCTTGAACGTCGGCTACAATGGCGAGGATCACACACGGGAACGTAAAACATCGTTCTAATCTAGGTAAAATGACCCTTCCTGATTCGGGTCACAAGGGCGAGAATCATGAAGACTTCCTTTAATAAGTTATGTCATAAAAGCGAGATTAACGGGACACTCCCTCCTCTCACACGCGGAGTAAGTTTCCCGTCTAATCCACACGAAAATAATCCCTATTCCCTCATCTCATAAAGGCGGAAATAACGACAGACAGCATAAAAACTTCCCCAGGGCAGTATTAACCTCCATTATTCAAGCTAAAAACACCATTATCACCAATAACCAGAAGGTCGACATTACCCCTAAACTGAGGGACCTCGACTTTCACGTGACGTTACTAACAGCATCAATATGGCAAAAAAAAAAAAACTCCCAACCAAAAGGGCGGAAGTCCACATCTCTTGAATATATATTAGATTCACGCTAAAATAACCCTCAGTGACTCGTAACAAAAGGGTGAGAATCAGGGGACCGGGAGGTGGCTGGAAGGATCGTCTTCCAAATTTCAGATTTACCCCACAAGGTTACATGGGGTCAGGTTGTCAAATAAACGACAAATTTGACCCTTTGTTCACCTGAGTTGTTTCTGGTGAGTGGGGGAGGAGGGGGTGTAATAGGGGAGGAAGAGGGGGTTATGGGAGGGAAGAGGTGGGGTTAATGGGAGGAAAGAGGGGGGTGGTGGGAAGGGGAGAAGAAGTGGTTAGATGGAAAGGGGATAGCCTCACCATTCCAAAACATCCCACCATCCCCCAGCCACCATCCCTAAGCCACCCACCATCCCCAGCCTCCCACCATTCCCCAGCCACCCACCATTCCCCCAGCCACCCACCATCCCCCAAGCCACCCACCATTCCCCAGTCACCAACCATCCCCCAACCACCCACCATCCCCAGCCTCCCACCATTCCCCAGCCACCAACCATCCCCCAACCACACCCACCATCCCCAGCCCACCATCCCCCAGCCACCCACCATCCCCCAGCCACCCACCATCCCCCAGCCACCCACCATCCCCAACCACCCACCATCCCCCAGCCTCCCACCATCCCCCAGCCACCCACCATCCCCAGCCACCCAACATCCCCAGCCACCCACCATCCCCAACCACCCACCATCCCCCAGCCTCCCACCATCCCCAGCCTCCCACCATCCCCCAGCCTCCCACCATCCCCAACCACCCACCATCCCCCAGCCTCCCACCATCCCCAGCCACCCACCATCCCCCAGCCACCCACCATCCCCCAGCCACCCACCATCCCCCCCAGCCTCCCACCATCCCAACCACCCACCATCCCCAGCCACCCACAATCCCCAGCCTCCCACCATCCCCAGCCTCCCACCATCCCCCAGCCACCCACCATCCCCAGCCATCCACCATCCCCAGCCACCCACCATCCCCTAGCTCCCACCATCCCCCAGCCTCTCACCATCCCCCAGCCTCCCACCATCCCCCCAGCCACCCACCATCCCCCAGCCATCCCCAGCCCCACCATCCCCCAGCCTCCCACCATCCCCCAGCCTCACCATCCCCCAGCCTCCCACCATCCCCCAGCCACCCACCATCCCCCAGCCATCCACCATCCCCCAGCCTCCCACCATCCCCCCAGCCTCCCACCATCCCCCAGCCTCCCACCATCCCCCAGCCACCCACCATCCCCCAGCCATCCACCATCCCCCAGCCTCCCACCACCTCCCCAGCCTCCTCACCATCCCCCAGCTCCTCCCCACCATCCCCCCCCAGCCACCCACCATCCCCCAGCCATCCACCATCCCCCAGCCACCCACCATCCCCCAGCCTCCCACCATCCCCCAGCCTCCCACCATCCCCCAGCCATCCACCATCCCCCAGCCTCCCACCATCCCCCAGCCACCCACCATCCCCCAGCCTCCCACCATCCCCAGCCTCCCACCATCCCCCCAGCCCCCACCATCCCCCAGCCATCCACCATCCCCACAGCCTCCCACCATCCCCAGCCACCCACCATCCCCCAGCCATCCACCATCCCCCAGCCATCCACCATCCCCCAGCCTCCCACCATCCCCCAGCCATCCACCATCCCCAGCCTCCCACCATCCCCCAGCCACCCACCATCCCCAGCCATCCACCATCCCCCAGCCATCCACCATCCCCCAGCCTCCCACCATCCCCCAGCCATCCACCATCCCCCAGCCTCCCACCATCCCCCAGCCACCCACCATCCCCCAGCCTCCCACCATCCCCCCCAGCCTCCCCACCATCCCCCAGCCTCCCACCATCCCCCAGCCTCCACCATCCCCCAGCCACCCACCATCCCCCAGCCTCACCATCCCCAGCCTCCCACCATCCCCCAGCCACCCACCATCCCCAGCCATCCACCATCCCCCGCCCCACCATCCCCAGCCTCCCACCATCCCCCAGCCTCCCACCCATCCCCAGCCATCCACCATCCCAGCCTCCCACCACTCCCCCAGCCACCCACCATCCCCCAGCCTCCCACCATCCCCAGCCTCCTCACCATCCCCCAGCCTCCCACCATCCCCCCAACCCCCCACCATCCCCCAGCCACCCACCATACCGCAGCCTCCCACCATCCCCCCAGCCACCCACCATCCCCCAGCCTCTCACCATCCCTCCAGCCTCCCACCATCCCCCAGCCACCCACCATCCCAGCCACCCACCATCCCCAGCCACCCACCATCCCCCAGCCATCCCCCAGCCTCCCACCATCCCCCAGCCTCTCACCATCCCTCAGCCTCCCACCATCCCCCAGCCACCCACCATCCCCCAGCCTCCCACCATCCCAGCCTCCCACCATCCCCCCAGCCACCCACCATCCCCCAGCCCACCATCCCCCAGCCTCACCATCCCCAGCCTCACCCCATCCCCAGCCACCACCATCCCCAGCCTCCCACCATCCCCTCCCTCACCATCCCCAGCCACCATCCCCCAGCCTCCCACCATCCTCAGCCACCCACCATCCCCTGCCATCCACCATCCCCGCCCATCCACCATCCCCAGCCTACCATCCCCCTGCCACCACCATCCCCAGCCTCCCACCATCCCCAGCCTCCCACCATCCCCAGCCACCCACCATCCCGCCATCCACCATCCCCAGCCACCCACCATCCCCAGCCTCCCACCATCCCCCAGCCTCTCACCATCCCCCAGCCTCCCCATCCCCAGCCACCCACCATCCCCAGCCTCCCACCATCCCCAGCCACCACCACCCCCAGCCTCCCACCATCCCCCAGCCTCCCACCATCCCCCAGCCTCCCACCATCCCCAGCCACCCACCATCCCCCAGCCATCCACCATCCCCAGCCTCCCACCATCCCCAGCCACCCACCATCCCCCAGCCTCCCACCATCCCCAGCCTCCCCACCATCCCCAGCCTCACCATCCCCAGCCACCCACCATCCCCAGCCTCACCATCCCCAGCCACCCACCATCCCCAGTCTCACCATCCCCAGCCCACCATCCCCAGCCCCCCCATCCTCGCCACCCACCATCCCCCAGCCATCCACCATCCCCCAGCCTCCCACCATCCCCAGCCACCCACCATCCCCAGCCTCTCACCATCCCCCAGCCTCCCACCATCCCCCAGCCTCTCACCATCCCCATAAGCCAGGGGGAGATGTAGACCTAAAAGCAGATTTTCAATACAGGGTCAGAGGCACCTTAAAAGGAGGTTTACACGGCTTGGTGCTCACGCCGGAGGGAAGGTACCCGCTGTGTCTGTGACGAGGCTCTCTGTCTGCTGACGTACTCTTGTGTCTATGTGTCTGCGTTGAGAGGCTCTTGTGTTATTTGTTGTCTGCCGTGTTCTCTTCTGTGTCTGCCCTGTTTTCTACTGTGTCTGTCGAGTTATTTTTTGTCTGCTGTGTTGTCTGCTGTATCTGCAGTGTTATTTGTTGTCTGCCATGTTATCTGCTGTGTCTATCGTGTTATTTGTTGTCTGCCGTGTTTTCAACTGTGTCTACCGTATTATTTGTTGTCTGCCGTGTCATTTTTGTCTGCCATATTATCTGGGGAAAAAATTTCGTCGTCACAGCAATATTTCAAGTTCCTTTCGCTTTTTCCTCGTCACTGACCAATTGTGCAGTGAAGTAAGGAAGGTGATGGGGTGGTTGTGGGGGGGGGAGTGTTTGATGGCGAGGGTCGTCTTTGATGTGGAAGGTCGTGGGAGGGGGGTTGTGCAGGAGGGCTCAGGCGCAGAGAGCGCGATAGGGAGGGGGTTGGAAAGGGGGGTTTCTGTGGGAGGGGGTGTTTGTGCCAGGGGGTTTTGTGGGAAGGAATGTTGTATAAGGAGAGTTGTGTGGTAGTGGGGGTTGTGGGAGGGAGGTTGTGCATTTTGTGCAAGGGGATTGTGTGGAAAAAGAGGTTATGGTAGGTCATGGTATAGGTTATGAATGGTCATGGTAGGTTGTGGTAGGTCATGGAAGGTTATGATAGGTCATGGTAGGTTATGGTAGGTCATGGTAAGTTATGATAGGTAATTAAGGGTTATGATAGATAAGGAAGGGTTGTGGTAGGTCATAGAAGGTTATGGTTGATCATGGTAGGTTTTGGTACATCACTGTAGGTTATGGTAGGTCATGGTAGGTGATGGATGCTAATGGTAGGTTATGGATGGTCATGGTAGGTTATGGTAGGTCAAGGTAGGTTATGGTAGGTCATGGTAGGTGACGGATGCTAATGGTAGGTTATGGGTGGTCATGGTAGGTCACGGTACCTCATGGAAGGTTATGGAGGGTCATGATAGGTCAATTAATTGGCAATTATTTCTGGATGTCTTACACGTTAGAACGACACGACAGCTTTATATTCTCTCTCTTTCACTCTTCATATCTTGCTCTTTACCTCCCCCTCCTCTCTCTCTCTCTTAATTTTTCCTTCTCCCCTCTTGTCTTTCCTCTTCCTCCTCGCCTCCTCTTTCTTAAACCCCCCTTCTTCCCCTCACTGTCTTTCATTCTCTCAACCCTCTTTTCCATCTTCCCTCATCTTCCTCCTCCCTCCCTCCCTCTCTCAACCCCCTAATCCATCCACTAGACCCCCCCCCACACACACACCAAACACTATGCCCCAACCCGCCCACTTAACCACCCAACTTTCTCGTGGGAACAAGTGGGTGGTGGTGATGGGTACGGGGGGGGGTGAGTCCTGGAGGGTGAATGCATGGGAAGGGGGAGGGGAGAGGGAGGGGGGGGTCCTTGATGTTTGGGACAGGTAAAGTAGAGCTCTCTGAGGATTAAGGAAGGGAGAAGTAAAAAGGTAGAATTGCTGCCACACGTCTGCCTTATCACACACGTGACTCTGCCCTCCTCCCTCCTCCCTCCCTCCCTTCCTTCACACAACACGGTGTGGGTATTATTATTGTTTTTGAAGTTGTTATTATTGCTTTTGGTATTATTATTATTATTATTATTATTATTATTATTATTATTATTATTATTATTATTATTACTATTATTACCAACATCATCACTATTATTAATTGCTTACCGTCGACCAAATCTAAACATCATAAAACACGGCCATCGTATCATGTAAGAGCGTCACTGCAGGCAGCGACATTGGACGAACGATCGCCTGGAGAAAGTATCTTAACTTCCAGGATCTGCGCCAAGGACATCCCCCAAACGTAAACAACGTTTCCAATAATACGCTGGCTGGCTTGCCGATGTTGTCACCTTGCGGTAACAACATCTTTGTAAAATATCTTTACTCGGTCAGGTAGGTTAGATTAGGTTAGGTTATATGACAGAAAAAGCAGTATGTGCAGAGAATGTATAACTCTGATATTATATCCACAAAGGGAAAAATTCCTTTCTCAAATTACGTACGGTCGGACTGACAGACGGGATCCCATACGTTCACTTAACACCTGATAATACTAAAAAGTGGCTCCCATACGTTCACTTAACACTTGATAATATAAAAAAGTGGCTCCCATACGTTCATTTAACACTTGATAATATAAAAAAGTGGCTTCCAAACGTTCACTTAACACCTGACAGTATTCAAGAGCAAAGTCATCGGGTGGCATTCCCTACTTTAATTTATTAAATCTACTTACTGGCATCAAGTGGACGTATCTAGTAAAGAGAAAGAAAGAAAGAGATAGATAGACAGACAGAGAGTGTGAGTAAATGGACGTTCATTTTTATTTTTTTAAGATAATTTTTGTTCATTAATCTCCTATTATTTTCTTAAGCCAATCAGTTAGGTACATTCTTACATCCTAACTAAATATTGATCGTATGAACCTTTCTGAAGTTAAGCATCATATACCCTAAAGATTAAGCACCGTAACTCCAACCTAACCTAACTACCTAATCTAGTCTAACCGTACCTAACGCTAACTTAACCTAACATAACCTGGCTTAACGCTAATCTAACCTAACCTAACTAGGCGTAACCCAATGCTAACCTAACCTAATCTAACCTAACCTGACCTAAGCCAAGTTAACCTCAAAATTACCTGATCTAACCTAATTTAACCAAACTTAACGTAATGCTAACTTAACCTAACGAATCGCTAATTTAACCTAACCTAACCTAACTTAACTATAACTCAAGCCAGCCAGTTCGACACATTCTCACATCTCTAATAGGAAATGTCAGAGCAGAGACCTTTTGAGAATCCGACTCCAGGTGACATTGGAAGATCATCCCATTTTCTATGCGGTCTGTCACAGAAAATGGGACATTGATATGGTAATGAGACTTAACTTGCCAGCTCATTCCACACACTCGACCTGCTGCTGGGAGTGTTGGGGTAGTCTGCTGGGGGGGCTGGGGGGGTTGTCTGCTGCTGGGAGTGTTGGGGTTGTTTTCTGGGTGGTGGTGGGGTAGTCTGCTGGGAGTGGTGGTGGGGTAGTTTGCTGGTGGGTGGTGGGGTTGTCTGCTGGGAGTGGTGGTGGGGTTGTCTGCTTGGTGGGTGGTGGTGGGGTTGTCTCTGGTGGGTGGTGGTGGGAGTCTGTGGTGGGGTAGTTTGCTGGTGGGTGGTGGTGGGGTAGTCTGCTGGGAGTGGTGGCGGGAGTCTGCTGGGGGTGGTGGTGGGGTAGTCTGCTGGCTAGTCTGCTGAGGGGTGGTGGGTGGTTAGTTGGGTGGGTGGTGGGGGGGGTGGGGTAGTCTGCTGGTGGGTGGTGGTGTGGTGGGGGTGGTGGGGTAGTCTGCTGGGTGGTGGTGGGGTAGTCTGTTGGTGGATGGTGGGGTTGTCTGCTGCTGGGAATGTTGGGGTTGTTTGCTGGGTGGTGGGGTTGTTTGCTGGGTGGTGGTGGGGTAGTCTGCTGGGAGTGGTGGGGTAGTCTGGTTGGTGGTGGGGTTGTCTGCTGCTGGGAGTGTTGGGGTTGTTTGTGGGTGGTGGTGGGGTTGTCTGCTGGTGGGTGGTGGGGTTGTTTGTTGGTGGTGGTGGGTAGTCTGCTGGGGAGTGGTGGTGGGGGTAGTGTGCTGTGGGTGGTGGGGTTGTCTGCTGGGGAGGGGGTTGTCTGCTGAGGGTTGGTGGGGTTGTCTGCTGGGTGGGTTGTCTGCTGAGGGTTGTGGGGTTGTCTGCTGTGGGTGGTGTGGGGTTGTCTGGGTTGAGGGTTGGGGGTTGTTGGGGGATGGGGTTGTCTGATGAGTTGTCTGCTGGGGGTGGTGGTGGGTTGTCTGCTGGGGGTGGTGGTGGGGTAGTCTGCTGGGAGTGGTGGGGGTTGTCTGCTGGGGAGGGGGTTGTCTGCTGGTGGGGTTGTCTGCTGGGGTGGTGGGGGTTGTCTGTGGTGGGGTTGTCTGCTGGGGTGGTGGGGTTGTCTGCTGAGGGTTGTGGGGTTGTCTGTGGGTGGTGGGGTTGTCTGCTGAGGGATGGGGTTGTTGTCTGATGAGGGTTGGTGGGGTTGTCTGCTGGGGGTGGTGGTGGGGTAGTCTGCTGGGAGTGGTGGGGGTTGTCTGCTGGGAGGGGGTTGTCTGCTGGGGTGGTGGGGTTGTCTGCTGAGGGTGGTGGGGTTGTCTGCTGGGGGTGGTGGGGTTGTCTGCTGAGGGTTGTTGTCTGCTGGGGTGGTGGGGTTGTCTGCTGAGGGTTGTGGGGTTGTCTGCTGGGGGATGGGTTGTCTGATGAGGGTTGGTGGGGTTGTCTGCTGGGGTGGTGGTGGGGTAGTCTGCTGGGAGTGGGGGGGGGTTGTCTGCTGGGAGGGGGTTGTCTGCTGGGGGTGGTGGGGTTGTCTGCTGAGGGTGGGGTGTCTGCTGGGGGTGGTGGGGTTGTCTGCTGAGGGTTGTGGGGTTGTCTGCTGTGGGTGGTGGGGTTGTCTGCTGAGGGTTGTGGGGTTGTCTGCTGGGGATGGGGTTGTCTGATGAGGGTTGGTGGGTTGTCTGCTGGGGGGTGGTGGGGTAGTCTGCTGGGGTGGTGGTGGGGTAGTCTGCTGGGAGTGGTGGGGGGTTGTCTGCTGGGGGGGGGGTTGTCTGCAGGGGTGGGGGTTGTCTGCTGAGGGTGGTGGGGTTGTCTGCTGGGTGGTAGTGAGGTTGTCTGCTGAGGGCGGTGGGGTTGTCTGCTGGGGGTGATGGGGTTGTCTGCTGAGGGTTGTGGGGTTGTCTGCTGGGGGATGGGGTTGTCTGATGAGGGGTGGTGGGGTTGTCTGCTGTGAGTGGTGGGGTCGTCTTCCTCTTGTTAGTGGTTAAAGGATGACACTTTAAGTATTTTAGGTAGAGAGTGGGAGTAGATGAAGCGACTGTAAAAGGGAAGAGAAATTAAGATGTAGTTGAAGCCAATTAGAAAGTAGAAGTAAGAGGAGCGACTGACAGACTGAGAAAGTGAAGATTTAGATGAAACAAAACAAACGAAAACTTGGAAATGAAAACAAGGCAAGAGAAATATAGATTATACAATAAACCAACCACAGGTAAATGTTAATTAGGAATAAGTTATAAGTATTAAACTGCAATGAACTCTCACAATAAACAAATTCCATCATGGGTTGGTGCAGGGCAGATCTCGCCCGACACAAGGGGTGATCCCATGTTCCCGGGGTTAAATCGCGGCGGATAATCCCGGAGAGGGGAAGCGGGAGGGGTGAAAGGGCGGTAATAGGCACCTGGTCTCTCACCTGCCAGGTATTGTCTCCTCTCGCGATTGTGAGGGGCTTCCCTCTCTGGCTCTCCCCGGGGTGCCGCGCCCTCCCCTCTCACTAACTCTCACACCCTCCCTCACCACCACCATAAGGGCCCTCGGTTGTAATCCTTCTTCCTAACTTTAATTACGAATTAATTTATATTTCTTGTATGCTCTCACAGATGTACTTGTGTTTACGTTCTCCCTGGCGACTCCGACAACAGAACCATCGACTAAATCTATGACGTCATAAGAGTAAACACAATGAATATGGCAGGTAATTTGAACAAGTTAACAAAAGACGATTTAACATAACAACTACTGTACAGCTTAATAATTAAAACAACATTAATAAGACTGTACAATAACCGTCCTGTACATTACAAACAATCATAAGCTCAAACTAATACTAATATCTGCAATTTTTCTCCCTATTTAAAGATGATCGAGACGTAATTAGTTATCTTATAGTCTCAGAACCTTTTCGACGCCATGTTACCCACCAACTTTGCGTCGTCGCTTGAGTGAGCCAGAGAGTTACGGGACAAACTGGACACATGAAACAGTAATAATATAGTTGGATTACCCACACAGTAAGTGCCACCGACAATAGTGAGTTTTATGTGTTATTTATCATCAAACTTTATAGAAGGAAAGTTGTTGTGATTATCGAAATTCGCTGAAATCTGGTTCCTGAACTAAAGCATCCTTAACTAACCTAACCTAACCTAACCTAGTCTAACGATAATAACAATAACGTAATAACATAATAATAATGATACTATTACTGCCACTACTACTACTACTACTACTACTACTAATAATAATAATAATAATAATAATAATAATAATAATAAGACTGGTGATCAATTTTATGAGAGTTGTCTTAAAAGGCGTTCTTGGTTGTGATAAGTTAAAGGTAAAATAATGACATCGATCCACTGGCCTGGGGAGGGAGGGAAAGGGGGTGACAGTGAGGGAGGGTGACAGGGAGGGAGGGAGGGAAGGGGGGTGACAGTGAGGGAGGGTGACAGGGAGGGAGGGAGGGAAGGGGGGTGACAGTGAGGGAGGGTGACAGGGAGGGAGGGAGAAAGTAGAGAGAGAGAGAGAGAGAGAGAGAGAGAGAGAGAGAGAGAGAGAGAGAGAGAGAGAGAGAGAGAGAGAGAGACGAACGAGTGGGAGAAAGAGAGGGTGGGAAGTAGAGATGAAAGGAGAGGGAAGGGAGGGAGTAAAATTATTTAGAGAAAGAGGGAAAAAATAACAAGTTTCTCCCAACATAAGAAAAAGTAAATATTTCCAACAATGATCTGTCAACAGCTTCTCACTTGTCTCTCTCGATGTCCCTTGTTGCACTGATCTGTTGTTTACCTGTGGATCATTAATGTTTCCGTACTATTTATATGTATCTACGTCCAAAGTACGTAGAATTAATTGGGGATAACCTGCTCTACGGGAACGCAATCGACCAGTCCTGCAGCCCAATTAGGTTTCATCATTAATTTTTTTTATTTTTTCAGTCTTATTTTTACTGTGGCAGCTTCGTTACTCTCGAAAAATGTTTAATTACTCCTTTGGGGGTAACGTATTTTACACTTAAATGAGAACCCGTGAACTAGCCTAACCTAACTGACCCTAATCTTTCCGAACCTAACTTAACCAAAATTAACATCTATAAGTAAACTTAACCTAGCTTTAATTATCCTAACCTAACCTAACTTGACCAAATTTAACTTAAATGAACCTTACCTAACTAACTTAACCTCACCTAACCTGACTATACATTTAAGGAAATGAAAGCGATTGAGTGCAGTGCCGGTCACATGCTAATCTTAAATACAGTTCTATTTGTCCTTATTTTATTGATTTTTGTATGAAATTGTGAATTTTGTGAGGAATTATATGTACTGTAATTTGGAGTAAAATTCTAGTTCAGAGCAAAATATCCCCAAATTTAGACCAGAATTTCCTTTTTCCCCATTGACACCCAAAATTCCCCAACTCTGGAGAAAATTCCTCATCTCTGGCAGTACTGCTTATTATCACACATGGCTCACAGGCAAAAGACATATGACTGCCACACCCCGCACACACCTCACAATCTGAAATTGACAAGAAATCTTTTTCATTAATGTATGTTGTATATAAAGTAGTGAAATAGTTACCAGGATATACTGTATAAACATTATGTAGAAGTTTTTGTTTAATTTGAATACTGAAATAATATTATATGAAATAAGCATGATGTGACTATGTCTCGATCGTTTGCTTTGAGCGATGTCACAACCAATCAGGTGATGTCAGATGCTTCAGAGGGAATATCGATTCGTCAAAAAGAAAAAAAAAACTTTGCCTTCGGTATTTTGTATTACCTGAATAGTACTGAGAAAGACAAGTGTTGGCACCGTTTTAAAGTTACTTTATGTCACGTTCGTAAATGTTTTGACTCAACAATTATCTCTTTTATGCAAACCGGTTATTTTCTACCCATAAAGTGACAGGACTTGACGGCATATATATATATATATATATATATATATATATATATATATATATATATATATATATATATATATATATATATATATATATATATATATATATATAGTGATGGTCAGTTCAAAACTGATAATATGTTACATAAATTTATTTGTCAGTGGCCCAAGGTTAAAAATGCTTTGAAAACCTTTGAAAGATTACAGGGAAATAGTGTTAGGAATGATGACAAAACTAAATTAGACAGGGAGTTTAAAACTAAACGGTAAGGGGAGGACTCAGAACACGACTAACTTAAATGTATACTACGCGAACAGTAGAAGTATGAGAAACAAAATGGATGATATTAGGGCCTTGGTATGTACCGAAAAAATCGATATAATAGCATTCACTGAAACATGGATCAACCTAGACACACGTGAGTTACCGGTCGAATACCAAATTGCGGGTTACAAACTGTTCCATACCGATAGGCAGACCAAGAAAGGAGGCGGAGTAGCAATCTATGTTAGGGATAATCTGAAGTGTGAAATAAATAAGGAAATAAAAACTGAGCGGAATACAGAAACAATTTGGATAGAATTAATCGACGGTAGGGAAAAATTAATCACAGGAGTAATATATAGACCTCCCAACCTTGATAGAGTCAATGAGGGATTTATCTGCGATGAAATGCACAGGGCTTCCATACACAACAAAGTCTGCATAGTAGGCGACTTTAACCTTGGCCAAATAGATTGGACTGACCTTACAGGTAACTCAGAATCAGAGGATTTTCTCGAGACGATCTAGGACTGTTTTCTAAGTCAACATATAACCGAACCCACCCGGGGTAATAATATACTCGATTTAGTTCTGTCAAACAGAGAAAACCTCATTAGCAATGTCGAGGTAGGGAACGAACTTGCAAACAGCGATCACAAAGAAATTAGATTCCAGTTAGATTTTCAGGGCAGACGTAAGGAAAATTCCACTAAAGTACCAGATTTCAGAAGGGCAAACTTTGACAGTTTAAAGAGGCAGCTGAGAGAGGGGGTGTCGCGCTTGGCCATGAACCTGACAGATGACACAGACCTGATAACGAGATCTGAGATTGCCGAGTTCCACGACAATTTAAATAGTGAGTTACTTAATGCACAAAGGCAGAACATACCATACAAAAAACTCACATCAGACAACAATGACCCTAAATGGATAAATAATTATTTAAAGAACATCATTGGCCAAAGGAAAGCTATAAGTAGAAGGATAAATAGTGGCGAAATTCACCTCCGGGAATATTATAGGATATTGGCGAGTAGGGTTAAAACCGAGATAAGGAAAGCCAAGAGGAATAATGAGGTAAGGATAGCAAGGGAGGCGAAGACAAACCCCAAAGGATTCTACCAAATGTATCAAACTAAAACACGAGAAAAGATTGGACCAATACGGTCAGACACCAGCCAGCTCAGTGATAACGACAGAGAAATGAGCAATAATTTGAATAAATATTTTTCAACAGTTTTCACCACTGAAAATTTAAACATGATACCCGGGGCACCGACTTTATTCAGAGATAGTGAAGAAAACAAATTAAGCGAGATAGTAGTGACTAGTAATGATGTTAGTAAGCAAATAGACAAAGGAATGTAAGGAAGAGCTTAGTATGCCCTTAGCAAAGTTGTTTAACATGTCCTTAAAAACAGGTGTAGCACCAGAATCCTGGAGGATAGCGAATGTAATACCGATTTTCAAGAAGGGGGATAGATCACTATCCTCTAACTACCGCCCAATCAATCTAACATCAATAATAGGCAAATTACTGGAAGCAATCATTTCAAACTCTATTCGAAATCACCTGGAGAAGCACCTATTGATCAATGATTCCCAGCATGGCTTCACAAGCGGACGTTCATGTCTAACTAATCTATTAACATTCTTTTCATCAGTTTTCGAATCGGTGGACGAGGGGCACAATTATGATGTGGTATATCTCGACTTTAGCAAAGCCTTCGACAGAGTCCCCCACGAAAGACTAATTAGAAAGGTAGAAGCACATGGCATCAAAGGTAATATCCTTAAATGGATTAGGGCGTGGTTACAGGACAGGAAACAGGGAGTGAGCACTAATGGCACTAAGTCCCATTGGAGCAACGTCACAAGTGGAGTTCCCCAAGGCTCAGTACTTGGATCATTATTATTTATTATATATATAAACGACATAGATATTGGCATAGACAGCAACATAAGCAAATTTGCTGATGACACTAAAATAGGACGTGTTATTAAATCTGACGAGGGCTCCACAAAACTACAGGAAGATCTAAACAAATTTTTCAAATGGTCTGAAAAATGGCAGATGAAATTCAACGTGGACAAATGTAAAGTACTCAGTATAGGAGATGTAAACAGGGAAACCAGATACCAGATGAACAAGGATGCCATAGAGAAATCCGACTGCGAGAGAGATTTAGGAGTAATGATAAGTAGGAACCTTAAGCCAAGTAAACCATGTGTTTTTGCTCGTAACAAGGCTAATAAAGTACTTGGGTTCATACAAAGGAGTGTTAGTTACAAGACTAGCGAGGTCATCCTAAAACTGTATCTTGCTCTTGTGAGACCACACCTGGATTACGCAGTTCAGTTCTGGTCACCGTATTACAGAATGGATATAGAATCCTTGGAAAGAATTCAGAGGAAAATGACAAGACTAATCCCGGGCATTAGGAACGTTGAGTATAGAGACGGGTTAAAGCATCTTAATTTGCACTCCCTCGGGAGACGTAGAGCGAGGGGCGACCTGATAGAGGTGAATAAGTGGAAGGCAGGGCTAAACAAAGGGGACATTACAAAGGTACTCATACTATCCAACCAGGAGTGAACTCGTAACAATGGTTTTAAATTAGACAAATTTAGATTTAGGCGTGAAATAGGTAAACACTGGTTTGGAAACAGAGTAGTGGATGAATGGAACAAGTTACCAAATATTATCATTAACTCGAATACGCTGAATAGCTTCAAACATAGGTTGGATGCTTATATGAGCAATAGGGGTTGGGTGTAAACGGGACTGCCCAGTATGGGCCAATAGGCCGGCTGCAGTTTCCTCCATTCTTATGTTCTTATGTTCTCTCTCTTTCTCTCCAATCCCTTCCTCCTTTTCTTCCTTCCTCCCTTCTTCCTTCCCTCCTTTCTTCCTTCCCTCCTTTCTTCCTTCCTCCCTTCTCCCTCTGCCTTCCCCTCCTCCCTCTCTATCCAATCATCCGCCCCCTTGACTCCCTATCTCTCCCTCTCTTCCTTCCTCACCCTAAATGCAGGTGAGGGAGGGTTGATGGCCCACCCCTCAGGTAAGCCCGAAGCTATACCTATAAATCGCCCGCCCAGGTGAGTTAAAGTCTCCACAGGTGCGTAAAACTAAAGGACTTTCAACCTTGATGGTATTAGTGGACTGACATTTTCCTCCCCTCCCCTCCCCACATCTCCCTCGGCCCGTCTTCACCCCAACCCCTCCTCTCCCTCCCCACTCTTCCCCGGCCGTCGTCGTCTTCACCCCAACCCTCCCTCTCCCTCCCCACTCTTCCCCGGGTCGTCTTCACCCAACCCTCCCTCCCTCCCCACTCTTCCCCGGCCGTCTTCACCCCAACCCCTCCTCTCCCCCCACTCTTCCCCCGCCGCCGTCTTCACCCCAACTCCTCCTCTCCCCTCCCCACTCTTCCCCCGGGCCGTCCCAGGTGCCTAAAGCGACGGGATTTTCACCCTGGCTTGGTATCGTGGGTTGACACTTTACTGCTCTGCCCCCTTCGCCCATATTACCTCATTACCAGTCTATTAGTGAAGATTATCCGTCGAGGAATATTGCGTTTTTTGACCTCCTCTTCCTCCTCCTCGTCCCTCATCCTCCTTTGGGTGGGTGGGTGTGTGTGTGTGTGTGTGAACGACCTCGTAAAGCATCGTCCTAAGAAGAAAAACATCTCCCAAGTTTCAAATCTAACCTTAAAAGCTATAGTTTAACGACAAAATAAAAGGAGTCGAGTTTTACACAAATACACTTGTTCTTATAATTCAAGTGGGAAATATGAACTAGCCAAGTCCAGGGAGGCTGCGGGCTGCACTTTAAATGCCAACTTACATATCTTCTGATTAATTTACCAGCTTCATAAGACGAGGTTTTCTCTTCTAAATAATGCCTACGGGTATTAAATCAACTACATAAGATAGTTCAACAGATTTTTTTCATAATGAAATAATAAATGTAATAATCACTTACAATAAACAAGTGACTTCCAAATATTAATTCAGAACTGCTAAAGTAATTCATCATTTTTTTTTAATAAATACCGCAAATATTCCCATCCGGTTACCCCCACTAGCTTACTGGATTAAGGTGTATTCTAGTATTTCCTATATACACATACACCATGTAGTTAATGAAATAATTCATATATAAATTATTTACGTCGTATAAAGTTTGCTGAAACAAAACTTTGTCGTCAGAGGGTTAAGCCGTTGTCCTCTAGAGGTTGAAACCAACATCAAAGGGTTAAACAACATCCTCAAATGGCTAAGACATTGTCCTCAAAGGGTTAAAATATATTACTTACAGGTTTAACCCATCATCCTCAAAGGGTTGAACCTGGGCTTATCAACCTGTTGCTTTCGATCACCACTGTGCCCCCTTATACAGTAGTCTGCCACTGTTCTTCAACAATGTTTAAAATCGTGCTGACGAACAACAGGCTGGGAACCCCTGGGCTAAACCATCACCCACAAGTGGTGAAATTATCATCGTCAAAAGGTTAAACCATCATCATCAGAGGAGTAGGAGTAAACAGATAATTTCAAAGGGTTAAACCATCGTCTTCAAAGGGTTAAATCATCGTCCTCAAAGGGTAAAATCATCATCATTATCATCCTCAACAAAGGCTTAACATATCATCATAAATCGGTTAAATCAGCATCAATAAGTTAAATCATCACCCTCAAAGAGTTAAATAATCATCATCATCATAATCAAAGGTTTAAATAATAATAATAATAATAATAATAATAATAATAATAATAATAATAATAATAATAATAATAATCAAAGGGCTAAACCATCATCCTCAATGGGTTTAATAACATATAAACCGGGTAATAACGAAGGTGTACCGTACTGTTATGTTATTAGGGGAAACTATCTCAAAATTACATTAAGGTAAATATAGGTCAATTTCCTCTAATTAACAGAAATCAGATAAAACCTGAGGGGGAAGAGGGGAGGAGAGGAAAGGGAGAAGGGAGGAAAGGAAGGAGGGTGAAGGGAAGGGAAGGGAGGGGAGGAGAAAGGAAGGGAGGAGAGATGAGGGGGAGGGAGGGGAGAAAGGGGTAGAAAAGGGAGAGAAAGGAAGGGAGATTAGAGGAAGGAGGGAAGAGGAAGAGAGAGTGGGGAGGGGAGGGGAGAGGAAGAGAGTGGGGGACGAGAGATGAGGAGAGTGGGAGAGGAGAGGGGAGAGAAGAATTGAAGAGGAAGGGTGAGGAACAGAAGAGACGAAGAGGAAGAAAAATAATGATATACAGACAGACAGACAGACAGAGAAGACAGACAGACAGAGACAGACAGACACAATGAGGCAGAAAAAGAAAGAGATACTGAAGGAATTAAGATCTGGAACACCAAATGAAGAAGAAGAAGACGCAAGTGATAGATGTAGGCACTTTTTTTTTTAATGGCCTCCAGCCTCCCCCAATAGCCACACCTTCGCCGCCATTTTTTTACCTTAATATTAAATATCCTAATACATAAGTAGCTATCCTATCTGTGTTGAATTAGTTGAGCCGCAGATCTATGCGGCATTCAGTGACTGTAGCCTCATAGTCAATATCTGCAGCTGTTGTCGGCATTGGGGACGAAGCTCTCGTTCCCCTGAGGCAGAGCAAAGCCGACCGAAGAAGAGAGAAGGACAGTCGACATCTCATCCAGGCTGTAACATAACTTCTGGGCTGCTGCTTCTGTTCGGAGATCAACTCCGCGAGTCTGGCGTAGAAACATCCTGCACTTGGTCCCATCCCACCAGAGGTTGTGAACACTAGAGGAGTGAAGCTGCCTTGGTCAACATTTTGAATTCTCTCCTCATATGCCCTTATCTTGTCGTTCTCGTTCCTCCTGTGTGCTGCATCGAGAGCTAGGTTACGGTGACATGCGGCCATGGGATCAAAAATCCTGATGTCGAAGAAAGCTCGCTGTCCCCGCGTCCAGAATCCTCGAGCGCTGACGTCAACACGGGCTTCGTTAGATGTGTTTGAAGTCCTATGTTGAAAGATCTCACCGTCCAAAGGAAGGAGGGTCGGTTCTACCATGACATCCCGGCAGATTTCCTTCAACATATTTGCTGTGAGGTCCCTTACTTCGTCATGCCTCATGCATATGAAGCCCCCTTTCTTGCACACCATAGCGTGATCGACGTCATAGGAAGAGCCACACACGCATTGGGAGGGCAAACCTTCCACTGGCCAACCGTACCTTAGAGCAATGGCATCTGTAAATTCTTGTTTATTGAGACTGAAACCATTTGCCCTTATCGGTAACGTAGTTAACCAGTTTGAGGCGCCCACCTCCTGCGCTATAGCTACTTTTTTTTCTTCTTCACATTCTCTGGTATTTGCAGTAATAGTTGCTGCAACTTGTCACTTTGGCCGTTCTGTCGTAATGGACCTTCGGATCTTGTTTACTTCACTGGTATCCACCTCCCCTGTTGAGTTCTGAGCTACTATGTAGTCCGTGAGGGCTGCCGTGAGCTTAACTGAGTTTTGATGCTCAGTGGCAGCAATCTCCTCCGGATTGGTTAGTCTCATTCCTCCCAGTCTCGGAGGGAGTGCAAGAAGTGATCTTTCTGATGGGGTTAGGCTCATTAGGACAGGTGTAATGAGCTGGTGGAAAGCATTGTAGAATGAGGGAGGGAGGGAGGGAGGGGAGTGGTGACAGGTACTGAGAAGGAATGAGGGAGAGAGGAAGGGAGGGAAGGGAGTGTAGTAATTCAGGTAGAGTAATTAGTTTATCCATTAACTGCTTGAGAGGATGGCAGGAACAGATGACCAGCCGAGCATGTTGACGACTTAAGACCATGCCCCCAACACACACATCACCCCACCCCCAACACACACCACCCTGCCACCCAACACACACATCACCCCACCCCCAACACACACATCACCCTGCCACCCAACACACACATCACCCCACCCCACACACATCACCCCACCCCAACACACACACACCCCTGCCACCCAACACACACATCACCCCACCCCAACACACATCACCCTGCCACCCAACACACACATCACCCCACCCCACCACACATCACCCCACCCACACACATCACCCTGCCACACACATCACCCTGCCACCCAACACACACACCCACACCCAACACACACATCACCCCCACCCAACACACACATCACCTGCCACCCAACACACACACATCACCCCACACCCAACACACACATCACCCACCTGCCACCCAACACACACACACTCACACACACATCACCCCCACACACACACATCACCCTGCCCCCAGCACACACACACCCCCAACACACACATCACCCCTGCCCCCAGCACACATCACCCTGCCTCAACACACACATCACCTGCCCCCCAGCACACACATCACCCTGCCACAACACACACATCACCCTGCCACCCAACACACACACATCACCCTGCCCCCCACACACACACACAGTAGTTGTCGGATGCTGTCGGTAGTCGGAGCGTTATTTCTTCCTTATTTGTAAAGCCACATAACAGCGTTTTAACGACGGACATTAGACAACAGTTCAGAGTATGTGGGCCTATCTCATCCCCCATTAACCCCCCTCCCCCTAGTTATGGTCCTGACTATCGGTACCTGTCGGTGGATGTCGGTAAATGTAGGTAGATGTCGGTAACTGTCGGTAGCTATCGTTAATTGTCGGCAAATTTCAGTAGCTTGGTAGATATCGGCAGATGATGGAATTTATCGGTAAATGTCGGTAGATGTCGGTACTTGTCGATAATTGCCAGTACACGTCAGCTTGCAGCGAGAACGAGGCTATTAATGCTGCAATGTTAATATTAGCATCCCGCAACTGCCGCACTTGGCTACCTGTACTGCCCAGCCTAATTAACTTCCGTGTACTAATGACTGAATTACATTGCACTAACAAAAGTGAAAGAGGGTCCCACACAAGGAGGCAGCATGGCCGGTACTCACTTCCCCAGGTTGTAAACTTACTGTAGGCATGCAGTGAAAGAATGAATCATCTTCCCGGGGCTTTGACCAATACATCGCTGAACGGTTGAGCCATACGACAAGACTCACGCATATGGGGAGCCCATAAACAGTTGCAGGCCTGTGGAACCTCGGAAAGGGGTCACCAGTGACACCATTCACTGTGTTGGGTGGTCAAGTTTCATTATACTTCGGCCACAACTGGGAAGATACTGTACTTCCTTCTCTCACTGTACCTATTTACAGCTGGGTGAACTGGGAGTACCCGGGGATCAACCCACCGACCAGGAGGTGAGTACTGTACTGTACTCACTCGACCGCTGCACTCCATGTTGTACTAATCATCAGAAATATTTTACAAGGAAGCTCTTATTCCTACAACCCCAATAAACCATTAGTGTTTTATTAACGAGTTCTGTCTCAAATACTAAAGGACATAACCTCTCGATTGTTAGAAACTTTTAATACTCAAAGTTGCTCATAAAAAAATTCAATATACTAGGGTAAATTTTTTTGAGATACACTGTATATGTGATATTTGGTAAAATGATGAAGTCAAGGAGGAACAACACGAAGATGCAAAACATGGAGACGCTCTTGGCCGCCGCCATCTTGTAGACGCGACCGTCTTGGTGCTCTTTTGCCTTTTAACTATTCATTTTTGTTTACATAAATAATAATAATAACAATAACGACAATAAATAATAATGATAAAAACAAGAATAATATTACCCGGTATATTATTATTATGAAAATCTCCTTAACAGCCTAAAACAACAATAATGATAATAAAAATAATAATAATAATAATAATAATAATAATAATAATAATAATAATAATAATAATAATAATATCTAAACACATTCGTTCGCCTACCTGACCATGCATTATACCCAAGAACGCCTTCACTCCCGCGTGGTTATACTGTACTTGTATATCAAAGCTGCGAGACTCAGAGACCTGGTACGGTATTATATTTACAAATTACTACATGGTTACAGTCACCCACAAAAGTCCAGTAGCCTCTCCTCCTGAGCCACGAGCCCCGAGATTTAGACTTGTGAATCCGAAGCATTTATGGACAGAATAATGCATCAGTGTCTTCTGGTTCGCGAGTCTGAGAATATCAGGGTTCGTGGAGCAGCAGGAGAGGCGACAGGACTTTTGTCGTTGACTTAACTGTACATTAGGAGAAATTACTTGCAGACGCATACAATAATTAATAGTGTTGATGTTATAATGTATTGCTACGCTTTAACAATTAAAGCCTTGTTCATGTTATAATGTATTACTACGCTTCAACAATTAAAGTCTTGTTGATGTTATAATGTATTACTACGCTTCAACAATTAAAACCTTGTTCATGTTATAATGTATTGCTACGCTTTAACAATTAAAGCCTTGTTCATGTTATAATGTATTACTACGCTTCAACAATTAAAGTCTTGTTGATGTTATAATGTATTACTACGCTTCAACAATTAAAACCTTGTTCATGTTATAATGTATTACTACGCTTCAACAATTAAAACCTTGTTCATGTTATAATGTATTACTACGCTTTAACAATTAAAGCCTTGTTCATGTTATAATGTATTACTACGCTTTAACAATTAAAGCCTTGTTCATGTTATAATGTATTACTACGCTTCAACAATTAAAACCTTGTTCATGTTATAATGTATTACTACGCTTTAACAATTAAAGCCTTGTTCATGTTATAATGTATTACTACGCTTCAACAATTAAAACCTTGTTCATGTTATAATGTATTACTACGCTTCAACAATTAAAACCTTGTTCATGTTATAATGTATTGCTACGCTTTAACAATTAAAGCCTTGTTCATGTTATAATGTATTACTACGCTTCAACAATTAAAGTCTTGTTGATGTTATAATGTATTACTACGCTTTAACAATTAAAGCCTTGTTCATGTTATAATGTATTACTACGCTTCAACAATTAAAACCTTGTTCATGTTATAATGTATTACTACGCTTCAACAATTAAAGTCGTGTTGATGTTATAATGTATTACTACGCTTCAACAATTAAAGTCGTGTTGATGTTATAATGTATTACTACGCTTCAACAATTAAAACCTTGTTCATGTTATAATGTATTAATACGCTTCAACAATTAAAGTCTTGTTGATGTTATAATAATATAATGTATTACTACGTTTCAACAATTAAAGCCTTGTTCCTGTTATAATGTATTACTCTGCTTCAATAACTAAGGTCTTTAAGCGCCTATTAGGTTAGTTAATAGTAATCAACAACTATAATCGGAGTAAGTCTATCATCCAACTGGTGAGGACTTGCTTGAGCCAAATGACTTCGATAAGTACCAGGTAGAACTGTCAACTCCAGCCAAAAGTTTACCGTTTCTACACTTAACGAGATTATTTGGCACGATAGAAACCAGATATAGAGTGGAGAGGTAAACTTTAGCGAACACAAACAAACAAGTGCACTCAAGCTGTTTACACCTGGAAGTGACGTGTGGCAGATCTTGCGAGAGCGCTGTCGGAGGCTGTTTACACCAAAAGCGCGAAAAATGTCGCAAGTACTATGGTGTGAGTTACTGTCGGCTATAAATGAGCGCAAGTTCTCGCAGATTTGTTTACATTGTCTGAGTGTTAGTAGTGTCACAAGCTCTGATTTGGATATTTTGTTTCTCCAATCTGTATAGTGAGCATGCCACGGTGCAGAGCTGTGAGATGTGCTGCTGCACTACTTGTCTTGCATCATGCCATGTAGTAAGGGTAAAAAAAGGAACAGGAAATATTGGGTTAAAGATTGGATTCTGAGAAGGGAAGAAAAATACTGCCAGGTTGACACATATACTTCGTCTGTTCCAGAACCACCTTTCTTCTGCTTTAGTTTCTTCAATTCTTGGTTGAACTGGCTCCGCAAGTTTTATGTATTTTCCTAGCAACTTCATTTGCATCAATATTCATTGTTTCGCCTATGCGCTTGAACGCCTCATGCTTCTTCACCCTTTTCTGTAGTCCGCCGATCTAACGTTCCACAGCAATTAATTTTCCTCATACAGGGAGATTAACATTTTAGTGTCTGTGTCAGACCATTTCTTCGCCATGAGAACTTCGTTCTCACTACTGTACCTCCAATGCCGGAAGCCATCCTGGCAGTAGGACAGTTTAGCTCGCACTAAACTTGCACAAAAAATCTACCACGTCTAGATCGCCTCATGCGAGCACTTGCGCCAGACCACTTCCCAAACACTTGCGACAGGACTCGAGACAGTCCTTGCAGAAGTGTTTACATTGCTGAGTTTGCTGTCCGACGGAGAACTTGCGACACGTTTCTCGCAGGTATAAACGTAGCTTAACAATGTACACCGCCACAACTTCGCGCGACAACCGAAGATTGAATGGGGATGTCCGATAGGGTCATGGTGTACAATATACACTATATTATTATAGTTGTAAGTTTAAGAATAGATATGAAATAATCCAAGCTGTGACATTAGTGAGGGAACGGGAGAAGACTACACAACACTATATATTCTACATAGAGGCTAAATATAGAAACCTTACAATAACAGGAACAAAAATATTTTCTACAAAATAATAAAAGATAGGATAAACTAGTTAATAATATAACAAATATTAGACAAGGAAAGATATACTACATGCAAGGCAATTGAGAAGAAGAATGAGGTAAAGATTATCCCAAGAAAATAAAGTATAAAATATCAGCGTAGAACAGTACGCCAATCGGCTGTAGGAAGCAGCCTGGGACGGCGCCATCAATATTGAGGGACAACACATATAAATCCAACCTAAAGGATGCAGCGACCTGAACCATCCTATCTTCTTTAGTCGATCGCATGGCAAAGTTAAACTTAATGATCCATCCTTCTTAAGCTGCCATACAAATATCCTCTTCAAATTTTACTCATAATCATTGGGATATTATATTTGTTTAGATTTTTTTCTGGGAATAGATTATCATTATGCACATATCAGAGCGATACATACAAAAAACTTCGACTGTGCCATGCTGTATGTGGCGGAACCTGATAGGAAGTGTTCGCGTTCATATGGGCCAGTGCTGGCTGGTTCCTGGTGAGGAAACTGATCAGCAAGTTGTCGTCAGTTGTAGGCTAAAACTAGGCAGGTATTTGCTTTTATAAGTTTACAAATACACGTTAAACTTTGTATTAATGAATTTGGTAATGATAAAGTTGACTCGATATTGAGGAGTCTTGTCAAAAGTAAAGAGAGAATCATATTTGGCAACCTTGCCCAGCGAGCCTACACCAAAACCTTGTCTCATATTTTGACAGACGGTTTCAAGATGTAGCAACAATAGAACCTGTTGTAACATATATGTGTTTTCCATTTGGTAAAATCACAAATGTTGAAGATATTGCATCTAGAATGGCATCAGTATTTAACATGGACATATCTGAAGTCGAAAATGAGCTTCTGAAGCATAAAAATGATATTCAGATCAAATCCAGGGCAACAGGAGGAAGTTTCTGGAACCTTCTCAGTGAAGAAAAATATCCCAATGTCAGAAAATGTGCCATGTACCTCACAGCATTTTTTGGATCAACCTGCCTTTGTGAATCAACATTTTCACACATGAAACACATCAAATCCAAATACCGATCAACAATGTCAGATGAACACCTGGATGCTTGCTTGAGGCTAGCAGTCACCGCCTACAGTCCTAATTACACAAAGCTGGCAGACAACATGCAGTGCTAACCATCTTAGCAAAGTAAGTTTATGCTTTTGTCATGTTAACAATATATCATAACAATTATTGAAAAATATTATTTGTTTACTCTCTCTCTCTCTCTTCGAATCTGCGTATTTTATGGCAATGGGTGAATATTAGGCTGGTAGATCGCGTCAGGGTAACTGTGGAAAAAGTAGATCACGTCACACAAAAGGTTGGCCACCCTTGCTATATACCCTGTGCATGCGTTCTGGGATATAATTATAGTAATAGTGGTCGTAGATATATCAACAATCGTCATTTAGAATTACTGTAATGTGTCCCCCCCCGGCTGTATAATTCCGCTGAAAATTTTTAGTCGAATTTATTTTAAAACCTAATGATAACAAACAGACAAATCTTGATTATAAACTCTTATATGCATACCGATTACAGTATCCCCATCAAAATAATAATAATGATGATAATAATAATTAGTAGTATTAGTAATAATAATAATCTATAATAACATCTAAGTTTATAGTATCTGGTAATAAGTGCAGCGGATTTGTGTCCTGCCATATTTTACCCCACCCCCTTCGGCATGGTTGTAAGGGGGTAATAATAACAAGGGGTTGTATTACAGGGGATAACAGGCAGGCTATACGCCCTTCAAGCCGCCAGTACAAACCATAATACCAGGAGCAGCGGAATGAATGATGACGCTGCAATGTTTTACTGCGCTTTAACAACTGGGGTCTTGTTGTTATAATATATTACTACGTTTGGGCGGGTATTGTGAGATTAGAAAATACACGAGTCAACAATTAGAAGTTTCGCATGAAACGAGAGCTGGAGTTACCGATATAGTCTTCCCAAACTATTACAATATCAAGAGCGGATTACCTCAATGAATAGCTAAATTATATCCAATGCTCCGGTAACAATAATAAACTATAGTACTGTATACGAAAATTAAAATATATCCAATACGTTTCCACATTTTCCAAAACATTAAAATTTGTCGTGTAATACTTCCCTAAATATTCTTTCCAGCTTCCTTATATAATTACGTTGCGTCTATTCACAGAGTTCGACGTAACAAGACATGGCGATAATAAAGTAGGAATGTCATATCATTGTTATAAATTTGGTTCTATGGCTGGCTGTGGTGAATTAAAGTCCAACGCATCAGTTCCCTGGAGTGCAAATCTGGAACTATTGTTTCTTGTTCAAACGACATATACTCCGGCTTTTGCGGCAGTATACCTTTTATGTTGTAACGCGGTATTACCTATGTCAGTTTATATTTAACACGGCATTTACGTGTACATTTACTGTTATCTCTTTCTCGTTATCTCTACGAACTAGGGAGGAAAGTCACTTTATTACACACATATAATCTGAAATTAAATTAAACATGAATCCTTAAAGGAAAGAAACACGAACAATATTTCTCAGTTAAAATGCAAATTGATTACATTCTCTCGCGGCGCTTCATACACCTTTCCCTCTTATAAGCACAAGGTGAATGGGAAGGATATTGAATTTCGACATAAAATTTCCCATCAGCATTATTGATTTTAGTGTCTAGCCATAAACAGGTGGCGGACAGATGATAATTCAGCTTTAGAATTACTTAGAACCACGTGTTAAATAATGAGCATCCGTTCATTGCTGACAATCGCCGATTTATGATAGGTGACCAGACCCAAATTAACTAAACCTAACAATTAAAAGATGGCAATACTCTACGACACTCTCCCCTAATAAGCAGTAATTATACCAAAGTTTTCTGTAGAAGAAAACTATAACAAATTTTCATATTATTTTGGCAATTTTTTTCGTCCTGAGCACAAATCTAATCGACGCACTGCCCCCCCGGCGACGTCATATTGTCTTAAAATTTAAGACTTGTAGTAGATAAGATAAACCAACCTAACATACCTATCATAGGACTAAATTATATTATTTTGGGTTAGGTTTGATAGGTTAATTTACGATACGTTAGGTAGTTTAGGTTTGGGAAGGCATGAAAAGGTCGCCGAGAAACGTTGTTAACAGTTAAAGGCAGAAACATGGCGTCCCTGGGTGACGAAATGTATTTAGTCAAAATTAACAGGAAAACTCCCTAAAACTAAATTTAAGTTGAAAGTTTTACATGTTTTTGTTTATATTTTTAAGGAATAAAACACATTCTTCTACATAATTACGTTTGGTGATATGTTTTAGAGCATAATTAACGTGACTACAAGTACAATATGTAAGCACAAATAATCTGTGCTCCCTGATTATGACAACAGTAAAAGCAATAATCAGGAGAGCTTCAAGGTAATATGGTAGTAATGGTTGGCAACTTGCGCGTTCTGATTCCTTGGTTGTTTTCCTATTGCGAAACCCTTCTATAACATGAAAAAAGAGTCAAATAGACCTAAACTTTATCTTAGTTACTTAAACAAATGAGTTTTTATCTCTCATAATTATAACTGTTGATGTAATAGTGTAATTACTAACCTTGTTACGCGCTTAGAGATCATAGTTGTAGAAGTGTAGCAAAAGCATAACAACAGTTACTTCTTCAGAACATTTAGTTCAGTAATACATTTAAAATCATTTGGTCTAGTTAGGTTTGGTTGGTTCATGGTTTCTTTGATAAATGGTCAGTATGACATCCATGAGCCACGCAGGTAGGCGCTCCTCCCCTTAATTGTGTGAAGGTGAACTGATGAGGTTTTTCTTGTATATGTTGTTGATAATGTTGAAATATTAAATATTCACGCTGAAACATTTCTTCCCCGGCCTTAATAATATATTCTCCTTTTTATTAATTACAGAATTATTATTATTATTATTATTATTATTAAACAAGATGTTAAATATAATTAAAGACCGTTTCTGCTTTCACGGTTATTTTTTTTCTAATCCAATTTAATGAGCTTTAACCACACGTCTTAATATGGTTATGGATTCCATCAAAGACTAGGAAACACGAATTTTATCTTAGTCACTTTATATAGGTGGTAGGTAGTAGGCAGCTATTAAACAGGGAGATACTACTGCCTAGGAAGATATTGGAAGCTTAATGTGTTGCCTAATGGTAGACCCTGCTGCCATATGGCATCACGAAAATTGTAACCAAGTCGCAGGTTGCTGATCTGACTTTCTGCCTCATTTACACACAATTGCAGGGTTTCAATTGTTTCCCATACGCGGGACAACCCAACATACATATATCGTTTCTCACTTTTGATCTTTTTTTTTATTTCATTTTTGTATTTCTTTATGGTTCTTTATTATTGCTATTATTATTATTATTATTATTGTTATTATTAGGTTTTTTATTAAAAAATGTATTTACTTTGAACTAATTATTATTATTACTGTTATTATTACTATTACATTTTTGCCCCCCAGGCCCCGATGTGGGTCAGTGACCTGTACCCAGGTGGGCTAATCCCTGTTAAAAATTATATATATATATATATATATATATATATATATATATATATATATATATATATATATATATATATATATATACCTGACCTAACCTAATTTAGTTATAATTTTCACATCTTATGGCAGGAAACGACGACCTACAAATTGACACAGCAAATTCTACTGTATAATATTTAATTCCTACTAAGCTATATCAATAAAAATAAAATGTTATATATACTGTATATATATATATATATATATATATATATATATATATATATATATATATATATATATATATATATATATATATATATATATATATATATATATAAGAAGTTCCCAAGCGCTTTCTTCATTGGAACTCTTGTTTAGTGATTTACTTGCATATATATATATATATATATATATATATATATATATATATATATATATATATATATATATACACAACACCTCACTGGTCGGGAATCGAACCCTGGACTTTTGCGTGTGTACAAGGATCGCTACCAACGTGCCACAAGGACAATAAGAAGCAAACTTAGGTTTTGTTTTATTTGACACAAAGCCTGTTCATTCGTCTTTGTTAAGCAACGTGAGCCTCCAACAAATGAACAGGATTTGTGTGAAATTAAACAAAACCTAGGAGTGCTTTTGTTAACCTTGTGACGCGATGGTTGCGATCTCTGTTCACACACAGAGGTCCAGGATTCGATTCCCGACTAGTGAGGTATTGTTTGTATATGGAAGTCCGCGTGATATAGGGATTGATTTTATATATATATATATATATATATATATATATATATATATATATATATATATATATATATATATATATATATATATATATATATATATATATATATATAAGGTGTTCCCCTGGCCACACCTTAGTTGTTGAAGCGTATAGTAATACATTATAACATCAATAAAACCTTAATTATTGAAGTGCAGTAATTCATTATATCATCAAGACCTTAGTTGTTGAAGCGTAGTAATACATTATAACATCAATAAAGGCTTAATTATTAAAGAGCAGTAATACAGTATAACATCAACAAGACCTTAGCAGTTACAAGATCTTAGCTTTTAAAACACAGCATGTATTAAGTGCCTATATTCTAACTTTATTTCGATATAATTGAAATAAAAAGTAAAATACACCCGCAAGATATGTTTCCTGCATCTTACGGTGAGCGAATCGGCCAATCAAACACTGTCATCCCAGCCATACTTACGTATACAGTATGTACGTTGTCTATGTATACAGTACGTACTGTACATAACAGGAAGCCATAGTGTATGACGTCATGAGATAACTTTTGCATATCAACAGAGCTAAATATTGATATGTAAAGCTTTTCCATATTTTTTTACTAAAGCTATATTTTATATTTTAATATCACAATTTGTAATACAATGATAAATACTGTAACTATATATTACTTGTACTTACTAAACTCTCAAGATTAATACTGTACAAGCAGGGGCGGGAAACTTTTGAGATCAGGGAACACATCATATTCATGGGGGCTCATAGCTGGCCACCTTTTATTTTCAAAGCTAATAATAATCCTAGCACAGTGGTTCTCAACCTTGTTTGCCCCATGCACCCCTTTCACCATCTGTCAGAATGTCATTCCCCCCTCCTTCCCAAGATTGTCTGCCTCAAAAAGTGCATTCCAAATAATATGCATATAATACTGAAAATCCTTTATTTTTTCCATATTAGTACATATACATTTACAATTTGACATGGATTATTTTTATAGTGTGAGTTTTACAAATTAAATGCCAATTGAAAATGTTGATGGATTTATAAAACTTGAATAAAAGTAAAATAGTTTTTTTTTTATTTATAATGAATTCCTTAACAGACCAAACTGAAGCATAATGCAATAAACAAAAAGTTCAATAGAATACCAGGATATTGTAAATTTGTAATTAATTTTATTCAGATGAAGATTACAGTCAATGAGAAACCTGTGATTGTTTTTTCTTCGTCAATTCTGGGATACGCGGAGGAGTGCTTGAAAGGGCACAACGCAGGTCATTTTCTACCTCTAATCTACTACGTTGCTTCGTTTTAATTTGCAACAGAGTTGAAAAGCCTGACTCACAAAGATATGTCGACACAAACGGAAACAATGCACGGATAGCTCTTTCTGCCACTTTTGGGTAGGAATCGCACATCAAGGGCCAAAATTCTGTGATTGATTTCTCATCGAACATATCTCTTGCTCCCGAATCAGTTTCCCCCCCCCCCCTGAAAACCTGAATTCCCCCCCTGGGGGGACTTCCCCCCTGGTTGAGAACCCCCTGTCCTAGCAGATACAATAGTATGGCCGCTACCCTGGAACATCATCTCAGTGCACTTCCGCGGCGATGGGACTCAAACTATATGTTGAGCTGGGCACGACACTGCAAATGAAGCAGCAAGTATATGGCTTTCTATAATCGATTTTCTTTACGTAATTTATTTCTCAACCGAGCTGAAACTTCGTACATATACACTCAGGGTAAATATACATAATGAAAAAAAGAGAAAAACATCGAACCAATGTTTGCAAAAATCGTTAACAGGTCCACCTATAAGTCACTGAATTCAAATTTGGTCTGGGACCACTGTTTTCCCCTATCCCTGCTGTACGACTTCCCGGCTTCAATAATTCCACTTAATTAACTATGAAATAAACAGTATATTAAATTAATATTCAAGCATTCAGCAACAATATATAAATAATTAAAATTTTAAAGATACAGATGCAGTAAATAACATTATAACGTCAACATGCCCTTGGCGTTCGTTGACGTTATAAAGTTTTGACGACAATTCAACAATCTTTAAGCGTGATAAACAGTAAATAATAGGATAAGAAAATTAATAGATGGTAATAAACAGACTGACTTGATGAAATACAATTTAAAAATGCTTGATAAAAACACTAAACGAGAAGAGGAAAAAACGAAAATAATGCGTAATAAAAATTTATAATTTGATAAAAGGCAAAGAAACCCAGAAAAAATTTATAAAGCAGAAAACATAAGTGACATAGGAACCCATGAATGAAAACAGAAACCAAAATAACATTAAGCTAAAGAACAGATTATCGAGGTAACGAAATTTACCATTAAAAGACAGCGCCAGCTCGGGAGAGTTAGCAAGGCCCGTTGTTCACTCCGCCAGTATACAATATACTGTATATCGTTAGGCTGTGTTCAACATAATCTATCGCAGGGGTATCGTAAATATATCGTAATTCAATAATATTTCGCTGGGATATCGGTATTGTATCACTGGAATGAACATTATATATCGTTGAGGAATAGAGGAAATATATCCCAGCTATATATTATGGGATATCGGAAATATATCGCTGAGGTTCACAGAATATACAGCAGGGATCAACACAACATATCGCTATGATAAAGGAAATATATCACTGGGATAGGGAAGTTATAGCTTTGGTCTACACTATATTGCTGGGCTATCGGAGATATAGTTTATCGCTTGGGTCGACATAACATCTCTGGGATATAGCAAATATATCGCTATGGTCTTGGAAATTGTCGCTGGGGCCCACATAATGCATCGCTGGGATCCACTTTATATAACGAAGAGAAATCGGAAATATATCGCTGGAGTAGAGCCACGTGTGGTATCGGAGATAGTCTAGTACTCTAGTATCTCATCCCGGTAATAAGTTCACCCGATTTGTATAATATTCAGCAATTATATAAAGTTCACCAAATTTATTTAAAGTTTGCCAAATTTATATAAAGTTCGCCTGATTTATTTAAAGTTCACCAGATTTATATAAAATTCACCAGATTTACACAAATCATAATTCATATAGACGTCACCAGATTTACATAAAGTTCACCAGTTTTATATAGAATTCACCATATTTCTTTAAATTTCATCATAAGTATATAAAGTTCGGATTTATATAAAGTTCGCTTCATCAGAAGTACAGTATATAAAGTTCATATCTGTACAAAGTTCGCTAGAATAATATAAAATTCACCAGATGTATATAAAGTTCAGATGATTTATTTAATATCGGGCAAATAATATATAGTGAACAATATTTATTTTTTCCTCAACATTATGTTCGATTTTTATTTGGACAAAATAACACCATAGGAAAATCCCACTGTAGTAAAATCCTTCGCGTCCATCTGCAAAATAATACGTGGTCAAAATCACACCAGTTCGTTTCATTAAATCCTAGTGCCCGGTTAGCTTAGGTTAGGTTAGGTAGGGAAGGTTGTGTTGAGTTTGGTTAGGTTAGTGTGATTCAGGGTAGGTTAGATAGGATTAAGAAGAGTGAAGTTAGGTTAGAGAAAATCGTGTGAACTAAGGTGAGTTATGTTAGGTTTCGCTAGATTGTTAATCTGTGTTGAATTTGTCTAAGTTAAGCTGGCTTAAATTAAGTTGGATTAAATTATCTGAGTTAAATTTGGTTACGTTAAGCGGAGTTGAATTTGATTAGGGATGGTTGTTTAGGTTAAGTTAAATTTGGTTAGGTTAAATTGGACTGGGTTACCTTTGGTTTCATTGGTTAGATTACCTTAAATTAGGTTTCATTTGATTAAGTCGGGCTGGGTTGAATTGGGTTTAATTTGGCTAAAGTAGGTTTAAAGTTAGGTTTACGTTACATCAGGTATAGGCTATAATTTGCCATTTAATATATCGAATAAATTACAATACATATGATAAATAATTCGTATGAAAATTTAATTATTACGTTATTAACTACACAATAATATTTCTTCTAATAGGCCTCTGTGAGTTAGGTCTGCTGATGCCGCAAATAAATAGATTAATGGTTTTAAATAAATACAGATGAATATATTAAGTGTATTACATGGGAAGTATCTCAACTAATTCATTCATTGTTGATGACTATTGTATATATTCTGACTTGAAGTCCGTACTAAAGAATTTAAGTCATTGAAGCGTCGTAAGATTTTGTACCATCAATATTTAAGGGTTGAACTTCTTAACTTTTAATTATCGTAAATACTTGTATTTAATGAATAAAATATACGCTGAAAGGCCTTAACTCATACAATATATCTTCAAAAATAAACAAATTCATCATTAAATATAATAGGAATACTTGATTAAACAATGACTGGTCTTCTATAACCTGATGAGACTATAATACTTATACTCGTATAATGCGTTGGCCGCTCGGTGTTAGAAAAGGTTTCTGCTTATATGTGAGTTATTAACTGTTTCAACGAGTATAGGTGTAGTTAGTAGGTTAGATCTGTTACTTGTGTAATATTACGACTATAATTATGTACTAAATTACTTTTAACAAAAAGTGAATTTGTTATGGTAATATAAGTAGCGAACTAATATATAACTGATTTACGGGTTATATATATATATATATATATATATATATATATATATATATATATATATATATATATATATATATATATATATATATATATATATAACAGAAAATTGCGCTCGGTCATGAGGGTAAATATTAATGTAAATAAAGCTTATATAAAGAATTCCGTAATAATAATACTTATAAAATGTTGTGTTTATATTAAGGAGAGGCAGGTGGCGGAGTATGCGAGTACAGTATAACGGAAGCAACACAGTCACCGAAGACAAAAGATGTGAGGTTATAGTGTGTGAGGGTGTCAGGCGGCGGTGCCAGGATGAGGCCTTAAACAGACCACCACACACCTCCTCCACTACGTATTTGTATGTGGATGGCCTTTGTGTGGTGTAGCCCTGATGGTGGTGGTGGTGGTGCTGTGGTTGCTAAGTGAAGGTAATGACAGTTAATGGAGGGAGGGAGGTTGCCCGGTGCCCAGACTCACCTACCTGGCCGCTGGTGATGGCCGCGAGAGGACACACTCCAAGTTAGCCTCACCCAAATGGCGGTCTGCTTTGTTCCAGGATTCTGGCGTAGGTCAGCGATGGTACACACTCTACACCTCCGTCAGTAGTAGGTAAATATATGTCACGATATGGAATTGCCACGTTCAGACTGTCCGCTCTTGCCTTCCGGTGGATAAGGTATAAATTAAGCTGTAATTTTTCTGCACAGATTAGTACGATGTCGGGTCCCTCCCTAACCCATGAGCCCACTGAACCACCAGCCAATCCCAGACGAGTGCGGGAGGTATCAACCAATAGGAGAGAGGGCCGTTGAGAGACTCCGCCCAATGAGAGCGTTGTTTGATTTTCTTGGGGGTTCCATATTACAGGTTCAGTCAAGGGGAAAGATGCGCTGCGACCAGAAGTTGTTGTTCAGCGGCATCTTGGCTGACATTATTGTACTTGGTTCTTCTTTACACTAATATCCCTCACTCGTACACACTACCAAGGATTCTGGACCTTCTATCTATCACCTGCCTACGATTATCTTCTACCGGACGCAATACGACAAAAATCATAAGACTTTTTCCAAGCTATTCATCACACAAGTATATATGCTTTATTGTTATTTATTTATTTTTACTTCAGATGTGACAGTGGGTAAAAACAATTGATTATTAAAAAAAAAGTCGAGTGTAGAAATAGATCTGATAATTTATAACGGCGGCTGATGTACGTGAAAAGTGTACGTGGGGGTTGGTAGGTGATGCACGTAGAAGTCCGTACGTTGGTAGGTGATATAAGATGGTGAGTCATGTATGTGGGATGGTGGGTAAAGTATGTACGTGGGTAGGAGAGTGATATACGTAAGTTGGAGGGTGGTGTACGTATAAGTAGGTAGTATAGGCAGCTATCAAACAGGGAGATACTACTGCCTAGGAAGATATTGGAAACATAATGTATTGTCTAATGGTAGGCCCTGCTGCCATATGGCATCACGAAAATTGTAACCAAGTCACAGGTTGCTCATCTGACTTTCTGCCTCATTTACACACAATTGCAGGGTCTCAATTGTTTCTCTCACTTTGACAAGACAACATACATTTATTGTTTCTCACTCTTGATCTTTTTTTTTCATTTTGTATTTCTTTATGGTTCTTATATTATTATTATTATTATTATTATTATTATTATTATTATTATTATTATTATTACATTTTCGCCCCCCAGGTCTCGATGTGGGTCAGTTACCTGTGCCCGGGTGGGCTAATCCTGTAAAAAAAAAAGTTGGAGGGTGATGTATACTGTACTGTACATCACCCTCCTACCCACGTACATTATACGTGGGTGATGTAAGCAGGTTGATAAGCGATATATATATATATATATATATATATATATATATTTTTTTACGGGGATTAGCCCACCGGGCACGGGTCAATGACCCACATCAGGGCCTGGGGAGCGAAAATATAATGATAATAATAATAATAATAATAGTAATAATAATATAATAATAATAATAATAATAATAATAATAAAAATAATAATAATAATAATAATAATAATAATAATAATAATAATAATAATAATAACAAAATCTAGTAAAAATTTTAAATAATAAAAATGAATAATAGTAATAATAAAATAAAATATAATTATATATATATATATATATATATATATATATATATATATATATATATATATATATATATATATATATATATATGGGTTAGTGGGTGTTGTATGTGGTTAAGTAGGTGATATATGTACGTTGATGAATGATGTGTACCCGGGATGGTGATGGATGTGCGTCGGTTGGTGAGTGATGTGCGTAGGTTGATGCTGGGTGATGTACGTAGGTTGATGGGTGATGTACGTGCCTTGGTGGGCGATGTACGAGAGATCTTGGGTGACGTAAGTGGTTTGTTGGATAACGTACGTGGATAGATTGGTGATGTACGTACATTGATGGGTGATGTGCATCTGTTGGTGGTGTAATAGTCAGCATGCTCATCTCACAAGCGAGCGGACCCAGCAGTAATTGGGAACCTGGATATTAATCGATTTGCGGAACATGTTCCGGGGTAATGGTTAGCCAGTGCAATTGGCGAGTTGTCCGGTCTTCTCGGACCATTCCTTGACACTGGGTCATGCAACTCGTTAACTTAGAGTGTGGTTGTTGTGTTGGCGACAGCTTCTACACCTTAAACAAATTCATGCCTGGGTGGCCCTATGCCTGGGGCAATCAGTGATTGATTGAATGTAAATAAGTATGTGAGTGATGTTCATGGGTAGGTGGATAATGTATCGCTGTTTTGGGGGTGATGTTTCATGGGTTGAAGAATGATGCGTATGTGGCTAGGTGGGTAATGTACGTATGTGGGTAAGTGGGTGATACATTCCCCTTCACTAGTGCATTTACAGGGGCTCGTCAGGTTTTGTGCAGTGTGGTAGACATGTGTTTGTTTACATTCGACAGAAGGAAACTAGCAATAGTAAATATAGAATGGAATCAAATTTAAATAATATTAAAACAAATACCTCAAAGATAATGATTTGTGGAATGTTTATATGAGGAGCCCCTGTAAACGCACAAATGAAGGGGATTGTACGTGGGTTGGTGGGTAATGTATACGGGTGGTAGGTTGGTGCATGATATATGTGGGTAGTGTACAGTTGCCTCCACTCATGTTTTTACCACCTAGAGTTGCCAATCCTCTCTCTCTCTGAGACGCGAACCCTGAAATCTACTAGTGAGCGGGAGGGAGAGAGGTGGGGTGTGTCAGGGTATTTTTTAAGTTTAAAAAATTTATTGACAAAGCTTGGAGTACTGGGTATAGGTGGTCTCTCTGTGGGAGGAAATGGAATACTGCGGGGGTGAGGAGGGAAAGTGTAAATCAGTTTGGAGAGATCACAATGCAGGGTAACGCTTTGGCAATACCAACGGGGTTTCCCAGTTGAGTGTAATCGTCTAGTCTAGGATTTGCCTAACCATATGAAAATACTGATTGCAATAGGATGAGAGATGTATGAATTCTTGTTGTAAATAAGGTGTTACTTTGCAAAAGGGAGCATTTATGAGCAAATGAATTATGGATATGTATGAATCTATATCGTGTAGAAGCATGCAGCGAAGTTTTGTTTAACCATTTGGCTACGAGATGGAACTTCCTTAGCTAAATAAAATCATCTAACGATAGTCAGATTAAAATAGATAAGAAGACATCGTACTGAAGGGGTTAATTAGCAATCAAAACAATCAGGAAGTGACCACCACATGTTCATTGTAATACAAACTTGGCGTGAACAAAATGGTTGAGTTGGCAGCTGTCCAGTTTGGAATCAACAAACGACATTGTTCACTTGAGCTAAACAATGACGTTAAAAAGGTAAAAAAAAATAGACATTTATTGAAAGAGAGTTTTGAAGAACGTTTTGAGTAATTTTTGAAAAACATGTTTTAAACAAGTTTGAAGAACATTTTTGAAGAAAGATTTTTAAAGAATATTTTCTAAGAAATTTTTTGGACATTTTCGAATAATATTTTAATGGAACATTTGGTATGAAGAGTTTTTTTATGATAATTTTTAATAAAAACTTTTAAGAAATTTCTGTGAGGAACATTTTTCAGGAATATATTTTAAGAACATCTTTAAAGAATAATTTGAAGAACATTTTGAATAGCATATATTGAAGACCATTTTAGATAACGTTTTTGAAGAACATCTTGCTGAGCATTTTTGAGCATTTTAAAAGACAAATTTTAACAATATTTAGGTTAGGTTTGGTTTGAGGTGTGGTTAGGTTAGGTTAAAAGAACATTTATAGAAAATTCCTGGAGACTATTTTTGTAGAACATTTATTGAAGAGCATTGAGGATTTTTTTAAGAATATTGTTTGAATATCGTTGAAAAACATTTTTTTGAAGAATTTCTTGAAGAACATATTTGGAAACATTTTGTAAGATTTATTTTATGAAAAATTTTGAAGAACATTTGATGAACATTTTCTTTTCAAGAATATTTTTGAAGAAATGTTTTGAGGAACATTTTTAAAAACTTATTTAGGGAACATTTTGAAGAACATTTAAAAAATTAAGAGCATTTTTTGAAGAACAGGTGTTGAACCTTTTTAAGACTATTTTTGAAGGACATACTTTGAATAGCATTTTTTTTAAGAAAACTTTTTGAAAATATATTTTTAAGACTTTTTGAGGAACATTTTTTGAAGAACATTCTTGAAAAATGTTTTGAAGAAAATTTTTGATCGTTTGATAAAGAACATTTATTGAAGAATATTTAGGTTAGGTCAGGTTAGGTTAAGTTCGGTTCGGTTCGGCTGGGTGAGTTTCGGCAAGGATTCTAAATGCTAGAGAAGGATGGCCCACAGTGGGCCGCCCACTCCTAAGAGCTAATGCGTTCACTGCACAGCCGTAGATGGAGTTAAGTCTAATGTGTTGTCTAATGGTAGACCCTGCTGCCATATGGCATAAAAAAATTGTGACCAAGTCCCAGGTTGCTGATCTGACTTTCTGGCTTCTGCCACATTTACACGCAATTGCAGGGTCTTAATTGATTCTCTCACTTTGACCACACAACATACATATATTGTTTCTCACTATTGATCTTTTTTTCATTTTTGTTTTTCTTTATGGGTCTTCATTATTATTATTATTATTATTATTATTATTATTATTATCATTATTATTATTATTATTATTATTTATTTATTTTTTTTATTATAAATTTTATATACTTTGAACTAATTATTATTATTATTATTATTATTATTATTATTATTATTATTATTATTATTATTACATTTTTGCCCCCCAGGCCCCGATGTGGGTCAGTGACCTGTGCCCAGGTGGGCTAATCCTGTAAAAAAAAGTCAACATGGTGACATGCAGGCGCCATGTTGTTGCTCATTTGATGAAGAAGTTTGTGCTCGTATTAGAGGAGGAGGGAGATGATAATGTTAATTCAGTAAAATTGTCATACAAGTTTACAATTGGGTAATCATATTTATAAACTATGTGGCAGACAGCCTGAGAAGACTTCCCACCTGCTGAGTGACAACATGGCGGCCGGTTGGCCAAATAGTAGAGCGGATAATGGAAAAATCGTGCAAATGGTGATACAAGCATGAAATTTGGCATGATCACACCCAAGGGGCTACTTGTCAAATCTGCCTGATTGGCCATTTGGAACTCCAAGATGGCGGCCATTTTTCAAGATGGCTGCCAAATTGACCTCAGAAAGATGATTTTATTTATAGAAATTTAAGTAGTTGGTCAATCTAAATGATCTTAGTGTCGATATGTATGTTTTCAAGCATGCTCAGATGATTTTTTCTATTTCTGATACTCTCAGATATATATTTGTCTTATTTATGACTGGTTTTATGTACTGGTTTTATATTTTTTCCAACTAGGTGAGGGTAGCATGCAGAGGGTCTCTGCATGTGAGGGAGTGATTGTCGGGCACTACCAGGTCACACTGGTGACATCAATGCTGTGCAACCCAGCATGGGGTTCAGTGTCAGCTAAGAAAAAGCATGTCATACTGCAACATCTTAGTGTCCCAAATGCTGCTTAACCAACCCCAAATCAGTTAAGCAGCCGCACCTGAATTGACAGGATGTGCCAGCACAGAAGAGCCGAACCAAGGATAACAGGGTTTTAGTTATCTGGATGGTGTACAGATCGCACGGGACTAATGCCACTGAATGAACGATCGGACTAGGTGTAGGGCAAAAGGCATGAACCTAGTTGTATCCCATACAAGAAAGTGCTCATCAGGGCGGTAAAAGGATAAACCCTCGGCCCTGAAGATCAAAAATAGTTATGGACACAAAATCTACCAACAAATCATTCCTCACTGACTGGGCAAAGTGTTGTCTTTGTCAACAGGATAAGACGGAAGATCTTAAATCTCCACACGCAAATCCTGCCAAAAAAGGTGATGACAGTTACAAGAGCTTGGCAAGGAATATTCCTCTATTTCATTCAATCAATGCACTGCCAATCAAGCTTGACCCTGCAAGACTTGTTGAAGATGATGGTATAGAGGAGACCCTGAGGAGAAACAAGGCACAGTATCATGAGAGTTGCAGACTTCTGTTCAACAACACAAAGTTAAATAGAGCTCAGAAAAGGCGAACCACTGCAGTTGTTACAGAGGAGAGCAGCAGTAGCAAGATACCACGAATGGTCAGAGACCCCAAAGCAACAGAATGCTTTCTATGTGAGGAAGAAGCTCCGGGAGATGACATAAGACATGCAATGACAATGAAACTTAATAAAAGACTGAATGATTGTGCGAAGACACTTAGCGATGGAACACTCCTTGCCAAACTAAGTGCAGGAGATGTTGTGGCACAAGAACCCTCGCTGCCTGGCAGACCTGTACGACCGAGAAAGAACACACCGAAATGCTCATGACTCATGAGCACAAGAGCTTCAGCCGAACAAGGACGCATACCCAACTGCTTTCTCTGAACTGGTCACTTACATCACTCAGATGAAAGCTTCTAGTGAAGGTACTGAACCACCCATTTTCAGACTTGCTGACCTGGTCACACTCTACAGACAGAGACTTGAGCAGCTGGGTGTTGGATCGCCCGATGTTCATGCTACTCGACTGAAGGACCAGCTGCTTTTTCACATCCCCCAGCTGGAAGCTCATCACCAAGGAAGAGATATCCTACTGGCCTTTGAGAAGGATGTTGGCTCAATCCTGGCACAAGCAAGCAAATACGGTGACGCGAACCATCTGGCCAAGGCTGCTGGGATGATACGACGGGACATGCTTCAGCACAAGTCACACTTCAGCAGTACACATCATGAAGGATGCATTGAACAGGCTGTTCCACCGTTACTGCTTCAATTTGTATGCATGATCGAACATGGTGCAGATATCAAATCCCAACTCCAGCATGGCGCATCGAAGTCTGACCTTGCTATGTCACAGCTCTTACAGCACAACTGCTTTGCCAATTACAAGGTAGGAACACAAATCCACAGACACTCCAAGGAGCCAGTCATCGGTGGATTCCAGTTCATGATGTAGTTTCTGCGATAGGGCCTTGGAAAGCTAGTGGGATACTATGCTTTCCTATACTGTCATGCTTTCACTCGCTGTGACGTTGTGTCTGGCTTCCGTGGGAAAGGAAAGAAATATGCATGGCATATATATGGCATCATCAGGTCTTAAATAGCGGAGGTAGGCGTGGCTTAATAGTTGACCTCCGTCATGTAAGGCGGCGCTGGTTGACCTAGACCACGAGGCATACACTGGGGAATTCGTGGGGTCGGCTACTCAGCGACAAGCGTTTTGTAGGGGAGGAATCCACTACAATACTCCCCCTTCCCTCCAGGCGGTGTAGGAGACTTGTTGTCTGCAGGGTTGCATGGCACATGTGAGGCAGAACGGGCGGTGCATGCCACATGTAGGACATAACGGCGAGGGCGTGGATGAGCCGGCCGCTAGGGGGGAGGGCAACTCTGCCTAGATACACGAGATCTGTGGGAGAAAAGAGGGAGAAGGAGGGTTGTGGAGGAGATGAATGTTGTGCTTCCCTCGCGACAGGTACAGAGTCCTCAGATGCACCTGCTGGGGTGTGTGGGCCTGGGTCAGGAGCAGGGGCTGTGTCAGCAGGAAGAAGGTCCATGACAGCAGCAGGGTGCATGACAGCAGCAGGGTCCACGACAGCAGCAGGGTGCAGGACAGTAGCAGGGGGTACCTGAGGGAAAAAAAAAAGGGTGTGTGGGGCCGCACTCAGGCGCATGGGCCGCGTCGGGAGCAGGGGCTGCCAGGCAGGAGCGGAGGAGGGTCCGCATCAGGAGGAGGGTCCAGGACAGTGGCAGGGGGTACTGCTGGGCCGGGGGCGGCGTCTGAGGCAGGACGGGTATGTTGGGGTCGGTAGGACGTGGTGCTTGGGGCAGGAAGAGGAGCGGCTGTCTACTTAGAGTAGCAGAGCTGCTCTAGGGTGTCTAACCTGCGGTGTAGAGACAGTAGCTGTAGAGCCGATGAGAGCTGCCTCTGTGTGGATAAGCCAGTCTTCCATGTTGCTTGAAGACTGGGAGAGTGATCGGTTTCTCCTCTATCCTGTGTGAGTGCGAATCTCCGGGGTCACCAATTGTGGGGTACGTGATGTTGGTTCACACTCAGGATGGGATGGAGAAAGGAAACTCTCAATGTGCTCTCTGCATACATGTTGCATTGGATGTACAATGCAGCTTGGTGCTGGGAAGTGGCAGCGTGGTTACAAGCGTGATGTGGAGAGAGCTGGTTGGTGAGGGTGCTCAGAGGGGGACCAGCTTGTGGGTCGCCATGCTCGCTGGCGAGAGCAAGGGCCGCCAGGCAGGAGTGGAGGAGGAGGTGTTGCTTACTGCGGCTGTACCTAGAAGAAGAGGTAGGTCGATACGATACGAAGTCTTTAGTTAAGAGGTGAAAGAAGATTATTAGGGGTTGAAGGAAAAGTGGTGAAACTGAAATACAGTAGGAGTAGAAAGAATCTGGGCTCAACCAGATCGCTTCATCTTTCTTATTGGTGTTTTGTCTTTGTTCTGCTCCCTTGGGTCGTCAGACCTTTGTATTAATATTGGTTTATTTATATAATGCTGCTTATTATTATTATTTTTATTATTGTTGGAGTTAGTGAGCCCGCCCAGGTCCTTGTGTAACTGGGAGGGTAGTCACATTTTTTTTTTTTTTTTTTGAGGTGTTAGTTAAGTGTTAGTTGTGTTAGTCTAAAGGTATTAGGAATCTTAGGAATCTTGAGTATAGAGACAGGTTAAAGCATCTTAATTTGCACTCCCTCGAGAGACGTAGAGCGAGGGGCGACCTGATAGAGGTGTATAAGTGGAAGACAGGGCTAAACAAAGGGGACATTACAAAGGTACTCAAATTATCCAACCAGGAGCGAACTCGTAGCAATGGTTTTAAATTAGACAAATTTAGATTTAGGCGTGAAATAGGTAAACACTGGTTTGGAAACAGAGTAGTGGATGAATGGAACAAGTTACCAAATATCATCATTAACTCGAATACGCTGAATTGCTTCAAACATAGGTTGGATGCTCATATGAGCAATAGGGGTTGGGTGTAAACGGGACTGCCCAGTATGGGCCAATAGGCCCGCTGCAGTTTCCTCCATTCTTATGTTCTTATGTTCTTACACTGTATGGAGAGGCCTGCCAGGTTCTTAGTGGAGCTGGTTGGTCACTCTCATCTTTATTCCTCTAGTAATGTTTTATGTAGAAATGTGTATATTGAGGCAGGAGGTGGTTCAATTACTTCTTCCTGGCTGATATAGCTGGGAGGGTAATCACATTATTATTATTATTATTATTATTATTATTATTTTTTTTTTTTTTTTTTTTTTTTTTTTTTTTTTTTTTTTTTTTTTTTTTTTTTTTTTTCTAAGATGTTAGTTCAATGTTAAATGTTAAATGTTAAATGTTAGTTATGTTAGTCTAAAGGTACACTGTATGGAGAGGCCTGCCAGGTTCTTGTGGAGCTGGTAGGTCACTCTCATCTTTTATTCTCTCTATTAATGTTTTATATGTATATTGGGGCAGGAGATGGTTCAATTACTTTCTTCCTGGCTGATTTAAACCAACTGTGTTCTTGGAATTCTTCGTTGTCTATATTATTTATCCAGTTTTGATATGTTTCTGTGTTAAGTTCAGTCACTTTTTTCCAAATATTTACAGCTTTGTTGTGTATATTCTACATTGATTGCTAAGAGGTTTGCTCTCTTGTGTAGCTGTTCATTATTGATGTGGTCTGTATATTTTATGTTATATATAAATCTGAGGGCTATATTTTGTACTGTTTGTAACCTTTTAATGCACGTTTTACTAAGGGTGTTCAATGGGATGGGTGGGTAGTCCATAATTGATTTGACAAGGGCAATATAAATCTTTCTTTTGTTATTAATGCTAAGGTTCTTAAAGCGTTTTATTTTTGATAATCTTATTCTTGCCTGTCGTTCTTTATCTTTTAAGTATGTTATATATCCTCTTTTTGTTAGTTTTAATCCAAGCATCCTACCTTCAGTGTCGTATGGGTATAGTTCCTGGTCGACTATTACTGGACTTGTTTTAATCTTGGCTATTGGTATTATCTTGAATTTGTTCTTATTTGTCCTGATTTTCCATTTTTTCTCAAAATCATTTATGTTTTTTATCGCTCTTACCGTGTAGAGTGCCATAAATTGAGTTGATTTTCCTGGGTATGATACTATTTGAGTAATATCATCAGCAAACATTACATATTCGCTAAAGGGGGTAGGTTGAGGTGTGTCTGAAGTATAAATTGTATATAGTGTTGGAGAAAGGCATCCTCCTTGAGGTACTCCACTCTCAAGATTAAACATAGTTCCCATAAAGTTTCCAATTTGAATTTGTACTCTCCTATCATCTAAATAGTTACACAATATTCTTAGCAAGTATTCGTAGGTCACCACGAGGTCAGGTCTTATATAGCGGAGGTAGGCGTGGCTTAATAGTTGACCTTTGTCATGTAAGGCGGCGCTGGTTGACCTAGACCATGAGGCATACACTGGGGAATTCGCGGGGTCGGCTACTCAGCGACAAGCGTTTGTAGGGGAGGAATCCACTACAAGCTCTTTCAAGACCAAATTTAACCAACTCAAATACATTCAGGAGCCAGTGCATGCCTCTGAAGGGGTCTTGAATAAAGACGAAAGCTAAGGTGCTCCAGTGTTTCCCTTTTCCTGTGTGATTTTATCTAGATTTATCCTGTCCACTTTTCCATTGTGGATCTACATGATATATATATATATATATATATATATATATATATATATATATATATATATATATATATATATATATATATATATATATATATATATATATATATATATATATATATGCAAGTAAATCACTGTAGGTGCGCGTGATCTAGGTATATGCTGATAACTACAAGGAAAGAAGAAAACATGGAGTTCCCAAGCGCTTTCGTGTAATTCACATCTTGAGGGGTGAGTACAGGTGTTTTCTTCTTTCCTTGAGGTTATCAGCATATACCTACAGTAGATCACGCGCACCTACAGTGTGAGAGGCGCACCCCGCTGCGTGTGTCAGCTGGCGAAGGTAAACAACAAACAGACGACTCAGAGATGGCGGCTGTCATTGCCAAGCCCATCTTGTTCCTCGAGGAAAATCAATGTATGACTTACATATTGTATCTTATGATTGTTAATTATTGTAGTTATTGGATAAAGTTAATGTGTGTTTATGTGGTAGTGTTTTAAGAAGAGTGATGTTCGTTATTTAGGTGTTCTGTGCGTTATGTTGTGATTTGGTGACAGACTTACAGACGTAAACAAGCATCCATTATTGTAATAATATTTGCAGCAAATTTTCGTTTAGGTCTTTCAATTTTACATATTCTTTAAGACAAAAAGGGGTAAATATTTAGAAGTTGCCAACACCTTATATATTGAGTCTTATATAGGGAGAAGGCTAACACCAGAAGTTGTTCGATTTCGTTTTTTTTTCCATATGTTCTTATCATTATGTTGAGTATTTTAAAAGAGGCGACAGTTTTTCTTTTAATTATAATTTTTTTTTTTTTTAGTTTTTCTTATCTACGATCATAAATTACCCTTAGTGGGCAGGGCATGAAGTAGAGGGAAGTTGCTAGGTAAACGGGGTAAAGCATGGTAAAAAGTTGATCATATTATACTAAAATGAGGTCTCTACATGCCTTATACTTGAAGACATTGGTAAATTTCCATTCGTCACCCTGTATGTGTTTTTAAGAAAAAAGTATGTTTTTCTGATAATTTAGACAATGAAGTTTCACAAATGACCTAAACTTACCTAACCTAACCAGAGGGCTCTGGCCCCTTGGATCCCCAGGTACATGACTTAAATGTCATTTGTGAGGGAAACGTCGTAGAAGAAAAGTGGGCTAATACAACTGGTGACCGTCAGCGGTTCAGTAATTATTTTTTTTTTTTTACAGTTTTGTAGGCTGATTACTTTCATTCTATTCATTTTCTGGAGCAAATGCAGTTTTCGAGATATAGGCGAATTGAGATTGCATCTTAGCATCTTACAGTCGTCATCTGCAGTGATGTGGCCAATGTAAAAATGTACCGTGGCCATCAGTGTTTTGGTAAATATGTGGGACGTGGCCGTCAGCCATTCGGTAATTATGAGGGTGTTCTTAGACACAGTTTTGTATGCTGATTACTTTGTTCTATTCATTTTATTGTATAATTTTATTTTTTTACGGGGGATTAACCCACCTGGGCACTGGTCACTGACCCACATCGGGTCCTGGGGGGCGAAAATGTAATAATAGTAATAATAATAATAATTATAATAAAAATAATAATTCAGATGAGTAAAATTTAAAAAAAAATACAAAAATAAAAATAATAGAATAATAATGATAACTAATAATAATAATTACACTGCAATAATAATAATAATAAAGAACCATAAAGAAATAAAATAAAAAAAGATCAAGAGTGAGAAACAATATATGTATGTTGTATTGTCAATGTTAAGGGATACAATTGAGACCCTGCAATTGTGTGTAAATGAGGCAGAAAGTCAGATCAGCAACCTGGGACTTGGTCACAATTTTCGGAATGCCTTTTGGCAGCAGGGTCTACCATTAGACAACACATTATGTTTCCAATATCTTCCCAGGCAGTAGTACCTCCCTGTTTGGAAGCTGCTTATCTACCTACTACAGTACCTACAAAATGTCATGGTGTAATTTTACGTTTCTTGTGGATTGAGCTGGTCAGTTGTAAACAGACTGAGCAGACGGCAACATGCACTGACTTTGCAGATTTTTCGGAGGAGTATTTACAGTAAATAATTAATTTCTTGGTATTATTGCATAAGTCACCCAGTACAGAGTTGGTTAAGATATAGGTTAGGTTTGGTTAGGTTAGCACAGGATTTCAGCCATTTTTTAAAAAATTCTGGCACAATACACTATACCCTTATAAAATCAGTGAAACCTGGGTATTTTTAATCCCATTTTCAATGAAAAACAGCGGATGGTAATTATCCGAATAATTACCAGTGCCTCAGAATTGTCTGAACTATTGAATGCACATACCAAATTTCCTGAACCCTGTACTGGGTGACTTAAGCAATAATACCAAGAAATTAATTATTTACTGTAAATACTCCTCCGAAAAATCTGCAAAGTCAGTGCATGTTGCCGTCTGCTCAGTTTGTTTACAACTGACCCGCTCAATCCACAAGAAACGTAAAATTACACCATGACATTTCAACAACTTTGTTTTCATTGGTACCAGGTATCAAATTAAGTATTTTCTGTTTAATATGATGGGGGATCTGCCCCTCCTGGCTAGGAAGTTAAGTCAGATGAGGTATAGGTTTCTTTGGTTGGTTAGGTCAGGTTGTATTAGGTTCTAGTAAATACTGTGTTGTCTCTTTTAAAATACTTACTTTATTGATGAGAACATCTGTGAAAAAATTTAATGTAAATGAACAACTCCTGGTGTTAACCATCTCCCGGATTACCAACAAAACAAGCTTGGCTTCACTTGCATCAGCATTTTATAGCTTAATATGAAGATCGTTTGATACAGTATAATCTTTGGTAAAGATTCGTTTATGCACCAACGCTATTTTTAATGAAAAACATATTTTTCTGATGTTTTTTTGTGCTTTCTTCAAAAACTACCTTCATTTCCTTGGGAAACTAGTAGTTTTGAAGAAAATTACAGTTTTGAAATTCCCCCAAAACTACTAGTTTTCCATGGAGACAAAGGTCAAATTTGGCAGAAAGCTGTCTGCGAGGGGAACAGAGCTTACTCAGCTGTGAAAGGCGTGTGGCACATGGCATATTTTTTTTCCCTCCCCAAAAAAATTTATGCGATTTTCATCAAAATAATAATTTTCCAGGAGGGTTGGAGGTTAGTTGAGGATTGTAAATAGATAGTGTGTCCTAGGAGGCAAGTGCATTAAACGAATCTTAACCTAATCTCTTAACAAACAACTTACACAAACATCTTCTTTGTGGTGAAATTTTTGCACTAATGAGGGAATGATGGATGAGGGTGACAGATGGATGCCACTGATATTTTTTTTTGGACTATTATGAGAATATTTTCATTTATACAATGTAAGTTCACGAGGAGAGAAGAAAATCATCCATGTGAGCTTAGGTACTGGATACTGTGTAGTAAACAGACTACCATTACACATCTGCTCTTTTACCATGAAGTTTGTATAAAACCAACCAAACCTAACTTCTGTAATAGTTAAGACTAATTGCACTCTTTAATTACCTACCGTACAACATTTCACCACAAGGGATAAATGCTTTCTTACCTCATGTAATTGACAAAATGCATGAGCAATACGTTTTGTGTAATAATTTTTACACTTTTACGTCTCATCTGCGGAGAGGTCTCCAAAATTTACCAGCCATGGCCACCAAGTTTGTTATAAATCTTGGCAATGGTTCTTTTCATATATTTTTTTTTTAGAATACAGGAAAACGATACAATTTAACTAGTAGTTAAGGCTTGGTTGGGTTTCATAGATTAGGTTCTGTAGTTAGTTTGATTCATCTTATGCGCTATAAATTATCGGTCCGACTAATTACCCAAATGTAGCAAAATGTAGCCGCAAGGAAGTCAAATAATGGTCCTACATGAATAAATCGGACTGCTAATCACTTCTCGACTAGTATTTGGTGTCACAAAGTCACAAAAAATTGGAAATCTTACTTTAATCTGAGTTAATAGATCGCGTGCATGTACCGAGGGAGCGAGTAATTACTCAAATGTACCCAAATGTACCCAAATGTAGCCGCAATGAAGTCAAATGATGGTCCTACAAGCGTAAATCGGGCTGTGAATCACTTCTCGATTATTATTTGGTGTCATAAAGTCACAAAAAATTGGTAAACTTAATTTAATCTGAGTTGTGTTGTGTTAGGTTAGGTACATGCACTCGATATATTAACTCAGATTAAATTAAGTTTACCAATTTTTTGTGACTTCGTGACACCAAATACCAGTCGAGAAGTGATTGGCAGTCCGATTTATTCATGTAGGACCATTATTTGACTTCATTGCGGCTACATTTGGGTACATTTGGGTAATTAGTCGGACCCATAAATTATTGATAATCCCTCTTGGCCACTCCTGGCAACTGCTAACATTCATGAAGTAACAGATACTGTTAATATCTATGGTAAAGATTTGTTAGTGACCATAATAGAAAATTAATAACCAAAATAGGTTTTTCTTTTGTTTTTCATGGTGATTTTAAAGTATAACCTTTACTTTCATCACTGATGTAATTTTATGGAGATGCAACAGTGATTTGCAGAAAGTGGGTGGGGCTTTGAGGATGAGGGGAAATTTGGGGTTAAAACGTGAAAAAGTCTCCAGTCAAACCTTTGAGAACCTGATTTCACCTATAATAAGTCCTAATGTCACAAAAAAAACTTGCCTTATTTAACCGATGTAGTAACATTAAGTGATTCTCTTCTTTTTTGTGTGTGTTTTCAGTGTTTTCATCACAAGGAAGCCATAACGTGAATGTACAATATAGGTCTAGATGAAATTCTCTCAAGAGTAAAAGTACTATCCTCTGATTAGTCAAAGGTGATCATGATAAGCTCACATGAATGAGAATTGAATATAATATCCAGCGAATATGCCTTTGGTAAACTTAATATCCATTAGTGTTGTTGTAACCTGATCCTCTCTATATCATGTACCTACAGAAGAAGTAAACACTTTCTTCAAATCACTATTGTATCTCCATAAAACTGTTCACACACAATCACTTTATGCTCCTCTATCGGTTAAATAAGGTAAGATTTGGTAAAAATGTGTATTTTAGGTCAGGAGAGGTTACCTGGTAGGTCAGGTTCTCAAAGGTTTGATTGGTGTTTAATTAGTGTTTAACCCCACATTTTCCTTCATCTTCAAAGCTCTGTCCACTTTGTAAGAAACCACTGTCATGTTAGATTGTGATTACAAGAGTACTGTACTGTGCTGGTTCACACCAATAATATCCACTTTCTATATGCATGGGTATTACTTGTTCCTATGAATTAGCAATAAGGTGCTGTTTCCCTTTTCCATCTTTATTTCTTGTCTGGTTGTTTTACTCTCTTGAAAACAAGCTGTTTTACCTTCTAAATTTAATATATTTGACATCTTCATTTTATATTACAGTACTGTACTGTACTCATTCACTCACTCTTTACAAGTAATGGTGTCAGTATATTTTTGCATATTTTAGGATTTTGCATATGCCCTGTACTGTACTGTGTTGGTGGTACAGCAGTAATTCTTGTGTCTCTCACCAGTATGTCAAGGGTTTGAGTCTCGCTTGGCCCAGACACACATGAAAAGGTTGTTATCCAGTGTGACCTTACCAAACATCGCAGGTTTCCCGGACTCCGGTTTCCTTCTGTACTAACACTGGATAAAACAATCGCCCAATTGGGCAGTAAGCTGATAAGTGATGAAAATGAAAAAAAAAATAATTATTTCCAGATTCCAACTTTGAGTGGATTGGTGAGAGTGAAGATGGGTCACTACTGTGTCGCTGGGAGGAGGAGGTGCTGGTGCGGGGTCCTGTAGATGGCTCAGCTGGAGATGGAGGGCCTGAGGGGGCAACAAGCTCCCTTGCCTTTGCTACACAGATTGCCATATCTACTCCAGACCTCCACTCTGCCCAGGTTAACCCAAATTTTATATTCTAAATATAGTTTTCTTATTGTTAATATTATTATTCATATAGAATATGTACACTCATGAAAAGATTATTCTGCACCTTTATTGGGTTATACAAAATGACACACCGGACCAAGAAATCTGATAACACTCATCACGGCTTCTGTCGCAGTGATCATTGTGGATGGTTTCAGAGCCAAGGGTGCAGAGTAATTTGTTTAGAGAGTGTACAGTACCGTAGTTCTCTTTATTCATGTGGTACAGTGGAGTTTTGACAATTCACAGGTTCTGGTACATAACATCACAAATTATTATGAAATCGCAAATTGCAGATTAATTGATTTAAATGGAAATAATTAGTTTGATTCGAGAGGTAAAGAAGGACGTACGCATAAGCTGTTCCAAAACTGTTTTACTAAACATCATGCATAATGCATAAAAAATACAGTCACACATACTGGTAGAAATTGTACAAAAAGTAGTTCTGTATTACAAAAAAAAACTGCTTTCCTTCTCATAATTTCATGCGGGTTATGCCAATACACCAACATGGAGACATTGTGGCGCCAGGCTGGCTGTGACCACTCTGTGTCAACAAAGAACCAGGAATTTAATACTGTATCACACAATAACTCATCTGGGGTTGAGTGTGGATATTTTTTTTATGTTACTTTACAATAATGTTTTATTAGCGACACCAAATTAATCTAAATAATACAGTATACAGTAAACCCTTGTTGTTTGCAGGGGTTAGGTTCAAAGAAATGGCGTGAATTGGCAAAACCGTGAATAGCAACTTATACAGTGGGGTATGCTATAACGAACGGATCCTACTACGAATATTCCTATAACGAACGGTTTTACCTATAAAATTGAGACTGCTATAACGAACGAAACTCCTACAACGAACATTATTTAAAAAAAAAAATTTTTTTTTTTTTTTTTTTTTACTAATTTATTGTTTTTTTATTACAAATATTAATGATATTCTTTATTTCAGGGGTTTAGATGCATATTTATGCACTTTTTTACAATTTTTACAATTTGATATTACATTTTTCAGTGTTAAGTGGTTGTATTTGGTGGCCTGGAACGGATTAATCCTATAACGAACGAATGCTATAACGAACAAGGTTCTAGAACCAATTAGATTCATTATAGCATACCCCACTGTACTACCTTAGTGCACTACTGTATACCTATACCAAACAACTGACCAGCCACAGCAGCACTCATCCCCTCCTTTAACTTATCTAATAATAAAACTTTCTTTGTCAGGGTCATCACTGACTTCTGCCTTTTACATTTCACTCCACTAGCACTGAAGCTAAGCAGCCCTTTAAGGGCCATTTCACACAGAAACACTAAAGTTTTGAGAGTACAACACGGGGTGCTGCATGGGGTGACTAGTTGTGCTGCAGGAAAAGGCTCACAAGCTAGCCATCATCTACTTACAGCGAATCATCCAAATTGCGAATCGCAAACCCGCGAATGGCAAGGGTCTTCTGTATATATATCAGACTTTTTCCAAAATCATAAGGATTTGTTCTGTCAGTAGCTCTTGTCTGATGAGAGCCAGATTCTGAAATACTGGAGCCCAAAATTGTAGCAGTTTACTGGATGACAAATACTACTAATGTAAGATGAGAATTATCCATTTCATATAAATAGTCAGTGTTTATAGTACTGTAGGTGCCAATAACAGAACAACATGATCAATATTATTTTATTTTAAGTACCGTATTGAATACTTGAAAGTACAGTAGTTATTAATGACTGAACTGTTGTGACATGAACTAATTTATAATTTAGGCACCTAATGTTTGGGAATAGCTGATATGTTTCTCATACTGGGACATAAAGAAATAATAATTTCCCCAAAGATTTTATGAAGATTTTCCATATTACACACTGCTTTCAAAACTACAAGTGTTGTGTTTGGTACAGATAGGTAAATTAGAATATAATCTATTAACCTTGTATGATATGCACTGTAGTGGGATTCAGGTTTTCCAGACTACCAACAGTGGCTTCAGTAGTTCCTCTAAATTAAAACAGCATGCAACTCTTTTCTCCATAACAGGTCTTATACACATTTGATAAGGTTGTACCTGTGGTCCAAGCCACAGTCAATGCTTCCAGGACTCTGCTAGGTAAATCTTGGTATTTGGTAACCCTTCCCTTGTAGCTGTTTGTTGCTGTTTTGTTTTCTCTAGTGTGCTGCTTTTCATTTGAGTGTAAATGTGTAATGACTGCAACAGGAATATTGACTTAGCTGAATAAAATAATCAACTTGTAAAAAATAAATTTTTCAAAGGCCAAGTGAGTTTTGCAAGAAACCTGTGAGATGTACTATTGCCAAGTACAGGAACACCTTGCTATTCACAACCCCGATACTGTATTTGTAATCTCGCTTATCCGCAATTGATATTTTAACATCCCTATTTGATATTTGGCAAGCATACCCCACTTACTCGCAAATGAAAAATTATGATACCCTACAGTAATATTTCAAACTGGGCAAGCTGGCCGCACCTCTCATATTCCGATGTAAGGCCCACTTCACATGAGCATTATTTTTATTTAGTGCATATGGATCCACATGGCTTAGAAATTAATTTAGTTCAATGGGTCTGTTCGCATGGAGCACATTTTTTCTTTTCTTTTGTTCATTAGTACGTACAGTATAATTTTTATTTACTCGTCATATTCACTGGTACAGTACTACAGTACAGTACAGTACAGTTAGTATGTATATACTCGTGACCCTGGTCCCTAATAGTCTCGGATAATGAGGAGTGTACAGTACATTATATAAAAAAAATATATGTTGTGAAAGTTGTCAGCTGGGAACACATTGCCCCAATAGTATTTGCAAATTCATTATTCACATTGTGATAACGGGTATTTCTGTATTGTATCTCATAGGTAGAATGTGCAATTGCTTTTAAGGTGTACAATGCTTAACAGTTGGGACACTTTCTTAGTGGACAGAATGGTTATAAGGGGTGAATGCATTATTGCCTTCCCACCCAACAAATTTGTACATCATCATGTAACAACCATTTTCCACACTTGAGCGGGTTAGGCATGGTTACGTGATGACAGCTTTCAATGCTGCATGGTTTCTTGTGGTCTCTGTTGTCTAGTTCTTACAACCTCTCCCTCTTCCAGTTGGGCTAAGCAGATCAGAAACAGTAAGTAATATTAATTTGCCTGAACCTTCTCAGACTACCCAGAACAACGTACTCTAGTGTGTTGCTATTGTTTTAAATTTTAACCCACATGTCTTTTGTCTATTAAATGATGTGTTCAGTGTCAAATCCATTTCTGAAAGTTGACAATTGTTGATGTGCTGAATTTTACAAAAAAAGGATTGGATTCTTTGCCGACTTTCACATTTACATAAAGTACCTGTATACAGTATTTGTTCTATTATTTGCTGGGCACAATCTGATTGTGCTTGACTTAGGCAATCAGATTGGAGGATGAAGAATCAGTTACTCGGTGATGATTCAGAGCTCAATCTTTCCTCTGAATAAACTCTGGATTGGGTCAAGATTTAGTGTCCCACTGACAAACATTATACAGTACTGTACAGTAGTACATCTTATGGGTAACAGCAGGTTCTGTCTGTGAGAAGGTAGGGAGTGGTATGTCTAATACTTCTCTTGCTCACCACCTCAATCAAGCAATTGGGTTTCTTAATTTACATACATATAATTTTTTTTTTTTTTTGGCATTTAGATATGGTATTATGAAAGAAGTACATGTACTTGTCTTTCTTCATATTGATGAAATTAGAATAAATGAAACAATTTGAGAAAAGGTCATTGAAATCTACTTATTTTCTGTCAAGCTAAAGTGGGGAAATAATTTTTTATAAATGGCCAAATTGGAAGTGTTTCTGTATATAAAAGTCAAGGTTTTTTTTAACATTTTCAAGATCTGAAGATGAATTATACATTACAGTATACAGTATTTACTTTATGTAAGGAGAAGTATTTAATTTTTTTTTTGGGGATTAGCCCACCCGGGCACAGGTCACCGACCCACATCGGGGCCTGGGGGGCGAAAATGTAATAGTAATAATAATATAATTATATTAATAATAATAATATTTATTCATAATAAATAAATTTTAAAATAAAATACTAAATTAATAATGATAATAATACTGTAATCATAATAACATTGTAATAATAATAATAATAATAAATAAATACAAAAATCTAAAAAAGATCAAAAGTGAGAAACAATATACAGTACAGGGGGTATGTACTGTATGTTGTGTTGTCAAAGTAAGAGAAACAATTTAGACCCTGCAATTGTGTGTAAATGAGGCAGAAAGTCAGATCAGCAACCTGGGACTTGGTCACAATTTTTTGTGATGCCATATGGCAGCAGGGTCTACCATTAGACAACACATTATGCTTCCAATATCTTCCCAGGTGGTAGTACCTCCCTGTTTGGTAGCTGCCTACTACCTAGATCTATATTGTATTATATTTTTTGTGTTCAGAGTGTAGGTAAGTGCGCCTAAGGTAGTCTTGCTGTGTTGTGCTATGGTCACTTTTACGTCTTTTGTTTGCTTGTGTGTTTACTTTTTGCCTTGAAATCTTTTTATCTTTCTTGGTCTTATTTTTTTAGAATGTTTTATGACATCAGTAACAGTGTATCAAAAAAATTTCCTCATTGAATTGTACCATTGAGTGTCATTACTAAGACTTCCTCTTACAAAAGTTGAGGATATGAGCAAGTATGTGTAGGTGTTTGTGTCTTAACCTGTTTCTGTTGCTTTCATTACTTGTTTTTGCATTAGTTTCCCTCTATCATTTATCTTTCCTTCTTTGTTGTGTCTGTACCCCCTGCTCCACAGCATACAGACATGAAAGAGGTGTCAAGTTGATAAGTAATTAGTTACAGATAAGTTGTGTGTCCTTTTTTTGTGCTTTACTGTATAGCATTGTATATTTGTATATATTATTGATACAAGGTGTATCATTGTATTGCTTCTCCATTACGAATTTTTAACATCTTGATAGATATACAAGTTTTATTTAATTCCATATAAAGTAATGCATACCGGTAGTTCATAAGTATTTGTAAGTAGTGTTGGTATCACCTCACAATGTTGCAGGTTTTGTGACTCGTCGCAGTGTGAACGAGGGTAATAAATATGCAGCTTACGTGGCAGAAATTTCACCCCAGGGAGGCGTTTTTTCACTGAACATTGATTGTTCCAGACAGATACTCGTAAGTAACCTTTTAGTTCATAAAAATTTCCTACCAGACAGCAAATGAGACCACTCATAATTTTAGTCTTTGTTGATACCTAAAGATTACCCCCCTCCCCCAGATACAGTAGTTTCAGGCTGGTTATGCTGGGGGAGGGGGGGTGGCGTCAGGTGAGCTCTGGTGGGCTGATCTTCATGTGATTCATGAAAGCAAAAATTTCGAATGGTCTCGTTTCTAGCCTCAATACACCACAGTTCACTGTTTCATTCCTCCTGTACCTCTCCCTAGATATAGGCAGTCCCCAACTTAAGAACACCTGCACTTCATGAATGGGATCCCAATACATTCATCACAAAATCTCTAAATTACAATCCCATTTTCTCATTACTCTATATTGTTTAATATCACTTTGTTTTCAGTGTTTACTTTATTTGTTAGGTATGGGGTATTATTGTTTGTTTGTATGGATAGGGTTGTGCTTTAACCTAAGCTAAGCTATGGAATTAACAATGTTCTGACTTATGAAAAAATCCACTTTCGAACAGGGTCCAGGAACATAATCCATTGGTAAGTCAAGGAATGCCTGTAGTATTCATAATCTTACATTTATTTAAGTTTTCTCTTTTTGTTATTTTTTATATTTCTTTGTTTAATTTTTGTAATGTTTTTTATTATATTTGTTCAGGACTTTCACCATATAGTTAATAATGTATTCCAACTTTCTGATGTACAGTCTTTGTGCCTCGGAGAAGAATAAATTTCTTAAAAGTAATACAGTATACATAATTTTAAGCTACATATCCTCAAGTGTCAACAGTTCTCAACATAATTGGGCTCATAAATTATTGACATGATCAAATACACATAAATCCTCAACATGATTGGACATATAAGTTGTCAAAGTGATTGCACACATATGAATTCTAGATGTGATTGGACTCAGAAATTATTGACATAATCGGACACATAAATTCTTGATGTTATCAGAAACACATGAATTCTTGACAAGGTGTAAGGGGGTTTAATTTATGCAATGCCTAGTTATGCATTAGATACATAATCTGCCTTATACATTGACTAACTAAATTTCACACAAAAAATAATCTTTAATTTTTACTCTATATACAGTATGTATAGGTAGTATTTCATGTTCTGAATAAGGCGAGGAAACATTAGTTTTATTGTTAATTTTTTTCAGCTTGAATTCCTCCACACAGAAGAAAGTGGAAAGCCACAAGACAGCTGGATTGCCAAACTTCTTGTCTTTGTGCACAGAGAATGTGAGTACAATACTATATACAGGTGATGAAGATACTGTACTGGAAATAAGCATCTGATGGCTCTGTTGGCTTTCCTTGGTCAAATTGCTTTACTGTTTATTAATGTTGTACAGTATACCAGCACCGACTAGTTACAGGTGCTTACTTTGGAAACTACTTTATTGTTATCTGTACAATGTGAATATCAAGTTCTTTGTGTTAAGGATGTTGTCAAGTTACTGAGGGCTTGAAACAATTACAGGTTTTCATGATTTTTTTTTATTGAAACATAAACATAATAAAAGAAAGCAAAATCCAACAGGAACAAAATAACAACCAATGCAAATACTGAAACACTGAAATGCCACAAAGGTGCCCCACAACACTGAGTTACCAACCTGATAATAAGCTGCCCAGACTAACAGTCAACATTTAAATTAAGTAGGTGAAGTCCACTTGGCTTGGAGGGGTGGATGATGGTAACAGTGAGGTTCACTTTAGCCTGGGAGAGGTATATGAGGGTAACAGTGAAGACAAACTTGACCATCATGAGTAGATAGCAGTAGCAGTGAATTTCTCAACACTTGAGGGGTAGGTAGAGACAGTGGTGGGGCTTGAGTCAGCCAGCATGAGTCACTCATCTGACCTTAGGATGCCTCTCTGCAGTCTGCCCAGCCCTTGATTAAAGTAGAGTACTTAACCCCTTGTGTACTGGTTCCTTTCTGGGCTGAATAAAATGGTCTGGCATTAGCCAAATTAAATTTTAAAAGTGGCACAATCATCTGTCAGCCTGCCAACAATAATCTCATTCAATGGATAATACATAACTTCAAAATAAGTAACACCCTACACCAAAATCCACTTACAAAATTAGGAAGAGGAGTCCTCACCTGGAAGATGCCTGTGAATAGACTGACCACACACCTGACCAGTTAGCCCAAGTAAACCACCACAAACCAAATGAAGCCCTGAACCCAACTCAAAAGGAACAAGATGTCAGTAGCGAGTTCACATGACTCAAACAAATTTTTTCATAGTGTTAAACAAAGTAAAATATTTTGTTAGTATACCGTACTTCAAAAACTATTTCAACACTATGAAAGAATAAAAAAACAACAAGTGAAGGGAAAATACATGTGTGTGTGTGCGTGTGCATGCTAGTGATTAATGCCACCTTGCCTTATAGAGGGACGGGGAAGAGGTGAAAAGATTTTGGGAGAAGGAATCCATATTACGAGACTGTTCGTCACAACTGGACTGGTAATAAAAAAACTTTAGATAATGTCTCCTGTAACTTAACAAAGTATCATGCTGGAGGCACAGTAGTAGTAATCCAGAAGTCCTGTGCTAAAGCTTCTCATGCATTCATCTCTGTAAATTCTCAACTTAAAAAAATTGGGTCAAATATACAGATAAGTAGGTACACTCGCAACAAAAAGTATCGGTGCATACTGTAGTGTGAACAATTTGAGACCAGTGACGATAGGTTTTGGGAAAGGTGAGGTGTTCCAGCCGTATGTTGGCAGCCCTGTAATCCTGCTGAGCTGCATCACAAGCAGATACTATGGCCTGATCAAGTGAAACAAACCGTTATAAATAAGGTCGGGAAGTGATAAATAGACAGTATGAAATATGAGGAGCTCCCTGTTAACAAAATTATTTGTGATACTTGTGAATATTGCCACATTAATTTATGCTACCAAATAAACCACTCAACCTGGTCGTCCTGAGGGGTGGTGCAGCGTGGACGGCCGCTCCGAGACCTGTCGTCTGTAGCACCAGTTTCGAGGTACCGCCTAATCCATAGTGCAGAGGTGTTCTTGTGGACACCAACCCGCCGGCTAATATCTGTGACGCCGAACCCTTAGTTATGAAGGGCAATAATAGCTCCTCGTGTTCCCTCTGATGTTTCCATGTCGTCTGGCATGTGTAGATCTCTACTGCTTCATATTGCCTCCGTTTTATACCCACGTTCACCGAGACCAAACCCTCGCTCATCATTCAGTCGACACAAAGCAACAATCCGAAAAGAGGAAACAAACTCACTGATTGTCAGCCATGTGGCAACACCTAGTGGAGGGGGGGGATTATGAGGATACACTTACCAACCTTCCCGACATATCACAGTGTATACGTATCGTTTCGGAAGTCGTCGATCTCACCCTGCACCGATACTTTTTGGTGCAAGTGTACCTGTAGCTGTGTATTCTATAAAATCGTAAAACAAGTTCACATTGATTTAGCATGTATAGACGGTGCAAGTAGATATTGTACAGAGACAGTGCCGGCAAAAACGGGTAAGAAGGTAAGTTGACAGACCACGAAAGTCACTATAAACTTATTTACGCTAGGGTCCTTTATTAAACATTTATCAACCTTAGGGCAAAATAATTTCATTTGGTGTTTCACTGTTGCTTCATATCAGCCATCAGCTGCACTTCATCCTCAACACTCACTCTACATCATGCTCTCTGCTCAGTCATGTACCCCATCCATCCTTCACCCCCATCCCTCCATCTCATTCCATCCTTTACCCCATCCTTCAATCTCATTCCATCCTTCACCTCAACCTTTCATCCTTTGCCCCATCATTCCTTCCTTTACGTTCATTCCATCCTTCACTCCATCCTTGCATCTTATTCTTTTTTTTCCTCTTCCTTCCATCAGCCTCTAATTATCACATCCTTTATTTACCAGTCTCTCTCTTCCCACTTTCTCTGTCTGTTCACATCTAGATATACCCTGATCCACTCCTTGTCCAGCATACGTCCCACATCCACATCTTCTTTGTGTAGTTCCCTGTTCACACCACATATTGTTCTCACATCTCCTTGTCTCTGTAGTTCCTCTTCACACCACATATTGTTCTCAACTATATACATTTTTTCCCCTAATTGGCTTCTTCCCTTTTCACCCAGAGTCCATGTTCCACACACCCATATAATGATGTTGGCTCAGTGATTCCCCTGTACATTCTTTGTTTCCTTTGGGTATGATTTTCTCCTTATATTTTTATCAGTGCATTTATTACTTTGTCTCAATGTTTCATATGCTGACACTTCGCAGGTATCTTAAACACTTCATATTCATTTCCTGTTGTTGTACATGTACTTCATTACTTACCAATATTTTCATTCACTTGTTTTTATTTTCAATTTTTTCCACTAAATTTTGGCATTCCATTAGATACTACTGTGTACTGAAATATAGAATTATGTGAAGATTAGTCACCCCATGTTAATTCACCTGATGATTAAACACTCTAATGCTAACCTAACGGAACCACACCTAATCTAACCTAGCCTAATCTGAACCCCCAGTTAGTTTAAAAGATTGTTTTAATCATCAGGTGAAATAAACTGGGTACATAATCTATCTGTGTTCTAAAACATCATATTCTGTGCAGACTATGTCAATTTCTATTAAGTAGGGGACTGAAGAAACTGCTAGAGCCAGTGTTATGTGTTTTACGTATTCTGATATATTTAATGACTGTGTTGCAGCCATCGCCATCTATTCATTTCCTCTGAGCCTGAAAGACGGACCATCGTGGGTTGTTGATGACCAGCCCCTCACAGAGTCAGTTGTGCGGTCATTTGTGTGGGCTCAGTGGGAACCTCGACACAACCACCTCTATTACCTACACTACCGCCCTCCCCCTGAAGCTGGTCTAACCCTTGGGTCAAGTAAGTCTTGTCTCCTTTGTCTCGGATTTTTAATGTTTTTATGGCTTATCCCGATCACCTGAAGACTCACCCCCGGCATATTTCACCTGACAATTAAACACCCTAATGCTACTTGAGGGGTTAGGTGAGGTTAGAGTATATTAAGTTAGGTTATGCCATTATGTTCGGTTTGGTTAGGTAAGGTTATATTTATATTATATTAGGTTAGGTTTGGTTAAGTTATATTACAGTATGTTAGGTTATCTTATGTGAGGTTAGTGAATGTTAGGTTTGGTTAGATTAGGTTAGGTTAGATTACAAAGAGAGACTATGAAATCAAAATAACAAGAGAATCCAAGGCAAATCCCAAGGGATTTTTCCAGGTATACAGAACAAAGGTCAAGGACAAAGTTGGGAAAATCTTGTCTAACAAATCTGCTGACGTTTTTTAGGAAAGTCTTCGAGGTAGTAGATAATGACGAAAATTACTATGTTATTTACTTAGACTTTAGCAAAGCATTTGACAGAGTACCGCATCAGAGGCTTCTGAGAAAAATTAAGGCTCATGGTATCGAGGGGAAAGTTTAAATTGGATAAAATCATGGCTCACCGATAGAACACAGAGGGTCAGCGTAGATGGTGTTAAATCTGAATGGGGCCGTGTAACCAGTGGGGTTCCCCAGGGGTCAGTACTAGGCCCACTCTTGTTCATAATCTACATAAACGATCTAGATACTGGGATCAGCAGTGACATAAGCAAGTTTGCGGATGACACCAAAATAGGGCGGCAGATTAATTCAGGGCAGGGTGCAAATGCATTACAAGAGGATCTAAATAAACTGCAGGGGTGGTCTGAAAAATGGCAAATGAAATTCAACATCAGCAAGTGCAGCATACTTAATATTGGAAGAACAAATACTGACAATGTATACAGCCATAACAACATCAACGTAGAGAAGTCGACTTGTGAAAGAGACCTAGGGGTACTTGTAAGCCCGGACCTACGGCCTAGAAAACAGTGCGTTAATGTTTGAAATAAGGCAAACAGAGTATTGGGCTTTATATCTAGAAGTGTAAGTAATAAGAGTGCAGAGGTCTTATTGCAACTATATCTTGCGCTAGTCAGGCCGCACCTCGATTATGCGGTTCAGTTCTGGTGCCCTTATTATAGAATGGATATCAATTCACTAGAGTCGGTGCAGTGAAGAATGACGAAAATGATTCCGGGACTTAGAAACCTTCCAAATCAGGATAGGTTAAAGAAACTAAACTTGCATTCCCTAGAAAGACGAAGAGTGCGGGGAGATATGATAGAAGTATTTAAGTGGGTGAAAGGAATCAATAAAGGGGATATAAATATACCGGTAGTTCCTATAATATCCGAGCAGGATAGGACTCGAAGCAACGGATTTAAGTTGGATAAGTTTAGGTTTAGGAGGGAGATAGGAAGGAACTGGTTCACAAATAGGGTGGTGGACGAGTGGAACAAGCTTAGCAACTTTGTAGTAAGTGCTGGAACACTGGAAAGTTTCAAAAGGAGACTAGATAGATTCATGGATGATAGGGAGTGGCAGTAACTCTCGACAGGAGCTGCCATGCACAGGCCAACCGGCCTATTGCAGACTCCTTATTTTCTTATGTTCTTATGTTTTGTTAGATTACATTCAGTTTGGTTACATTATGTTAGGTTGTAAGATTAGGTGAGGCTGTTAGATAAGTTATGGAAAAACATCCAATGCTTTGATTTACAACAAAATCACTAAATGAAAAAAGACAAGAAAATCAACAATAATGAAAAAACATTACAGTATGCTAAAATAATGCATTTTTCCAATAACTTATTACAGGTATATTATTCTCTAACACTCATACTATTATTAAGTCCACAAATAAGCTTTCATTGTGTTACTATGGTATTGTCTTATAATCTCCATATAACTTAGTCTTCAAACTCACTAAAGACATGTGCAGTACTGTACTGTATCTTAGACTCATCTCCACCACACAGTCACTTGATTGTCCAATTTTTCCTCAGAAACTTTCTTGTGATACAGTATGTAGAAAATTAAATAAAACAAAATTATTTGTCTTCTTATACTTCATATGCTAATGAATTATGTATAGTAAATGTGGAATTTGATTGTGAACAAAAATTTTGGGGTGTGGATATTGCCAGCAATCACAGGAGAGAGCAAGTAGAGTATCAGGTGAGACAGGTCATATGCTTGGCTGTCTGGCATACTGTACAGCCATATTGTGCATTAGTGCGTGCTGACATATTCTTGGTCCAGTTTTTGCTGAATTTTCACTTTTTTTATTTTTGTTTTACATTTAGCTCCCTTTAGTAGTACTAAAGTAATTTCTATCACTTATATGTTTTATTTAGAATTTATATTATGGTTTTTCACCAACTCGTTCAGTATTCATTTGTCTAATATTAGTTTTTATCATTTATCAGGTGAATCAGAGGAAGATGCTCTGAGACCACGAGCAATGTTGTCAGCTTTACAGTTTCATCCTAACAAACCTCATGAAACTGTGGTAGGTGATACTTACTGGTCCTGTTTCACTAATGTTTCAGTAATATCTTGTGAATACTTACTGGTGTTACTATTATAAATACAAAATTAATATAAAATGCTGATAAACAAGCAAAAACAAAAACAATATACAGTAAGGAATATTCTCACAAGTGTAAAGTAACGGCCTACATGGTAAGTCAAATTAAGGCTAAAGCAAACTCACACTCCCTGTATCTCCTCTTCCAGCATTCAAAACCATACACCTACCTTACCTACCTACCTTATATTATTAACAGTTGAGCTATTTAATTTGTTTTTTATACAATCTAGATGAAAATTCCTGCTAAGCCATTAAGAAAAAGCTCAATGAAAGTTTAATACAACCACCATGCATAGACACTGGCTACTTGGCTGCCTCAACACTCGCCAGTCACCATAGCAATGCCCCCACCCCACACACACCCTGCTCCTTCTCGCTCCCCCAGCTCAGCCTCGTAACTCATACACAAAGAAATGTTTTTATCCTATATGTGTTTGCCCTTATGATAGCTATTTCATTTACTTTATTTTCACAATATGTATGTAGGATTGTGTGTGCATGTAATTGATTAAAAAAAAAGTTACATACTTCTACCCAAAATTACAAGTTGAAAATAAACATAACACCTCATAGCTCAGTAAGGTTAGCTTATAGTGAGCATGTCCCGAGTAGCTGTTGTTCACAGTAAACAGCCCACAAAAAGTTTATTAAGTTTAACCCCTTAAAAATACTAAGTTCGATCCCTTACTTTTTGCATAAAAATTTGATCATAAACAATTCATATTGTTCTAAAGTATATATTATATACTGTACACATGCACATCATCCACTTTATCTCATACTGCACAAGGTCATCCATGCCACATACACGTACGTCGGGAGTCGGGAACCTTAAAAAATCTTCTCTGTGGCTCTGAAAGCTTCTAGAACCTTACCTACATCTATTACATCAATTCCAACTAAACTGTTTTTAATAAAAAGAAAAGAACAAATAATAACGACAATTAAAAAAAATAACATCATTAATTAAACAGTAAACTCATCTTGACCGTACATAAAATTATTTTAATTATCTCTTATTTGAACAATACCTTGGTAGGTTTAGTTCAACCCCCCTCCCCGGGCATTTTTCTGGGTACGTCACTGATCTATTAAAACAGTTTAGTAGTTATTAATTAATGATTGATTAGTGATTGAGTAGTTAAAGTCTGTTATAGGTTAAGTGTTTTACATATTTAGTGTACAGTAGTTTGAGACACTGATACTTGGTTAATAAATTACTGTTCTCTCTATCTTATGTCTTAATATGACAAAAAAACACTTGTTCAGCTAAATGTTCACTCTTGTTCTGCAAAATGTTTATTCTTCAACTGAATGTTCACACTTTTGTTCTGCTAAATGTTCACTTTGTTCAACTAATTGTTCACTCTCTTGTTTTGCTTAATGTTTACTCCTCACTCTTGTTCAACTTAATGTTCACTCTGTTATTAAGCTTAATGTTCACTCTCGTTAAGCTTACTGTTCACTCTTCACTCTTGTTCAACTTAATGTTTACTTTTATTTGGCTTAATGTTCACTCTTTACTCTTGTTTTGCTAAATGTTCACTCACTTTTTTCAGCTAAATATTCTTTTGTTCAGTTAAACATTCACGCTAGTACAGCAAAATTTTCATTCTTGTTCAGCTAAACATTCACTCTTTTATTGTTAATTGTTCACTCTCTTGTCCAGCTGAATTTTCACCCTTGTTCAGCTAAATGTTCCACTGGAGCTGTCTGGGCTTGAACACTCCCCGCTGGACCTCAGTGGTGACTACCGGGACCAAGGGTTACTCCACACAGCAGGAGATGCCTGGCTCGACCTACGTGTTGTGACCTCCTCCTCGGGTGCTGTCTGCATCTGTCACCATTACATATATAAGGTTAAGCCCTGTTATCCAGCCTCATATAGAGCACCTGAAGTTTGTGAGATGAAGATTAGTTTGCATTATGTAGCTAATATGAACAATGGACAATTTTGTAATTTAGAAACACCTCAAATGACATTACTGTCAAGTCTACATATCATGACTTAGCAGAAGGCTGCTACATTAAAGGTCACAGACTTAAGTTAAAGAAGCCACATATACAAAAAATTTTTAGAGCCAAATTTTTTGGAATGAGAGTTGTGAATGCTTGGAATAACCTGCAAGAGAGTGTGATGACAACACCAAGTGTTAGCTTATTTAAGACCAGACTTGACCAACACTGGCTTATGTTCTGGTATATTCAAGAGCTCAAACATGCCCAGTGCATGCTAACAGTGTGTAACAGAGAAATGACCAATCAATTAGAGAGCTGACCAGTAGCAAAGAGGATAAATTAAAATAAAATTTAAATTTGAAATTATCTTCTCTGCTAATAGCAATATTTATTATTATATAACATGCAAAGTTTTTTCTAAAGTCTTGAACTTTGTATCACTGAAATTGAGATTTAATGATAAGATATTAAGAATGTATATGCACTACCTTAAATCATAACTGTGAGAGGTTGGAGTCATAGACCATGTTTTCTATAGACTTTATTATAACAGCGTCAGCTGGGCACTGGCCATCAGGCGCTGCCAAGGACAAGCCCCCCCACTCAACATGGGAAAACATATCGTACGATGGTACACTCTTACATCTCCCCCCCAAGTTAAAAGGAAATGACAATGCACCTTTGAACTAACAAAAGGAAAACAATGCATTCATAAAAACAACAATAATGCAGGAAAAACGAGTCAAACAAAGGAAAAAAAAACAAAAACAAAACAAAAACAAAAAAAACCTCTAAACTGATTTTACATCACATACACTACACCACGTAGTCCGTCAACCAGCCCGGAGGCCTACGGCCTCTCCTGGGCCTGGCCGCGCTCGACTGGGGAGGGGCCGTGGGTGCGGAGGAGGGCGCGGGTATGGAGGGCACAGCAGAAGGGGGCCCAGGAGGCACAGCTTGGTGCACCACCGGAGTAGTAGGCACAGGTGTGGAGCCGTTTCGCAAGTGGCGTCTGTTTCGGATGGACACCCTGCCACTGCCACCCAACCTGACGGCATACTGCCTGTGAGGGCGGGCTTCCACCACTATGCCTGTCCTGTCCCAGAGCTTGGTAGCTGCGTCCTGCACACGCACCTGCGTGCCCACGACTAGGGGAGCCAGCTGGCGGGATACCTCCCTCCGCGACAGGACCCCATCCTGTGTTTCGGCCAAGCGCACCTCCCTCATACGAAGTGCCCGCCGCCAGTGCTGGTCCACCTTATAGTGCTGTCTGGCCACGGGAACGCCGTCACGGAGCTGGCGGCCGGTGGCAAGTTGGGCGGGCGACTTGTTCACCCCCCGCAGAGGCGTGTTCAGGTACTGGAGGAGGGCCTGGGATGTCCTATCGCAGTCCAGGCTACCCCCGGGCCCAGTATTATCCCTGAGGAGCCTCTTGGCAGCCTTGACCCCAGCCTCTGCCCTGCCATTGGACTGGGGGAAGTGGGCCGACGAGAGGCGCACCTCGACCCCCCATGACTTGAGGAAATCTGTCATCTCAAGGCTGGCAAGGTTGGTACCTCCATCTGTGGAGATCTGCTCAGGTACCCCCCACCTCGTGAAGTAGGCCCGCAGACTGGCGATGATTTTTCCAGAGGTGGCCTCGTTGGGGAAGTGGGCGATCTCCAGCCAACCTGTCAGTCGGTCAGCATATGCTAGGTACGTGCGGCCCTGCAGGTGGAACAAATCGGCCACCACTTGTTGAAAGGGATAGTCTGGCGCTGGGGTCAGAACCAACGACTCCGGAGGCTGGGAAGGGGCGTGGGTCTCGCAAGCAGCACACCGGGACCGATGATACTGCAGGTCACCCTCCATGCCAGGCCAATAGACAGACTGCCGGGCCCGCCTGAGCATTGAGTCGAGGCCCTGGTGCCCCACATGCAGGTTAACGGCGACCCGGTGGCGGAGGGAGTCGGGGATGACAAGGCGCACGCAGCCCTGGTCAAAGGTGTAGGTGACCAAACCCCTGACCACAGCCAACCTGTCCCTCACCGAGAAGTACGGGCGCAGACAGGCCACCTCCTGTGACTTGTGGGGGTGCCAGTCGCCCGCCAGCACCCTCGACACTAGAATCTGGTACACTGGGTCGTCCGCAGCCGCTTTGCACACTGTGTCTTCGTCCATAGTGATGCACCCATCCTGATCCAGTGCTGCGATTGTGACTGCACACACTGCAGCGCACAGGTCCTCCTCTTGGTCCATGTCCTCCGCATCAGGCGCCGCCCTGAGGGAGGGGAAGCGGGATAGGGCGTCAGCTGCACAGTTCCGCTTCCCTGGCAAGTATTTGACCGTGAATCGGTACTGCAGGGTCTTCTCCTTGAGCCTGAACAGGCGCGGATTCGCCACATCCGTGAAGGCTCTGTCCCCTAGCAAGCCAACTAAGGGGCGGTGGTCCGTCACCAGAATGAGGTTCGGGCAGCCAAGGAGGAACAGCCTGGCCTTGCGCAGGCACCACACCACAGCCAGGGCCTCCCCTTCTACTGCAGCATAACCGGCCTCGGCCGTGCTCAGATGTCGGCTACCACACAGAGCCAACCGCCACCCTCCTCTGCAGCAGAAGGGCGTCTCTGGAGAGGCACAGGCACAGTATTGTTGCAGGACGACGAAGCCGATGCCCTCCCTGCTCCAATCAGTGACAGCTGCCGTAGGCCTGGATTTGTCGTAGTACACCAAGCCGTCTCTGGCCAACTGACAGATGGTGTCCTGGGCCTGGCGAAACTTGAGCCGCAGCTGGTCGTCCCAATACACCTGCTTGCCCACTGGCTTCTTGAGGAGCTCACGGAAGGGCTCCATCACAGGTGCAGTGGCAAGGAAGGGAGCCAACTGATTAACCAGGCCATGCCAGGACCTGATGTCAGTGATTGATGGCTGATCCGGCATGGGGAAGTCCTTGATGGCTGACAGACGTTGGGCAGTGGGCTGGTACAGGTCCCACCCCAGGAGGAAACCCACAAACTCAGCTTCTCTCCTGCAGAACAAGAACTTTTCTGGTTTCAGCGTGATACCTGTGCGAGCGCAGGTCTCCAGAAAATCGTAAGTGTGCCAGAACGCCCCCTTCACACTGGAGTCATAGAGGAGAGTGTCATCCACGCACTTGTACTTGCGGGGCACATCCTGAATAGCGTCGTCAAACCTCTTGGTGTAAGCATCTGACGCTGAGCAATGTCCCATGGGCGTCCTGCAGTATCGAAAACGTCCCCACGGCGTGATGAATGTGGTCAGGCGTCTACTCTCCTCCTCCAACTCCACTTGATGAAATCCCCAAAAGGCGTCGGCGACGGTTTTGAACGAGTGCACTGGCACCCCAGACACCATGTCGAATGGTGCAGGTGTGTGGTGCGTCTCCCTCAGACAGCTTGCATTGAGGCGTTGGAAGTCCACAGTGCGCCTGGGCTGACCGTTTTTCTTGGCCACCACGACCATCCTGGCGCACCACTCCGTAGCCTCACCAGCAGGCACTGGCTGGATGACGCCTCTCCTGACGTCCTCCTCCAACTGGGCCTTCACCTCCGCTTCCCAGTGTTTCGGAACGGGAGCGGGTGTGTGACAGGCATAGGGGGTCGTGCCGGGCGTCAGGTGGATACGGTGAGGGGGACCAGTCATGACTGGCAGTGGGGACCTGCTGGTGTTGAATGCGGTAGACGAAAAGTGCGTGAGTAGCCATGCCTCCAGCCTGGCCACATTCTCCTCCAAAGGAGGCAAGGGTATCTCAACTGGCCTCGGCGGGAAACGGCTGCTCTCAGGTAAACGGTTCGGAGGTAGATCGTCGGCAGTGTGCCGCTCCCCTCCATCGCCCACGGCAGCCACAGCACGTCTATGGAGCGGGAAGTCGACAGGCACCAAGTTGAGGCACTTGCAGGCCTCCAATGACAGATAGAGGGCCTTGGCTGTCTGCACGAAGTAGACCTCCTGGACGGTGGACCCCTCGTCCACACCGAGGCGGCAGGGGGCGGACCCCAGACACTTGAGCTGTTTGTTCGCCACGTCCCTTAAGCCATTACGGGCCCGAAGTTGCCCCGGACACAAACCGATGTCCCGGAGCAGGGATGCGCCTGCCACACACACCATAGCACCCGTGTCGGCTACAGCCAGCACAGGGGTGGCGGGGGAATTGCCCCCGGCCTGGGACACGAACACTTGTAACCTGGGGTGGCGGGATAGCTGGGCTGTTGCCACTGTAACAGCGCCTGACACATCCACAGGAGCACTTAGGGTTGACTTACTCCTACAACACCTTTTGAAGTGACCAACCTTACCGCAATTGCGACATGTAGCCCCACTTGCAGGGCAGTTACTTTTACCAGGGGCATGTGACACGCCGCAATTACCACAGTGTCCTCGACTTGGGTGTGGAGGTCGGGCGGCAGCTACCTCAGGCTCACCGGTGACGTCATCACCACCCGCCACTGCCTCCGCAACTGTTCCCACCACTGCCTGGCCAGACGTACGACACAATACACCAGCATCTCTCACTGCTGCCTCAAATAACATGCATTTGTTTCTAAGCACTTCAACACTATTATAACTAGAGTACCCCTGGAAAATTTCCCTTTTCAACACTGGGTTACTCAGGCCCACCATAACTTTACGTAATAGCATGTACTCAGAGAGGTCGTTATCACAGGTGGGACATTTAAATTCACACTCCACTGCTTCTGAGAAGCATCGTTGAAAATACCTTTTCATGGGCTCCTCTTCACCTTGTTTGCTGTTGAAAAACTCGTTCCATTTCACAGCTTGGTTTGAAGATTGAAGAACCATTCCACTGATGGCGTCCAGGGCTTCTTTGGGCGAGAGCTGCTCCCACTGACCGCTGGGGTATCTCGAGTCAATCACTCTTTGGAGTGCGGGGACGCAGTTCAGGCGAATGTGGAGTGTGGCCACCAGCTGTGGCCACCCGTTCAGCAGCACCCATGACTCCATGGACCGCCTCCATGTCCTAAACGCAGCTGCTGGCATTTCTGCCTCACACTTCTCTGGAGCGACAGCTGCTGAGGGCTTCATGACCGGCATAGAAGCATGACCACCGCCAGCACCTAGAGACGCCATCTGAGCCATCAATGCACTCATGGCCTGCTGCTGGGCGCGCGTGGTGTTCCCGGCCGGTGTAGAGAAGCCCTGGCGTCCCCTTGAGGGCGTCGAGAATCGTGGACGTGTAGGGGCCATGTCAGCGTTCTTGTCAGGGCTGTAATGGCGTGTCGGGCCCCGACATATCCTACTCACTGTGCGCCATGTGAGAGGTTGGAGTCATAGACCATGTTTTCTATAGACCTTATTATAACAGCGTCAGCTGGGCACTGGCCATCAGGCGCTGCCAAGGACAAGCCCCCCCACTCAACATGGGAAAACATATCGTACGATGGTACACTCTTACAATAACAAAATGTAGAGTACTGTACCTATAACAATCCATATGTATTGAATGTTTAATTGTATATCGGTATACAGAACTAAAAACTGAAACTATGATATATGTTAGTAAGAAGATAAATACCTTAGGAGTTTTCCTAAAGGAAAACAAAATGGAAATTTTCACTGAAGAACAGTAATTGGAATTTGTATTGTATAACTGCAGGTGAAATGCATACAAAACCATGAACTATTTTATTTTTATTTTTTTCAAAGTTAAAATCTTTAGCACATTTTAATACTTCTGTTAATGGGATATTTGTCATAAGTGTTAATAACTATTTACAGTCAAGGCTGGCAGAGACCCCAGCTGACCCTGAGAGCTGTGCCGTGTATCTGGCGTACTCAGTAACACTTCTCCATCATGGGTGTGTTCTTCATTCTGTTGTCCCAGGTGTTCCTTGGGGACATGCACACTCAGCCCTTCCCACTTACTCTCTCTTTGGTGGTAAGTGTGTGTTTTTTCTGTGTTTCCTCTTATATAATGAGTATATTGCAGGTGTTCTTTCTGTGTTTCCTCTTATATAGTAGGTATATAGCAGTGATGTAGTCAATACCACAATTGAGACCATCACCTGAAGAATGGCCCTCAGATAGTTTCAGGGTAATTTAACATTAGGCTGGTTAACCCTTGTGCCCTGGGCAGTGTAAGACCTGCTAGACCCCATGCCAGCATTTTTTTTTCCAAATCCACAGTCAACAACTGGTATTTCAGGCATACAGTTAATGCAATCACTCCAAGCATACTGTTGTGGCTGATGTGCACGTGGTCCCCTATGTCCACAGCCACCATGGTGCCCACAACCTCGCTGAGGGGGTGGCTGGTGGGGTGAGGAGGGGAGTGAGAACCATTGTCTGCATCACTGTCTTTGTCACCCAATATTCTATCAAGCCACTTATATCAAGCAACTCTTGACGAATAGCATTACTGTCGAGGGTGTGGAAGAGTGAGGTGGGTCACTAGACGTCGAAGGGCGTGCATCCATCATAATACTGGACCACTAGACTTGACACAAAGATTATGTGCGAGTTGAGTTGTCAAGTAAATAAATATCCTATACAAAGTACTTCGTCCTGCCTGGACACTCGAACTACCGGTATGCCGCGAAAATTAAAAATGTAGAGGAACATCATCCGGGGTCACTATGGTGGACGTAGAGGAACGTTACCCGGGCTTTAAGGGTTAAGCTAAGGGGTAAAATTTCAAGTGATCACTTAGTGTGGTAATCTTCAAGTGATCTATAGAGGGTAAATTGTGAATGGTCTCGACTACAACAGTGGTATACCGTGTACAGTAGTGCAGGTAGGTATTATACATAAACATCAACATGACCACTTGTCTTTTCACTCGACTCTTCAACTGAGGCCTAGAGTCAGTTTGTAGCAAGGCACCTGATTAGTTGGTGGACAGTCACCCAAGGAATCACGACAGTGCTTCAATATTTAGTCTATCGTATCTGTATTCTGATATTTTAATGGCTAATAACTATCCTGTGTTGATCTCTGATAATTTCTATACTTGGGAAGCAAATACTAGCACATGAAATGTTCTGGTAACATAAATATCTTGAAGAGAACAAGAAAAAAGTACAAAATTTCAGCAACATCTTCCACTATGCTGAGTGACATCACATGGCAAAGTTTACATCCCGGAATTTTGTTCATCTTGTTTGTGTTCTCTTTATGATATTTTTATTAACAGTGTTTCATGTGTTAATTTTAGTTTTACCAATTATGGAAATTATCAGAGGTCAACACAGGATATTTATTATCCTTTAAAATATCAATATAAATACAATAGATTAAATATTGAAGAACTGTTCTGTCAGGATATTTTGGATGTCTGTTCACCAACCAATTAGCTGCCTTGCCACAAACTGACCCTAGACCACAGTTGCAAGTTTTGTGCGAACAGACTAGTTCATATATTCTTTGTGTTAAAGTGAGCCATTTCCTGTTCCAGAGCACTACCTGTTGGTCATTGTGCCAGGAGTATGTATGCACATGTTGGACATTGGACTGAGCCACATGCCCAACAACCATATTGTCACCACTCCTCCACCACAGCTGCTGCCTAATGCTCAGCTCTTCCAGGTTAGATTTTTTGTCACCACTTGTTTACATATTTTTGTCATGTATTTTGCAACACCATTTCATATATTTTTGGTCATATACTTTTACCACCAATTGAAATATTTTTGTTTTAAGTGTTTACCCTATTACCAGCAATTCAGATATTTTGTCATACAATAATGAACATGTTATGAATTAGAAGTTATTTATGATAATAGACTTTTATCACTTGAGAAACATTTCATTGATTCTGATTGATTTATTCCAAAGGGTTCCTAAATTGTACTAAAGTTTTTGTAGGTACAAGTATACATAGGCTCAGGGAGTTGGGGTGATGCAGTACAAGGAGATAACAATTTATGTTCTTAATTTTAGCATTTAATACTTTTCAGTCCGTTGGTTCCTATGTACAGAATGCAAAACACACACACAAACTGACAGTAGCAGCATAGAGTATAGAGGATCCTCCTGCAGGAAAATCTGTACCATGAACAAGATCATTCGCAATTTTAGTCTTCATGGGTCAGCTGAACTTTACACATCAGAACTATGGACAGCAATTGATCTTTTATAACACTTTACTGTACTTACTTATTTCAATTATTTATTGACAAGAATGTGAGGAAGCTTATGTGTAGTATTTCCATTAGATGTTGTAGGCCTTTCTTGTCACTCTGTGTTTGTCTTTCACCACTGTCCCTCCACCATTTCCTCCCTTCCTTGAGGTTTCTGTATCTGTTGACCTCTCCAAAAGGAATGAGAGGAAACAAGGCCACAGGTACCAGAAGTTAGAGTTATTCCCATGAGAAAATGAAAACAGAACATAACCACACAATAGAACAATGGAGCGCTACATTCACCATCCTCAAAAACAGATAAACAGACTTGTTGAGCTGCTCACCAAACACAGAGAGTGACTGTATAGATTTTTAACTCTAACCAGAGGATTAAAAAGTATGTGTAACCACTTGTTATATGCGCGAGTGATTTTGTATTTCTAAACCCAAAGTATTTTAAAAACAGAATAACAGGTATTCATGAATTATTCTGCTGCAATTGTGATTGATAAAATTATGAAAGAAAATGCTTTAGATATAAACAATAAAACATATACTGTACTATACTGTAATGTACTGTATTTGCCTATACAGTATATATTCTCAGGTGACCCACCATACTTAAACCTAACCTAACCCTTCCAGGTAGCACAAGGGTGGTTAATCTTCAGGTGATATAAGCTGGGGTGTCTAATAATTGGGTGATTCTTCATTTTTACAGATATGTGGAGGCAAAGTCATCTCAGGTCGCTGCATAACATTCGTGGACGGAATAAACCAGATGACGGTAGAAGTTCGTGTGACCAAGGAATCTTTGTTCTCACTGTTCAAGAGTTCCTCCACCCTGAGCACACGCCTGGCCATCCTACACCTGGCAGCCATCCATGATAAAGACCATGATCTGTCACGAAAGGTAGACCTCAGGGGGTGTTTTATGTAGCTGCAGTCAATATTAACAAAGTTCTCTACTTTTCTCAAAGCTGATTATATTTTGCTTAGTATGTAGTTCTCTTTAACCAGTCTTAAGATTTTTAAAGTTATTTAAAACTAAAACATGTACAGGATTATTAATATTTTTTTTACTACAGGGTATTTAAGTTTTGGAAGGGGATTCAGCATCTAGGCTTTAATGTACCCCCACCCCCAGCATGTGCTATGTTGTGTTTGTATGGTGTACGTTTAGTTGCGACACGTATTTGGTGCCAGCAACAACATGCATTTTTCTCGTTACATAAAACAATTTTTTTTTATTATTATTATACCTTTGACTATATAAGCATGCAGATTTAAATAAATATTAATACTTATTTTCCCTCTTTGTTTTCAACTATGTACAGTACAGTCATTCCCTGATTTACAAAAGGCTACCAATCCTGAAAAAACATTCATGCCAACAGTGCGTAACAGAGATGTTGACCAACCACCCAAGTGGCTAACAAGCCGATCAGTGGAAAGAGGTTAAAAGTAAATTGATTTTGGGGAAATTGGATCATATTTCCCCCAGAGCCCCTTTATAAAAACTGATTTACATTCTGACAAAAAATATTCCCAAAATGTCTTAAGATGCCACAAACAAGTTTTTAATAAAAAAATCTTGGTGTACACAGTGATTATAAGCCAATAAGAAACATATAAAATGCTCGACCTCTGATTAGTTATTGCATCATCCTAAATTCTCGCTGTTTTGTTTACATGACTTGAAGGTTGCCATTAGTCAGCTGGTACTACACTCATGCGCTGCTGGTAATATCCACACCTTCAAACTTTTGTTCACTTTCAAATTCCACACTTTCTCCTTTAAATCTACTCCTTTATTGTACAGTACATAATTAGCTTATGAGATTTAAGAATACAGAATAATTCTCTTATACCTGTACTGTATTTAATTTTGCCACATATTACATGAGAGATTGGACAACAGGCTGAGTGACTGTTTAGTAGATGCAAGTCTACTTGTCATCAGTGAGTTTGAGGAATAAGTTATTTGGTGATTGTAGGAGAATGATGATACATTGAAAGCTTATTTGTAGACTTAATAATATTGTGAGTGTTAGAGAATAAGGAAGTAAGTTAGTGAAATAAGTATAGATATTGGTAAACCTAACCTCCGTAAATCAGTGACTGCCTGTATGTGCCTGTGACATTAGGAATCCTTTTAATTAGGATTAAATTAATCAGTCATTAGCAGAGAAGGTTTTTAATTTTCTAATTTCTCATAATAATATTATTTAATTCCTGTGAATAATTAACATAGTAGTTTGGTCCTGCATGTTGTAATTTATTATTTACGTGGAAAAATATTTTAATGTCTTAAAGTTGATGATTGCCTTATTTATAACATTCATGGCTCTCTAAACTACAGGATATCTATACAGTAAAACCTTAATGCTTTTATTTTGTGTTTCTCTGCATGTTGTGGCATCATCAGTTGGTGTGGAGTGTTTTTGGTGGCCCCGAGAGACTGGACTCTCCTGTGTTACTTCAGGAATATCTGGTGGGATGTAGAAGTGTGTAGTGTAGCACATCCCTCTCTACTGTGATGGCATAAGTGATCACAGAATCAGATGAAATAGAGTATACAGTAGTTGGTCCTGGATGAGAGGTTGTATTAGTGACCACAAAATTAGATGATGCTGTACAGTATTATAAAGTAGTTGTTGTGGGGTGAGAGGATGTGTAAGTTGGTTATTATGATCAGATGTTGAAAGTTGGAATGTCATGAGAAGATTCTGCTTTGACCAATATAAACCTTAACCCCTTTAGCGGGCAAGGGCTTCCCTTAGCTTATTAAAATCGTCTGGCATTAGCAAGAATAAAATATCTAAGGGATAGTTTTCCCTCCAAAGTGTTAAAATTTTTGAAAAGAGTTTACATAGTTCACTCTGATCTCAACATATAAGGTGCCATGTTAGTAATAGAATTCTGTACATACTTTTGCGATAATATTGTGTGATCTATAACAACATACACTGTCACTGTTATAGGGGAAGAAAATCATTTTTAACAAAGATAAGGACTCATAGATTGTAGGATAATTAAAATCATGACTTTATGCTGTGAAACTTGGCTTTTTCATTTAGATAATCACTTATTAATTTCCTTAATAATTTATCATGAAAAGAAACTAAAGACTGTTAAAAAGGAAAATTGCAGATTATGGTTCACGTGGACTTCTCACAGTAAGAGGACAGAGGGACAGATGGGTTGTGTTGAACCCGGCCTTTGTGTGGTATTGTGCAGATAGGTTGAATTTGCTGCATTAGAGATGGGTAGTGTGTTTGTTGAACTGTGTACTGATGAGGATATGTTGTATAAGGTCTGATAAGGGTAGAGTCAGTGGCAGGGTACTGAGAGATATAATGCCTCATAAGTTAAGATCATGTAGATAGGAAAAAAGGAGAGACTGGTGTAACATGTGTTTATGGAACAATGTACAGTACTTTTTTACCTCAGAGGATAATATGTGAGGTTATAATGGGAATATTTTATTCAAGCCTACAATATTGTAATAAAGGACACACAAACACCTTTATGGGATATATTTGATATGTTGGAATATGTTAGGCGAATGATGTAACAGACTGTACAATGGGAAATGGGTTATTTGAGAGCAGATGAGTTAATGCAGAACTAAGTACTACTCATAAACCAATGTAGTAAATATATAAAGTGAATTGATGTGAAAGATTGAAACATTGAGGAAGTGTTGATTCACTGTAGGTTAAGAATGAATGGATTAATTTGATTTGTGTATTTTTGTAATTCACTTTATGTTAAATTTTATTATAGATCTTATTGCACCTGCACCACCCTGTTCAGTGGTGAATTAAGTATAGTGAGAGAAAGATAAATAGATAAATTGATGGTACATATTTTTTGTATAAGCTGTTTCTGGTTGTAATGAAGACTACTGCACCTGAATCATGAATAAACACACATCCAGACTCTCTCTTCGTTTACTGTCATTCATTCACATTGCTTAATCTCTTCCCTAACCAGACCCCAAGTATCTACAGTATTCACATTCTTACTTTCAGTCATCCAGCTTCAGTGAATACTCTCAGACATCCTAGTTTTTGGTGTTTTTATACATCATTATCAATACCTCATATACACCCATGATAACTTCCTCCACAGTCACTCATCTCTTAGGTTTATCTTTTCAACTTTCTTCGTCAGATATGGATAAGACGTCTTTGATTATCTCACATAACCTCTTGTTCTTTATTTTCTAACTCAGAGTAACACATCATTCCCTTTGCTAGAATTCCTGTACTGTCTAACCTTGTGTTCCTGCTCTCCCCATCATCCAAGGGTAAACAATACAGAAAGTTTTATATCACATAATCTTTAATTATTGGTTGAGTAGTGAAATTTCTACCAATATCCTAGTTATGTGCTTAAAGACCTTTGTTGTTGAAGTACAGTTGTAATATAAGAACAAGGGTAACACATCACTACACATTTTTTAATTTCGTTCATTACCTCTTGTATTGTACTGTATTTTGTATCTTCTGTAGTGTTACAGTCACATCTCACTTTCACAACAATTTGAGTTCATCCTAGTTTATTTACCCTCACTTTATTTAAATGTTCTCTTTTTGCCTTTAAACATTTTAGTTTATATATTATCATTATGTATATTTCTGTATTCTTCCATTTAGATATTGTAAGTTATCTGCAAACCTTCTACTGATGTGGAACTAAATATGCATGGGTTAGTGACTAACTGTCTTTATATGATGTGAACTTTTTTTTACCAACTACTCTACAGTTCACTTATTTTAGTGATTAGAATCTTGGATTAATGGTGGTAGACTAATATTAATTGTGTAAGAATGGTATACTTATACAAGTACACTAATGTCTTTATACAGAATAAACATAGAGGTATATGGAAGGTAGGTGCTTATATGTACACCCACTAAAAAATTATTTGGCACCCGTGTCATATTGTATCACGCCGTAAGGGTGCTGAATAATTTTTTATTGGATGTACATAGACAGTGCAGGTATACAATGTACATAGTACAGCTATACAAACAATGTACACCCAATAAAAAATTATTCGGCACCCATCGGCGTGATACAATATGACACGGGTGCCAAATAATTTTTGGGTGGGTGTACAGTATAGGGATACTGTACACACAAACACACAATGTATAAACATTCTGACAGAGCATTTCTTTACAGCTGATGTGGAGTGTGTGTGAAGACCCATACAACCTGGACACTCCAGCACTGCTTCAGGAGTACCTGGTGGGGGAAACATATGCTGCTGTCCACAAGCATATTGACTCTGATGCTGGACACCTCCTCTCCCTCCTGCCTATCACCACTGCTCCCTTCACTACTGATACTGAATACATTGTGAGATATTTCTTTATTACAATGTGTTAACCTATTTGGAAGTACTGTACAGTGATTTGTATTAATAGTCCAGTTCAATATGTATTTTCAGTTACAGCTCACTGCCTCAATACATATGTTCACTTCCCACACATACTCTCCATTTTTCTTATTTTATAGTTTTATACTTGTATTAGATTTTCATTATTCCTAAGCCACAATAGAGTATTGTATTGATGCACACTTGGAGAACAGAATCCCCAGTTTTCTGAATTCCCTCCCAATTTTTTCCAGTTAGTTGAAGATCACTAACCAAAAATTTACAATCATTAAATGGGAAAGGGTGTTAAGAATTTAAAATCGCGAAACTGAAAAATTGCTGAGTGAACGATCGTTAAACATTCCCTGTATTTTTTATTTATTTATTTATTTATTTTTTATTTTTTTTGTCCAGGACATCCTAAAGTTACCAAAAATGTATAGTTTTCCTAATCTCTAAACAAAATTAATGAAGCTTCTAATCTGTACAGTATGAACCAAACTAAAATCTACAACATTTTTAGTTAGCTATATTGTATAGACATGCACTAATATGTATTTCCCTCAGCTTACCATACTTTCAATACATTTTTCATGTGCAACCATCTCAGTATGCATTCATTCATGTGTCTTTCCACACATCCACAAATTCTCAATGAATCTTGTAATGCAGCAGAGGTTATTAAAATATTTGGGTATTGGTTTTGAATTATATTTTCCTTGAAAAACATAGTTCACATCCATAGAAAGTAAACTTAAACTAGACTCGTCACTTGCTTCTTTCACATTACACTGAACATCTTACTATTCACCAATTCTAATATGGTACCTCAAGCTTCATCAAAACCTATTACTGTATATTCTTAACCTTCATCTTTTCTTTTGAATTTATGAATTTTTAACCGAATTATTTGCTTTAATAACCACTTCCATGTTATTACAGTATGCTGTTTTGCATTAAAAGATAATACAGTTTTGCATCCCTTATGTCATAAGGAATCCCCCGCTGAAGAAAATGTACGCATCTCCTACTGTCTGCTGGAAAATGCGTGCATAATGTTGTTGTCCCCGCGGGAGCGTGTGGTGCGCTCCTTGTCAGACACGTGGACAAAGTTGTGGGAACACACCAGCAAGAGGCACCACCAGCGCTTCAGCCTCACAGATGTAGTAGACAAGCTTATGGTCTCACTTGATACATACAAGGTTCGGAAGTGAATTCTCAAATTACCGTGATAATCATCTCTCGATATTTGTTTTGTGTTAAGTATTTAGATCTAAGATAATTGTTTAGTGTAGTAAAGTTAAGCAGATCCGAGATATCTGTTTAATGTGTAGTTAAGTTAAGCAGGCCTAAGATGTGTTTTGTGTAAATTAATCAGAACAGTAATGTCCATTTAGTATACAGTGAACCCTCACTTTACGCGGTCAATTGAACCCACGCGGCCCGCGTAAAGTGAACAACATAACATATGGGATTAATTGAAATAGAGACCGGGCCGACCCCCAAACTCCATTTCAAACACAATACCTACATTGTAGTAAAAATATCTTCTTAATTTTATGATGGCATGCACACACAAATAATAATTAAGAGAAATATCAATAATATTAGGTTTTTTAACACATATTTGTAGAAAAGATGGCTGGGCACACGGGGATGGGGGGTTGGTTCCGAGGCAGAGGGCAGATTATTGGCCCTCACCTGTATCACTTGTATCAATTGTATCACTATCCACCACAGAGGCTTGCAGGGTCTCTTTGTCAATCCCCTCAAAGTCCATATAAAGCCCATATCCACACTATCATTATCACTATCACTGACTTGGGCCGGCTGTGGCGGGTGGCGGGTGAAGAACTCGGTAATGTTTTGATGACTTTTTGACCTTGTGCGCACCCTGCTCGCGCCGCTCTCCGCGTAAAAGGGTACACACACCGCGGAAGTGAGCATTCCGTGTTCGGCAGGGTACCGCGTAAACGTGGAAACGCGTAAAGTGGGACCGCGTAAAGCGAGGGTTGACTGTGTGTATATATATATATATATTACACCAAATATTAATCTATTGAAAATTGTTTTGTCAGCCTGAAGCATTGTCACAAGGCAGCACCCCAGTGTCTCCTGCCAGTCCACTGGTTGGGGGTTTGACCATCACATCCTTAGGGCTCACACTTGCACACCTCATGTTTGACCCACTCCCCTTTAATGAGGCTGAGAACACCACATCATCTAAGTTGGAACATCTTCTCTCTGTTGTAAGTATATAACAATACATTTATGTATATTTTCTTTTATGAATTCTTGGGATTACATCAGCTTATGACTTTTATGTATGTACAAAAAATTTTCATAAAAAAATTGAAACCTCATCATTATATCGTGTTGAAATAATTTGTTTAATCATTATTTATTGAAACAGTCCTGTAGAGAATTTACTCAGCATCATTATGGAACCAAATTTATTTCTTTGATGCAATTAGAACATGCCATGAATAAAGGTTAAACACTTTTTTGCTAGCCAAAAATATTTTTGCTCGTGCCTGCGGCCTAAGTCTAATGGGAGAATGTTTGTCCGAGCGAGATGAGATGCAAAATTTAGACTCTATTAGGCTTGGAAAACTTTCCTTGATTACTGTAAGCACCTATAAACATTCCGGGAATGTGCGATAGTGTCTGTTCATGCAAGATGCTTAGTTTAGACTTGAGAAAATTTTTCCCAGTACCCGGAAAATTCTGGGATGAAAAAGTCATCCCATTACCCATAAATCTCTCAGTCCCAGCTAACAGAGATATCACTACAAGTTTATATAAGTTAATACAAATGTAAAAAGTAAAATCTTAATACTGTACTGTAGTTGTGCAATATTTAAAGTCTGATGTTACAATTTATTATAGAACCTGAATGAATATAAGCCCTTGACAAAGATGGAGTACTAATACTGTAGTTCACATTTGTCTAATTATTACAGAACCTGCGGGAGTTAAGTATGTACTGCCTAAAACACTTTCCCCATGAGTCTCCGATGAGGGTACACGCAGTTGCCAGCAAGTATGTGTGCACACAGCTGCAGGTAAGATTTAGTCATTGCTAACAACACTTAGTCTTATATCTATATGAACACTAACTAGCGTGATGTATAGTGACCAGAGACTCTTTATATATGATACTTTATGTAGGAAATGGTTCACGCTTAATTATGTAATAAGAGGTAATTGTGTTAGTTAACCCTTTCACCGCGTGGCTCGACTTTATTCGCATTTTTATTTTGTCTTCCACCGCGTAAATCGACTTTAGTCCACATTCGTAAAAAAAAAATTCTTTTAACGAGTAACTCGACTACAGTCCTTCAGGGTTTGAATTATGCTCCGGCCCAGTAGAGCGCTGCCACCTAGCGGCGACTGGGGCAAGCTGAAGTTCCCGCCATCAAAACACTAGGAGTCAACATTGCTGCTCTGTGTTTTGTCCAGTTTCCCCATTTTTATGACTAATAACTGTTTATATTATATATATAATGTTAGTATTTATTCTATAGATTCAATACTAGCACTTCGAGTTGATAATCATTAAATTAGAAGGGAAATGAACGAGGTAATTTAGGAAGTGAAATTATTTCTTGCATATGCTATGATGGAATTATGTGACATTGTTTATTCATGTTTTTTTTTGAGAGAGAGAATAATGGTATATAGTGATATTTTAAAAGTTTAAAAATGTGCTCTATGAAATATGTACTAGAAAGCGGTAATGCATAATGAATAGAGGAGAAAGGAAACTTAATTCAGTATAAGAGGAAATAGAGCGAAACAGATAACCAGAGAGCCAAACATGGCATTTTGAGACGGGTTTTCCGATACTTCATGTTTTTCTTTTCCTTTCAGAAATGTCTGGAATGCGTGAGTGAGTAAGGCGTGTAAAATGTGAAAGGAAAATCAAGTTTTTATGGATATATATGAATTTATTCTTTACCTATATACAGTATATTCCCAAAGGTGGTTTACTTCCTTGTCTTACAATCAACTTCATCTTTGTAATCTTAATTTATATTGTGTTCTAGTCCAATAAATAACAAGTGCAATAGAATAACTAGTCTATTCCAATCTTTTATTTCATTTACCCACTAACATTCTCGTCTGTGCACAAGTGATTTTCGCATTTGCCCCTAAGATATAGGGTTTCAATATGCAGCTGCTCCTCGACTTATCACGGAGTTAGGGACCCAAATCCAGGTCGTAAGTCGAATTGGTCGTAAGTAAAAAAATGCTTGAATAATGAATAATACATAGAAAATCTAAAATGGGTGTCTCTTTTTCTTCTCAGCACCACAAAACTCTCACTTTTAAGCTTGCCAGCCATTTTAAAGTGAATTACAAACAAAAATTTTGTCAGTACACAGTGCAATCACTGACGTCGGGACTCGAAAATCTGTATGTAATTTGACAATATTTTGGTACGACTGAGGCGGTCATATGTCCGGGTGGTCGTAAGTCAAGTAGGACGTAAGTCGAGGAGTAGCTGTGTACAGTATATGAATAATGGTCACAAATATAAAATTATGTGACTTTAATGGAAAATAAACTATTTATCATTGCAGTTTACACTGTCTGATATATCTACTTATGATATTGCCCATTATTATGAACACAAAAAAAAGTAAAAAAAAAAGTGTTTTCCCCACAGAATCGTAAATTTACCCTAGATATTATTACTAAATGACTTTTTAGTTGTTAAATATGAATTCTTCATGCTTTTTTCATTAAAAAAATAGTTAAAACGTTAATGTAATGATTTACATTTTTTAGTGACTTTTGGCACTTGGGGAATACCGCCGAAATTGGCCAACACAGTGAAAGGGTTAATGCAGACTCTAAATGCAAAAGAGAAAGAAGCATATTACAGCCAAGAGAAATTATCTCTTTGAAAGTACAGGTAATATGTTAATTGAAGAGGATGTTGAGATTAAAAAATACAAGACAAGGAGTTGTGGGACTGAGAGTCAGGTAAGGTGTGGACCAGAGGCTTCTTGGGTGTGCAAGTTAAGAGGTCGATGGTAAGAAAGAGATGGAAGACCAAGAAGTTGAGAGGAAAGGATGAAAGAAGTACTAGAAATGAGGGAGGTGGATGTCCAGGAAGCAGCAGAGTATGTAAAAGATAGGGAATGTATGTAAGAATAAAAGTCATTATGAATTGAAACTACAAATATGGCTGTGAACTTTTGATAAATCTTTTCTCTCCAGTATTGAATATGGATGTTCTTGTGAGTCTTCTGGCTGTTTTAGCATTGTTTTGAATACTAGATAGCAGTGATATAGTGAAGACTGAGATTGAGACCATTTGCAATTTTAGCCTTTATGGGTCATCTAAAGATTAGCCCCTAGTTACACTAGTTTTGGGGTGGTAAAACTTCAGGTTGGCTAAGCTGGGGGTGACTCTTTAAGTTAGCACTTATGGGGGTAATCTGCAGGTGATACAAAAAGGTTAAAATTATGAATGCATTTAGTCTTGGTCTCAACAGCATCTCTACTGGACAATGATGTACCCTTAAAGCTGCTCCTTCCAGATAATAATATAAGCGCTAATACCTGCAAGTGATTGAAGCCTAACCAAGAAGATGTTTTATTTTGTATTCCAGGTGTCTCGTCGCTTGTGCTCCATCTTGTGTTCCTCTCAGACTCTTGTTCCATCAGAGAAGAGTGAAAAGGGATTTACGTTCGTGTGAGTAGCTCATAAGAAACTAGGATTTATCTTCCTTAAACATTAGTCATTTTTGGGGTAAGGGAAATATGTGGTGTTAGTTTGAGATAATATTCAGTTGATTCTCAATTGTGTGTCAAGGTTGGAAACAGAACTCCTGAGAATAATTAGTTTTTGTAGGTAATTGATGTTATGTATTGGCTTTTTAAAATCAGGTGAACTCTCAATACAAAATAAAGTATATTATTAGTTAATGTACCTCACAATGCTCCTTGTCCAGCACCGAGATGATCTTCGGAGTACACCTGGAAAGTATATTGTGTCATCCAAATTGTGTTATTTGGTTTATAATACACAGGAAATACTATTATACTTAACAGTGTACTGTACCAGGTTTGGCAGCTTGGCTAATAATGAGACCCAGAAGCTGATGTATTGTTGAAGCTTTCACACAAGATAATGGGTCACATGAAGGGTTCATTGTTGACAGGATACTGTTTTTGAAACTGTGCATATGTGTGTGTGTGTGTGTGTGCATGCATGCTTGCATACATGTGTGTATGTGTAACCTGGCTAACATATGTATGGTAACTTGGGATGAGCAACAATGAAAATCAGGTTATACCCTTGATTTTAGATTGAATGTTTGAAGATAATCAGGAGACATAATGATTGAGGACAAGTTATAGGTCAAATGTAAATAGATACTTGGGAGTGTTTACCAGCCTAGGCTGTGTGATGGATTTATGATTGATCACACACTACCACTGGTCACATCCAGAGACTGTTTAGTTTTCTCTCACTTGCCCCCACAAATCCCTCAAGGATTTATGAAACCTTCATATTTATCCCTTACTATTGTTTGGGCAATGTTGTCACTACTGCTACTATTGTTTTGTTTTTTAAGTTGTTACAATGAAATTTTATGAAAGATTATGCAGTCATGCTCAATATTTATATCTGAATCATCATTACAGAGAGCAGTTGGACGATGCTGTTGCTACTCGTCTTTTTACATTATTGGAGCGATACCATTCAGCAACAGAAGCTGTGGCATACCCACTTCCTCAAGGATATAATTCTTTCTTTGCTTACTTGGCACATCGCTGTCTGCCGCACATTATATTTATGCAATATGTACGGCGTGGGGTTCTGCAACTGAATGTGGATGTTTTAAGAGAAATTATATATGGTAAGAAGATAGCTATATTAAAGCATTTTTATTTTATTTTTTTTTTTACAGTTAAAAAATGCAAGGATAGATCAGATCAAGTGTCATGATAATATAAATTTTTGGATACTACCTATAGTGTATGTTCCTTTTAATATAGATAAAGGATGACTTTCTTAGAGGAAAATTATTGATTGTTAAAATGCATTGTACAGAATTTGAAAATAGATTATTACTTTCGTATTATTGAAGTTTTAGAATTCCAAGATACATCTATGTTTTTTAACTTTTTTGTATTCGAGTATTTTTATAGAAAAAAAATTAATACTTGAGTCATTAATTCCCTCCTACCTCATCATTCCTCTCCTGTCAGACCTGGATGACACTCCTAAGAACGTGGAGAGAAAGTTAGAGATAATATCGTCGGTGCCTGTCGTCAGGAGCCTCCGAGCTCTGCAGTTCTGGCAACACCCGATGTCCCTGATCCTGCGGTCAAGGCTACACGCCGGCTCCATCCTGGCCGGGGAGGGACCAGGTCAACCTCGGACACCAACACAGTCTGCCAGGATTAACGCTCAACACCTTCAGAATAAAGGTAAAGCTGATGTGTTATAATTATGAATGACTTGATCTTTAGTATTTATTGGTTTAGTTATCTGCCACAGGGGGAATCTTTGCCTTGCTTTATCCTCTTTGCTATCTTGTGTGTCTGCATACTATTACTTCCATTTGTAGGTTGGGGAACTCAAGGAGGAATAAAGGGAACCAGAATATTGTTGATTTTATTCATTACAATGTACATATTGTGAATTATTTTAGCAATACTTTCAGTGATAATGGTACAGTATCAGAAAGTATTTATTGCAGTGTACCATGATAAACTTATGATAAGTAGATTGGCAATTAATTATTACTTTGATTGCTTATATTGTACAACTTGTCTTTTTCACAGGATTAACTGCTTTTCCAACAACTGACCGACTCTCTCCCTTTGACACATTTTTGGATTTGTTGACTGCCAAGGGTGAGTAATTTTTAGTGTGTTTAATGTCATTTGTAAGTAAATGAAATAACTACTGTACTGGAATCACTTCAAGTTGAAACACCCTTGGCTTATTTCACTTAGAAGATTAACCATCCTAATGCTACCTCTGGGGGGGTGGTCAGGTTAGGTTAGAGTAGGTTAAGTTAAGTAAGGTGAGCATATTCAGTTGTTTAATAATCAGGTAAAATAAGCTGGGGGTACTGATCTTGATTTGATCCAATATAGATAGAAACAAATATCAAAGAAGTTTTGACCAAAGAACAGGTTATAAAAGGACATTACCTTTTCATAGTGGTTCTGTAGCACACTTAGGCTACAGAACATACCACCTACAGTCACCTGAATATTCACTAATTTATCATGTTCTTTACTTCTGATTTTATTTAATTTTTTTCCAGCTAACTTGACAGACCTTGACCTGGGGCTGCTGTATGAAGGCACTGTGGCTTCCTGTGAGTACATCAAGCCAGAGATTGAGGTTGATGTAGCTATAACAAGGAATTGAGATGTTCATGTGTTCATTGCAGTATAACACCTTCCTTCATGTCATTCATTGAACCATGAATTGATTATTTTCCATTACATTACAGTAAATATTATTTGAATTATCTGTACTGAATATATGAAGTATTGCCTATAAGAAGGATGACCGGGCGAAACAATAGTTTCAAGAAAAACTTGATGAAATGGTTTTTTTCTATTCTTGTCCATAATTCACGCAAATTTTTATAAAATGTAAGGTTTTGGGCCTCATTTTGTAGTGTTTAAGTAATACTTCATGACTATGCATGAGAAAAATGTATAACATTCCAAAATAATGCCTGACTGCTAATGGTAATAACTACCTGTCCTATTAAGAATTAATAAAATATTTTGAGATAATTATATACTGTATAGGGTGTAGCATTTACTGTATATCTGACACATTATTAGTGATATAAAAAGTAAATGAACAACGTAAATGCTATGTAAAGTACAGGGATCCAAGATTATGCTGTGACATAATACAATTTATTTCTTAAAAATTACATCCAACAAAGGGGCCCCAACCTTAAGAAGCCCCATTCTAACCTAACTTAACCTTTATGGCTTGGCCCCATTTTGACTGGGCTCAGATTTATACTTATACAATTAGAATAGGGTAGGTTGAGGTCTCTCAGAATTAGGACCCAGCTGGCCACTCTCCATTGCTTTGCTGAAAGAAATCGATACAGAGTGGCCACAGGTAAATCATTTCACCATTTCTTAACTTATTTTTCATTCTGTGTATAGGTACTGAAAAGTGTAATACATTAAGTGGCAACCCTTTCATAGTATTAAATGTAGTGTCATTTGTTGTATCCCTTTGAGTGCTCTCATAAAAACTGTATGTTTGTTTTTCTTTTACTCACCTTTAAACAGGTTTGTGTTCTTGTACAATGCTCAGTGTCAAATTGTAATGTTTCTTATATGTAGGTCATTATAAACACTTAAATGTTTCACCACATGTTTTGTTGATTACTGTATATAGGTTACATAAATTACTTTGTTTGATGTTTATCTGGATTTCTTTAGCTTTCGTTTCTCTTGTGTTACGGAAGAAATCCGCTTAAAGTCAACGAATATACCTGTATCAGTGTTTTTTATTATGTTGCTGATTCATTTGGGACACGTATTTTCCAGTTTCTTGTAAGCCATATTATTCCCAGTGTTGTCAGTCCCTTTGTACATTATTATTGCAGTGGTTACTTGATGTCACATATTGTATGTTAACTTCATCATTACTCCCAGATATAGTAACTCCATTGAAGATTATTATTGTAATTATTTTTACCTGTGCCAATACAGTAGCTGCTATACATATATATCCCGGCTTGGTCATGTGATAAGGAAGGAGTTAAACCTTTCATGTGTGAGCATATACTACTACACAATTGTAGTCTTTGTGCGTTATTTTGCTTATTAAGTGCAGGTAATGTGCAGCACAATTATTTCTTGCAGTCAGATTTTCCCTTTGGATGCTCTTCTGAATATAAACGTCTTGCTGTTTTGGAAACCATGCTAAGCTGCAATATGTTATTATAGAAAGAAAAATACTCAGTATAAAAATAAAAACTAGATGAGGAACATGTTAAATTGAGATTTAAAGTGTGTTTGATGACCAACAGAGTCTATGAGCAGTGATGCAGTATGTAGAGAAACTTACAACACCCAGGAAGAGACTTAGACATAAGAATGAGACTATCAGTGTAATCATTATGCAGTACAGTGGTGTGTAGCAAAGGAATTTCACATGTATTTATAAATAATGAGTATTTAATAGGGAGGATTTACATTAATTGAGTACTAGTATACAGAACTTAGCTGCTTATAGAAAGAATCAGAGTCAGTATAAATGGGTGTTTTACCTGAAAAAAGATAATAAAGTATATACTGTACTGTAGTACTTTACCATGTTACCATTAGAGAAAGAATTATAGTTTGTGTTTGTTTCCAATAGTCTACAGTTCATTTATGTTACATTTGTTATAAGTTTTAACAAATATATTTTTCTACTTTTGTATTTGTTTATGGTATTTAATTTTTTTATGGTATATACTGTATATTGTGTTCAGATTTTTTTAATTGAAAGAGAATTTATCAATGTGCCAAATGTAGCATTTATTTTAGTATATTGCAGGATTTGTTTTTCTGGTCACTTGGGAAAATACTAACCTAAATTAAGCTTTAAAACAATATTATACTAAAATTGAACTCCTGAGATGATTCCTTAATGTTTTATTTTATTTGATGTTCCCAGTTTACTGTATAATAATTTTTGGAAATCTTGTATATCAGAGCTTGTCAATAAAATGATGTTTCATAAATTCTTTTAAATATCTTATACAGTACTGTACTATATTCAGTCCCTTTGATAAAACTAATCAAGCTCTCTTTGCTCCCACTCTACACCAGACTGCCTAATGAGATGGCAAGATTCTTAGAGGTTCTTGGGTTAAAGATGCTCTGAAACTGATACAATAATACTCAAAATGATCAGTAGTAGTTTGGGCAAAATCTTAGGTTTTCTCTTGTAGCGGAATGCTGACAATCTTGAAATCTTTCCTGAAGTTCATTCAAAAGCTCATCTGGGATAGGAAGAGCAGAACTAACTTGGTAATAGTCTTCAAAAGAGGATGCTGGGACATTAGGTCTTTGCTGCTGTCTTTGTGCATTTCTTGGGCAGTTAATATCAGTGTTAGCTATCTTCTGACTGATGGATTGGGCCTTTGTGAACTACTTATTGAATTCCTCATCAACATTTTACCTTATTTCTCCCATTTTTCTTGAGTGCCTTGAATTAATGAGGTGGCATTGTAGGCATCAACTTCTGAATTCTGGTGTTAACAGTCAGCGTTCGTAGAATTATATGAAAGGCCCGTTCAAATAACTTTTTATATATTTTTATAATTCTAACTGATTGGCAACTGCCACCACAATCTCGTTATATTCTGAATCCTGTCGACCCAGGTCATTGCTGAGTTAGGTCGACTGTCTTTTCATGTTTTTGTTTGTATTGCTGAGGGCGGCATGACTGATCTATGCAAATTTATTAATAGTGCACAAATTAACAGGTCTTACGATTGCCATGATAATGTGTGCATATGCATTGGGTAGAAATAACGATATCACGATAAAGTTCATATACCAGTATACTAGAAATATAAATTATAAACGAGGACAAAATATGTCGATATAAACTACCTTTCTAGTGACATTAGGCAAATTAATTAATACCAGAAATCATAAAAAGGGAAGCCTTTGAATTATCCCCCCCCCTCCACACATTTAGCATAAGAGTGTATGATCATCAATTAAACAAAAGGCATTCCTCATCTTTGTGAGATCTACTGTAATATAGTTTATGTAGCCAGTTGTCTAATTTCTCTTTGTGTGTGCCAATTCTCTTTGTTATGGCCACATACAGTAGGCTCTCACCAATAACGTTTAATAGGTGCCTGAAAAACACCGTTATTAGCGAAAACGTTATTTGTGTGACATTAAAATACATGTTAAAAGGGTTTGTTGGTGCTGCCGCCACAAGAATTTCACCCATTTTTTCCCCTTGAAGCCCTCCTAACACTTTTTGTTAGCTGAAATAAAAAGAATTGTTATTCAATCATCAAAATAAAGAGTGAGTATTATAACACTTTGCTTGGGGGAGTTTTTGAGGTGCTTGGTGTGATGATTGTTCCATATCTGAGGGTCACTAACACTTGCACTGTCTTTCATTCTACAAGCTAACCATTTCACAAGAAAATGCTCTGTTATCACTAACAACCTGTTTCTATCGCCTTTATCATTCATAGCTCGCCTCGCATTTCCATCACTACCGAATTATTTTTAGCCAGCACAATACTCTTCTTGGTCTCCTCTAAGTTCCTCGTTATATTTCGCACTGTAGACTCAGGACAGTTCAATTTCCTCACTTTAAAAGTTCCCTGTCATTCAGGTGGCAAATCACTCCCTCCACCACCTCCCCTAGCCCCCACAGGCAAAAATGCAGAAGCCATTCTTGATCACCGACCCTAAGAACCACTGGTTATAGTGGCGAAAATCTCACACGTGGGCGCAGCGCTGTATTCCACTGAGCGTGTGTGAGAGTGAGGCGGAGTGGACAACTACGTCATCAACATGGCGGCAAACAAACGCTATCATTGATGCGCTTGGACGCTTCCCGCGAAATTTCCGTTATTCAAGAGAATCCAGACGTTATTATCGAAAATGGGTATCTATTGTAACTTACCGTTATTGTCGAAAACGTTATTGTGGACGTCGTTATTGGCGAGAGCCTACTGTACACACGTAAAATAAGGGAGATCTTGCTCTTAGGATGGAGGTGAGAAAGGAAACTCATAATGGCGTTTCCTTTATATATATATACAGTGTTATATGTACAGAGCAGTCAGGTGCTGGGAAGTTGTTGTGGAGGAGTTCTTTAGAGAAGGTCTTCTCTGCTTAAGAGGTGAAGGCGGCAACTGGCCAATCACCACGCAGTTCGAAAGTGAGGGCTGATTTGTGGAACTCGCCGCTGGTTGGCTGAGGAGCGGATGGGAAGTGACCAATCAGCAGTTGTAGGGGAGAGTATCTTTTTACTTTACTTTTATCCTCTTCACCACTGATCGGCTCGTTAGCCGCTTGGGCTATCGGTCACGTCTCTGTCACACACTGTTGGCAAGTACTAGGCATGTACTGGCTCTCTGTTATGCACTGTTGGCAGGTACTGGGCATGCACCAGCTCCTGAATGTACCTGAACCTGCTCCAGTGTTGGTCAAGTCTGGTCTTGAAAAACTCACACTCGGTGCCGTCACAACACTTTCTGGTAGATTGTTCCAAGAGTTCACAACTCTCACGCCGAAAAAGTTTGCCGTCACAGTTTTCTGGACTTGCGGCTTCTTCAATCTTGAGCTGTAACCCCTTGTGGGGCGAGCGTCCTCCAGCTCCAAGTAAGGACACTCGACTGAGTAGCTCCCCGTGAGATGCTTATACACCTCAATTAAGTCACCCCTTGCCCGTCTGTAGCAGAAGCTAGGCGAGGTCAGGCGCTCCAATCTCTCAGGATAGTTGAGGTGCCGAAGTGCAGGCACCAGTCTGGTGGCCCTCCTTTGAACATTTTCAACCAACTGACAGTCCCTAGCATATTTCGGGGACCAGACGGGGTGATAGGACTCCAGATGGGGAAGCACTTCACTCTTGAAGATCGTTACGAGGGACGGACCGTCTGGATATCTGAACGACCTTCTTATAAGTCCTAATAATTTATTTGCCTGATTTACCTTCTTCTCACACAGGCCCGAGAACTTCAGCTCATTGTCAACATACACACCTAGGTCCTTCTCACATTGTCTCAATTAATGCAGTTTCTTCATCCCGTTGGGACATATGAATGCTTCCTTACCATTGGTACACCCCAGGTGCATCCTCTTACACTTTGTGACATTGAATCTCAGCAGCCATTTCTTTGACCATTCTTGGAGCTCACAGAGATCCTTCTGCAGCTCTTCACAGTCTGCTTGGTTCTTGATTTCCCGAAATAACTTGGTGTCATCGGCAAACATTTGTATGGAGGAGTGTACAACGTCAGGCATGTCATTTATGAAACAAACAAACAACAGCGGGCCCAATACACGGCCCTGTGGTACCCCGCTTGTGACAGGTACAGATGATGATTTCGTGCCATTAATCACCACACACTGCTTGCGGTCATGTAGAAAGTCTTCTATCCACACTGGGACATTTCCCCAAATCCCATACCCTTCCAGTTTAATTTTCAGCCTTTCGTGGGGTACACTGTCGAAAGTTTTGGCAAAATCTAGGTATGTATTATCGATATTACCACCCCATTCTAGAATATGAGTCTAAATATCCAATACCTTGAGCAATTGTGTTAAGCAGGAGCGCACCAGCATAAAATCGTATTGGCAATCCTTTACAAGGTTGTTTCATAGTAGATGTTCCATCGCGGCATCTCTGATAATACTCTCAAGTACTTTACATATTATGCTGGTCAGGCTCACCGGTCTATAGTTGTTCGTGGAGTGACGATCGCCCTTCTTGAAGATAGGACTCACATAAGCCACTTTCCATTCACTGGGGACCTTTTGTTCATACAGGCATTTACAGAACAGGATTTTTCAGAGGCTCGGCAAGCTCGTTGCACAACTTTCTTAGCACTCTGGGATGCACCATGTCAGAGCCGGGACTCTTATGGACCTTTAGCTTTGACAGTTTATATCTAATACCCTCTTCTGTGAACACAATGTGGGTCAGTGCTGTGTCGAACAGTCTGTCCTCAAACACAGGAAGGCCAATTGCATCCTCTCTCGTGAACACCGAGGAAAAGAAGCTGTTTAATGCCTCAGCTTTATCCCGGTCAGAATCTGCGTAACTACTATCTTCAATCCACAGGTCTGATACTCCTACTGGCGTTTTAAATTTCGACTTTGCATAGCGGTTAAATGCCTTTGGGTTGATTTGACCTCGCTTGCAATCAGCCTCTGGAACTCCTTTTCAGCCCTTTTACACTCTGCCTTTGCTTGGTTTCTGGCTCTTGCATACATCCTCCTGTCCTGCTCATCGCTTGACCCAATCCACGTCTTGAATTTCTGGGTTTTCTTCTTAACTTTGTCGACCGCCCTTGTTTTCCCACATCTTTCAGTTTTGAGGCTACTGGCTCACTTTTAAATAATTATTTTAAGATACGTATTATAATAGGACGGCAGCCATATTCTAAAGGTCCAGTAGCTTTGCTGACCTTGAAAGTTGACAGTCACTCTGTTAGTCCCTCGCATCTGCTGTTCATGACTGATGTTACAGTCTGGTGTATAAATTCTCAGATGTTTCACAAACAAAACACCTGCTAAGTTTAAGTTAATACAAATTTATTCAAATATATTACTAATAAGATACTGGCATATCAAAGAAAAATTACACTATGTTTCATACCTGAAGTAAAAGAAATAAGACGGACTTCATAATACGTGTTTGAATGAGCTTTTGTGACCAACTGTATCCTTGTAGTGGAAACCTCCCCTACAACCGCCGTTTGTCGCTGACTAGCCGACCCTCTTTGAATTCCTCAGCCTGCGCCTCGTGGTCTAGGTCAGCAACGAGCGCCAAGTCAACTATCAACCCACGCCTATCCCCGCTATATAAGACCTCACCCCGCCGTGACCTCCCTCTTTCTTCTAGCTCAGCTGCAGCAAGCAACACCTCCTCTGCTCCTGCCTGGTGGCTCCCGCTCCCTCCGGCGACTATGGCGCCCCACAAGCTGCGTGTCCTCCTCTGAGCACCCTCACCAACCAGCTCTCTCTACACCACGCTTGGACCCACGCTGCCACTTCCCAGCACCAAGCTGCATTGTACATCCAATACAATATGTATACAGAGAGCACATTGTGAGTTTCCTTTCTCTAACCCATCCTGTGTATGAACCAATATCTCATAACCCCACATCCTCAGGAGAGTCGGGATGATGACTCAATAGGACTTCCTGTCTGTGTTAATCTTGTTAACTTAACACATGAAATATTTAAGTTATGGGGATGATATTGAGTAACTAAATAAGTAGCTTACAAACCCGTTCCCCCTTTTTTTTAAATCTTTTGTGCCTCTGTAGAAAAAGCTTTATGAAATTATAACACAAGTAAGATTTATTGTATAATATTATACTTAGATATTTATCTTTAGGAGGTACAGAGAACATGACAGTGTACCTATTTCTTAATTTCATTAGAGAAATAAGTGAGAAAAGTTACCCCAGACATACCTCAGCCCACAAATACTGAATATAGATTCGTGTGCCAATAAACTGATTTGTATATATTCTCGTGCAAATTTGTGCTGGCCTGTCTCTCCCTCACCATGATGCCGTGCAAGCTTCCTGTCTCTATGTTCAAATTAAAAAATATAAAGCATGTGTTGTGTCAATATAACAAAGGATAGACAAAGAAATGTGTTAAAAGTTTATATTTAATAGGTTCCACATTTCTCAGTGTCATCATTGAAAAGTTGTGTAACTCGAGAGTGAACGAGTCCAGTTTGTGATGGTCGAAGATTGCTGCACATACAGCGCTGAAAAAACGGTGAAAGGTTAACGCGGTACTTTCAATGAATTCAGACTCCTTAACATTTAAGCTTAGATTCACACGTCATTGAATAGGAATAAATATCTGTACTAGTGAATTTTAAGGATATTTTATGAAACATATAATGTAGTGAATAAACATTAATATATCATCTTACTACATAAACTGGTTAAGTATTCAGAGTAACTCAATCTTTACGACGTTTTACTATATGAAGAACAACGATAATGCCAACCACAAATAAAATTGGCTTTGTCCATTTTTATTTACTCTAGAGTCATTTAAAATAGAATATAATGTTGTACTTCTGGAGAGTCCATCCTCATCACTGTTCGTGATAATTACATGGCTGACATTCCAAACTGATATTCTGTATCGCATTTAGATAAATCTTCTGTTTTAGATTATTTAAGTACTTGAGTGTTGTAAATACTTTACCATTTTGTTGTTTTACATAAAAAAATAGTTACTTTTCGAAAGATTATGTCAATATTGTGGATGTAGCCAGGTGAGCATTGTTTATCCTGGAATAAAAATATTCACATGTTGAGCCAAGTGTCAGGAACTAGGTCAAGTTGCCAGATGTATGACTGCTAGCGGGACGCAATGATTAATGTTAAAATATATTTACGACAAAAATCATTCCTAATGCATATATTACATAACGGCGTGATAAAAATAAAAATTAAATTATTTTATTTTCTTTTTAGATTTTTAAAAAGGGTTGTAGATATAAAATGAAAATAAGAAAATAAAGTTCTAGTTCTATTCGTGGTACATATTTAACATGAAGCAACTTATTGTCTGTAATATTTATTATGGTTGGGACATCAAACTCCAGCTGGTTGTTACCGTCAGTCACAGCTTAAAATGTCTAAGGTGTGTGGTACTGGCATGAGCCTCTCTTAAATTGACATATTGTTGAGCATAACACGTAAATAAGAAACCTGTGAGTAACATGTTGACAGAAGCACGTGATCGAGTGAGTGAGTGATAGCACCAGAGAAGTAATATTGCTCCACAAGTTTTATGGCAGAATTTGACTTAAATATTTTTACAATCGGAATCTTTTTTCATAATTCTGTGGGAGGAACTACAGAAGGAGTTCTTTGATTTTGTTCGTTTTTTCCACTTATGTTCTTTGGATCACAGTAAGTAATAAATACGACATGACAAATTGTTATTTTAATTTAATTGTTATTTAAATATTTTTAAAATCATAAATCGCCTGTAGTGGGTAGGACGTGAAGGGTAGGGGAAATTGCTTGGTAAAATACAGTGAAAAACTGATTATATGATGTTGAAATGATGTCTTTATTTGCTTTGTATGCAAAGAAATGAATTATTTACCATAAAAAAATAAAAAAATAAAATTACACTGATTCTTCAAGAAAGTTGCTTTCATTGGTACCAGATGTAACAATAAGTACTGTACTTTCTGTTTAATTTGGCAGGGGGTCCTTGGCTAGGAAGTTAGGTAAGATAGGTTTCTTGGCTAGGAAGTTAGGTAAGATAGGTTTCTTTCCTTGGCTTGGTCAGGTTTTATTTAGGTTATATTAAATTTCACCTCTTTAAAATACTTGTCATTATGATAAGAACATCTGTGGAAAAAATGAACGAAATTGAACGTGTTCTGGTGTTAGCCATCTGCTCCAGGAATACCCAACCAAATTGTAATTTCAGATTAGCTTATTAATTATGATAGTTTATTTTACCCATTTTAAAACAGGTAAAATAGTTTTACAATTTTGTTATTACCTAACTTGTTCATGTACACTAAAATTAACTACAGTATGTATTGTAGAAACTTTTTGTAGCTACCTGGTATGGAAGAAAAGTTGCTTGCCTTAAGATTAGTCCATATTTACCTCAGAATCTGCAGTTAACATGTTTTAATTTTATGTGATAGTCTTCTTGAGACTTTAAGCTCACTTTTTTCTAAAAGAGAATAAATGAACTACCGTAATACAAGCTTACCGGGTAACTAAGTTATTAAAATATTTAACTAAGGTCGTTAGGTTTGGTTGGGCTATCTGTACAGTATTTATATATGCTGCTAATGGTATGTTTTTTGTTTACCCTGTATATTTAAGAAGTAAGAGTTTGGAAAGTAATAATGAAATACAGTATTGAAGACAACCCTAATTATATTAACTGAAAGGGACTACCAGTATACACTTATACATGTTATGATATAATGTACTGGGAAAGATCTTGTTCACTGGCAACTCTGCCTAAACAACAGTTGTTCAACCATTAAGAACATAAGAACATAACATAAGAATGGAGGAAACTGCAGCGGGCCTATTGGCCCATACTGGGCAGTCCCATTTACACCCAACCCCTATTGCTCATATATCCATCCAACCATTGCAGTGGTACGTACAGTATATCATCACTGTTTACGACCATTTCTCATACATGTGTGGGTGTGCCGTGATTACCTGATAGCATGGTAACCCAGTTGCCATCAGGTAAATATGAACCAAATTTTATGTCTGGATGTCCTTACCCACCAGTTGACTTTGACACAGTGCCTGAGGAAGAGCACAGAAAACCAATACAGTATATTGTATTGTACAATACTTTATATGAATTGCAATTTCTGGGGGTAGATGTGAGTTATTTGCTAGGTAAGGAACATCTTTTCTTCCACAAACAATTGCTAATTTACCTTATTTACCTAATGGTCACCCACTATAGGTAACATCCACAATTTTGGCCAAAAGCCAGAGTTTAAGATTTTTATATGATGGAACTTGATAAGCGGAACCATGTACTGTACTGTATCTTTAGTACTGTACGTACCTGTATTATAATTTTTATTAACTTGTAATTCATTACAGCTAAAAATTGTGGAAAATAGAATTCATAAAACTTGGTAGACATGTTATAAAAGAGTAAATCTTAAACATATATGTACAGTACCGGTAAATAGTGAAAATTACTATTTTTTGGCTAATGTAGTGATGGACCAATTACTCTACTCCCTTCAGGTACAACCGTGCTGATAGTATTCCAGTATACAAATGAGTAGAGATTTTTTTAATAACTTTTGCCCATTGTGGAAGTATTTTCACCTGTGCTCATTATCATCACTCTTTATAATCATTATTATGAATCAATAATTATCAATCATCATCAGTCATTATCAATTATCATCAATCATCATCAGTCATTATCAATTATTATCAATCATCATCACTCATCAATCATTATCAGTCATCATCATCATCATTAATCAACATCAGTCATCATCATCAATCATTATCAATCATCATCTTTATCATCATCAGTTTTCATCACCAATCTTTATCATTAATCATTATTATGATCATCATCATTATCAATCATTATTATTATCATCATCTTCAGTCATCATCATCAATCATCATCATTAATCATCATCATCAATCATCATCATCAATCATTATCAGTTATCATCATCAGTTATTATCAATCATCATCCACATCATCATCATCAATTATTGTCATCATCATCTTCATCATGCACAAAAAGCTATACCTGTACTGTACCATTTTCTTCTTCAGGTGTGCACAGAACAGAAAATGCAGAGATGACACACAGGAGGATAGATTTAAGATCATCTAGTAAGTACTGTATAATACAGTAGTGGCTGAAATTTTGTACTGTGAAAATTATTCAGTGCAACTCAATGTAATCTATGCTAACCTAACCTAATCTCACCAAACCTAATCGTACCTAACCTAATCTAATCAAATCTTACTTCACCTCACCTTACTATACTTAATCCAATCTATCCTTAACCTAACCATACAAAATCTCACTTCACCTTGCCTAATCTACTCCAACCTAAAATACTAATAATCTAACATACCCTCACCTCACCTAATACAATCTACCTGTAATCTAACTTAACTTCACGTCTCCTAACTTTACCTAATCTGTATGTATGTCTATTTAATTAAGCAAGAACTGTTAAATCAAATGACAGTACAATACGAAACAAGTAACCTCAACTCAGGAAGACTAAGCAGGAACTGTTAAATCAAGTTAGTAATCAAGTAACTCTGCTTAGAAAAGATTTGATAAACTTGTATCTCCACTCATCTCTGGAATATCATTAAACCCAAGCCCAGTACAGGTGGCTGTGCATAGCTGTCACCTGCAAAGTGTGAACAGGTGTTAGGGCTCTTGACTCCTAGAATCTCTCTCTCTCTCTACCTCTCTGTACCAGGCATCTATTTTTTCATCTCTCTCTTTGTTTTTTACTTGTATATTGTCTATACAGTATCTATGTTTTGTCTGTATACATTTTTTATTTATGTATATCTGAATTCGTGGCTCCTCCGTCCTTGTGGAATGTGGTACAGTACCCTACCTGGTAATTCGTTTTTATTTGACAGTTGTTTTATAACCTCAAGTTTACAGTGTAATGTATAGTCTAATTTACTGTGTAATTTCAGTGGGTGAGATTTAGGTGGAGTGCATGATGGCCAGGCCTGACCTTTCTAATTCCCTATTTACCCTCAGCATTTTGATAAGATATTTTGGTTTTGTTTATAAAATTGAATAATGAAAAACTGCATCGCTCTCTAAAGGTTATGTAAGCTATGCCTAGTGCAAATATGATAATCTAGTTTGTTGTGAAGTTCATTATCTGGTGAACATACATGATAGAGCGTACAAAATGTCTCTGGGAGGATGATATGATAAGGTGTGACATCACCTTGACACTTGTGTTCACATCAGTACCTACTGTGAGGAAGGATCTTGGTCTCTAGTGGGAGAGATTTCACTATTTAAGTCAATTAAAAGGCAAGGCATTAAATCTTTATATTATTATATGTACAGTACAATACTTTAATGCTACACATCATATGGGAATTTGTATATTCATCAGTAGGACTTCTGTCTTTGTGCCACTATCTGCGATTGTGAAATTGAGACCTTTTTATATGTTGTTGTGATGTTTATTGTTCATGTTGATGTATACTGTAGTGTACCATGGTGATGTGTGTGTTGAAGCAGATAGTACAGGATCTCGATATTGTTTTGATTGTATAGTGGAAGTAATGACATTGTGGCTTGGATGCCATCAGGTAAATATGAACTAAGTATTGTGTCTGTATGGGATCACTTCCTATCACTTTGACAGAGCATCTTCTTAGTTGGCAAGGCAGGATCGCCATTCCCTCAGGTAATCAAAGATTGCTCGTTCATTTAATAAGTATATTTGTTAGGAGATAGCACACACATGTGCTCTTACACACTTGTGCACACAAATGTACACACATGTACACATATACACATACATGTACACACATACATGTACACACACCTATACATGTACACCCATACAGACACACACACACACACACACACACACACACACACACACACACACACACACACACACACACACACACACACACACACACACACACACACACACCTGTACATCTATTCATGGTATAGAACAAGTGTGCTCCACATTCAAGGTTCAGTGTAGATTGTGCGAGAGGTGTGTGAATATTTATTGATCTTGGAGATTTTGTAATACAATACTGCAGTTTTTGAAAACACTGTATCTAGTATGTGATGAATACTACATATATATTATATGGCTAATTTCCACAACATCTTGTAACATTTACTGTAAAATGAACATGGGAAAGAACCAGCTGTGTGTTAAGTGAGAGAAACAAGTACTGTATACAGTATATACTGAACTGGTAATAATGTTACTGTACATTACTTAGTGGAAATCAGTTTTTTATTTATCTTTTCACACAGGGGAGTAAATGGCCTGTTTGTCAAGCTGGTAGTACACTAATATTGTATGTTCGACCAATAGGCTCAGTGTCCATGAGTTATAATGTCGTGTTATTTATAAAAATAGAAGCGCTGAGTTAGTTGAATGGACTCATGTGATTTTTATGTAGCACAGTAATGCAATATATTTACTTTTAAGTCTTGAATTGTAGATTCTCTGTATTTTATAATGCTGCCAACTTAACCACAGCAGTAGATGATAAGCAATAGTCATATTACTGTACTATATAAACTTAGATGTTGAAGGAGGGTACAGTTCATGAAAAGACACGAAGACTGTCGTGCAGATCATCTTGGTATGTTTTTCTGACTGATGAGAGTAAATATTTTGAAATAGTCTTCTCTCTGTTGGAGTACCTTGTGATTCTGTTTAGATAATTCTATTTTTGCTGTATTTAGTCTTTTTGTGCTGTTTTTCTTTGTATGCCCACTGAAAAAGATGGGTGTACATCAGCTAGGTATCATTGAACTACTTCTTGTCTGGAGCACAACAGAGGATGTTGTTGGTGCAGTGGCAGTGTGCTTTCTTCTCACTACTGCAACCTGGGTTCAGTTCCAAGTTAGGTTGGATGTGAAAAGATTGTTGCACTGTACTCTGGTTTCCTCTTGTACTAATGTGCAGGTTTTCTCTTTGTACTTTGGTTTCTTCTTTATACTTTGGTTTCTTCTTTATACTTTGGTTTCCTCTTTATATTTAGCCATTTGTAAGTTTTGCTTTGATCAGTGTGTCCTTGTACTTGTACGGTATACTTTTTGAGGTCATTCAGCCAATTGCTGAGGAGTCAGAATCAGTGATAATACTGTATATCACAGGTTTTAAGAATGAATAAAAGTTGGCAGATTATGTAGTTAGAACTGCAAAATCTTGCGTAATTCTTTAATGTATTATAAAACAAGTGTTCATCATCACAGATAGTCTTTTAGACCTTTGTGTACAGGCTCCCCTCTGTACTGAACAAAATTGTCTGGCGTTAGCCAAATAAAATATTAAAAGTGGTGTCCCCAGTGTGAAGGGGTTATTTTTGTATATACATACAGTAATCTCGCCGTTAGCCGAAATCCTAGGTCCCTGGAACTCTCCAACAGCTAGAATGGAAATCAGCGTGGATTTTTTTTTTTTTAATTCTCTCAATTCCAGATATGCGAACGAGTGTCTAGGGATGAAAATCAAGCACATTTTCTTGAAAAATTCAAAGAAAATCTCACCAAACCTTTCCGTTCTTGGGTTGATGCATTTTCCAGCCTCTCTGAGCCTAGCATCATGGCGCACTTGGTTCATGGTCCTCTGCCATTATGCAAGGTTGATCCCTTGCTCACTGCTGTTTTTGCATAAATTTGCATTCTGTAGTACTGTACATTACTGTACCAAGATACAAATAGCCAAGAATACAGTGTTAAAGTGGTGTTAAGACGAAAAAATAAGTTACAATTACATATACAGTACTTTACTGTAGTGCAGTACGTTCAGTAAGTGTGGAAGTACCATACCTGCATGTACATGAAAAGGGAAACACTGGAGCACCTTAGCTTTTGTCTTCATTCAAGACATTTTCAGGTCATGAGACTCACTAATCCCCCACCCTGACAATAGGTGACCTGACATTGCATCAGGTCAGTAACATGAGACCACTAATCCCTTCACCTCACCTCCACTGCAAATGAGAGAAGAGTTTATGTACAGTGGGTGACCTGACATTTCATCAGGACAGGTTAGTAACATGAGAACCATTAATCCTCAACCCTACTTCCATCGCAAGTTTTAAGATGTAAAAAGTGATTATGGTTATGCTGACTGTACAGTACTGTAGATTCAGCAGAGTGGACAGTGTATGCCTACTGTAGGCTCAAGATGACAGCATTTTCTGGTGAATACAGTATATATACAGTACATTAGTAGGGTACTTTATTTTGTTGATTTACAATATATTGTACATGTTAAGAGATGTTTGTGTATATAAATACAGCTCTGTGTGAGATGTGTAGTTTAGACTCAGAGGAAAACTTTCCCTAGTGCAGTACAGAGTGAAAATTTTCAGTCTTAGCTGTGATACACAGCTCCATTCACGCCTCGTACGCCTGTATCATGTAAATTTTTATATACAGTATTCCCGTATATTTGTTTATTTGAACAAACTTTTAGGTAAATTATTCAGGATTATTTTATTATAAAAAAGGTGTTTTCAACTTAATTAGAACTGACTTTATAGACTCTGGATTTTTTCCGGGTTTGACAGATTTGTCTCATTACCTGGAAATCTCTCATTCCATGGAAGAGCTCTGCTCCAATTATTCCAGGTAACGGGATGATTACTGTATACAGTCGGCCCTTAACATACGCGGGGGTTAGGTAACAGAGATACCCGTGAATGTTAAAAATCCGTGTACATTTGCTCTCCCCCCCCCCCCCAAAAAAAAACCCTGGCCCCCCATGTCCTTATTTACCATATATACTCGTGTGTAGGTCGAGTTTTTAAGACCAAATGATTTGGCAAAAAATTGGGGGTAGACCTCTAAACGGGTAATAGTTTCGTTAGGTTGAAAAATATTTACCAGTAACTACCAGTAAACAATGGAAACGACGCACCAACGCACCACCAGCTGTGAGTGTCGGTACAGTTGCCAGGGCAGATCTCTTGCGTCATCATAGCAAGCCCAAAGTAGCCAAATGCATGGTATGGTATGCACAGGATGATGTAAAACATAAAGTATTCATCTTTTAAAGTTTATTAATAGAAATACTGTACAGTTGTACCCCACTTAACGCGGTCAATAGAACCCAGAGGGTCCCGTGTTAAGTGAAATCCGCGTTAAGTGAACAACAGAACATATGGGATTAATTTCAATAGAAACCAGCCCGACCCCCAAACTCCACTTTTTGAAGACGCATAACTATGTTGTAGTAAAAATAACATCTTAATTTTATGATGGTACATGCACATAATTAATACTTAAGAGAAATAGAGAAATACAGTCGCCAAGTTAATGTCCATTCAAATAATGGACTCAACTCCCTCCCCCTCTCACACTACACTCGCTGGCTCTTCCATCTGAGAAATTTTGGGGGGAAAACCAGGTATAGTAATAAATAATTCCTCAAACTAAAGTTAGGATAATATAATTGACATTGCTGGATTCCTTGTAAGACCAGGAATATTTTGAATACAAATGTCATATATTTTTCACAAAAGATAACATATTTACTCAGAATGAACTTTACATCTAAAATTTGTATGTCTAATGCAAAATCTATGATGTTTATATTCAAAATGATCACCAAATTGTAAGAATTCCAGCAATGTAAATTATATTCTGGCCGGATAATTTGTATGGATTTTATGAGCTAAAACAATATCTTCAGTTAATAAAAAAAAAAAAATATTCTTCACTGTAACAGATGGTCTGGTCCTCCCTCCCCCCACCCCCACCTTGCGTCTCACCAGATGTGTGGGAAAACCAGAATATTTACCTTTTAGTAATAAATAATACCTCAAACTAAAGTTAGGATAATATAATTGACATTGCTGGATTCCTGTAAGACCAGGAATATTTTGAATATAAATGTCATATATTTTCACAAAAGATAACATATTTACTCAGAATAAACTTTACATCTAAAATTTGTATGTCTAATGCAAAATCTATGATGTTTATATTCAAAATGGTCATCAAATTATAAAATTCAGCAATGAAAATTATATTCTGGCTGGGTAATTTGGACGAATTTTATGATTTCAAAACAGGCAGTCAGGCAGGGTGGCTGGTGGGGGCGAATCTAAAAAATAGCTCGGGCGAGGACACTCCCGCTTATATGTGGAAAAAACCGCGTTAAGTGAAAAGTTCAGCTCTGGCGAGGAACACGCGTATATGGTAAAAGCGCTAAGTGAAACAGCTTAGGCGGGTAATACTGTACATAAATTTTTGTTCATTACATTTGAAACATCAATCTTTGTTAATTAAATTTGAAACAAAAAACTACGATACCGTATGTCTAAATACCGGTATTTATTTTCATTAAAACGCTACATCACAGAGTATATTTTACCTTAACTGTGACCCGAATGAATATATTCTCAGAAATTAATATGGAAATGTAATATTTTTGCTGAAATGAAGTGCATTACAGTGGAAAGTGGAGATAAAATTATGCAAACAATGAATATTGCTTTCTTTGTTCAAAAATTTTACCGTGAACAAACCTGTAATCGCATATGTACTAGATGATTACGGTCCTTAAATTGTTATGTCTATTGCAAAATATAGATTGTTTATACAGATATTCAAATAAATCACTATCTACAAGAATCCTAAGGTCGTAAGTTATTCACTCAGGTCGCTTTGGGTGGCAAATTATGAGAAGAGCTTGGTCACTCTCTATGAATGATAAATAAACAGTAGGCCTTCAGCGCCAACTGTCACATCTATCTCAAATAACAAAACAAACACCACACTCTCACCCCACCTCCTCCCACCCCACCTCCCACCCGCCTCCCACCCCCGCCCCGCCTCCCTCCCTGTTCTCTGCCTGGCTACCTTGTGTTCCCAGACAAAAAGATTGGTGATAGCTTTATTCTTATGTGCTTATTTTATATAATATCTCAGACTAAAGTTAGAGAGCTGTATTGTTGGAATCCTTGCAAGATAAGCCAATAATTTGAATATAAACGCCATATATTTTGCTCAAGATATAAAAAATGTAGTAATAATAGTGTGGGCCAATGATTGTGTAGTACATTTTATAATACAGTATAAAAGTTTTCAACTGTATTTTTGCAGATTTACATAAATTTCTTCATTTATTTTCATCCATTTACATGCAACACACTGCATTTTGCAAGAAAATAAATGACCTAGTGCAAAGTTGGAGTGTACATGTACTAATTTCATTACGGTACTAAAATTGTTATATCTAGTGCAAATTAGAGCATGTTGCTATTCAAATTAATCAGTGTCTTTATGCAATCCCAGCAATGTTAATTATATTCTCCCAGGTCATTTTGTGGCATTTTAAAATGGAGAAGCGAGAGACTGTTAAATAAACACACAGAGACCTTCGGCTCAAACTGTCAAATATATCACCTCAACCCACCCCACCCCTCCACCCTCCCCCCACCTGTTGGCTGGTTGGTCTGGCCCCTCCCTCCTAATCTGCTCAGTCAGTTTTATTTAGGCTTATGTTTTTACCTTGTATAATATCTCTGTATCGTTAGGAGATTACAATTTGCATTGCTGAATCCTCAAGACACAGCCACAATTTGAATATAAACTATGTTATTTTGCTCAAGAGACTAAAAATTGTTGCACTAGAGCACAGTACTGGTTTTCAGTTAAAAAACTGTTGTATTATTACAATAATATTCCTCCTAATTGACTTGAATAAATACTTCTGAATAGAAATATACAATATTTTTGTTGAAACTTCCTGGCTTGGTGTAAAGTGTCAGAAATATAAATGGTAAACACCTCTGGTTTGCGGTACTGGTGTTTCAGGCACGTTTCAGTTTATAGGACGTGAGTGTTTTACTGAAGGTTTTGTTGTACTAATACCCTCAAAAACTTGGGTCGACTCATAAACAAGGAATATCATAAATTAACTGATTTTTTGGTCAAAAAATCAGGGTCGACTCCACAGTGCTGATGTCAACACACGCCAAGTGGGTTACAGCGAGACTGACTAAGTGAGGGAGCGCGGTGGCATGACGGGCGGTGTGTGTGTGTGTGGGTGCGGGCGGGCGGTGTCACATGATTTGAATGTACTTCAATTACTTAATGTACAGAATATTCCGGCAGGGGCAACCGCGATGGCGAATCCGTATGCTAAAACCCGCTTATGTGAAGGGCCGAGTGTACTGTATATGAGGCTGTGTTGACCATAACTTTGTAAGTGCCCAAAAAATTAAAACACCAGAAAATGTGGTTAAAGTTTAGAAATGAACTCACTATGTCTCCTGAAATAATTGTGATAGTGCAATCATTATTGTATCAAATTGAAGCTTCATAATGAGGATTAAGTTGCTATAATCAGATAATAAAATTATTGTCATGATTATTAGTAATCATGAAAATGATCATAACCTTAGCAATTTAGAGGCATTAGTTTCTATGAAATTTGGTTATTTTGATATAGGATACTCATGTACAGTACATTATATTATAACTAATCAATCCATACTAAAAATATCCAAGAGATTATTGCGACTCATAATAATTATTGTAACTGCATTTTCTGTCCCCAAAAAATCATGTACAGCAGCTAAAACAACAACTGTATTCTGCATACTTTGTGGGAAACAATATGAGACCATGGACAATAAATTTGGGTATATGATGGCTGTCACTAGTCACTGTAAAATTTTGGAGAATATCAACCCCCACCTGCACAGATACGTAGTTGTTTTAGCTGCTGTACATGTTGGAAATAAGGATATGGTTATACAAATAAGGATTAGTAATTAAAGAAACCCAACTTAATCTAAATATTTGTGTTTTCCTGTTCTTCTCTTCATAAAAAGTCCATATATATATATATATATATATATATATATATATATATATATATATATATATATATATATATATATATATATATATATATATATATATATATATATATATATATATATATATATATATATATATATATATATATATATATATATATATATATATATATATATATATATATATATATACTGTATATATATATATATATATATATATATATATATATATATATATATATATATATATATATATATATATATATATATATATATATATGCAAGTAAATCACTGTAGGTGCCAATGTCTATGCGACATTTCATCTGGCAAGTAAAAATATATTACATTCCTTGCAAGGAACTTATAAATGCAACCAATTGTGTTAAACAAATGTTAATCAAGAACTCCCCCAACAACACAATTGGTTGCATTTATAAAGTTCCTTGCAAGGAATGTAATATGTTTTACTTAGGCCAGACAGGTAAAAGATCTTGCAACTAGAATTAAACAACACAAATACAGTGTTAGGACAGGAATCCAATGCTCTGTTTGTTCATTTGAGGGATAACAAGCATTGCATTGACTGATAATGCCTCCTAATATTACCATGTAAGTCAATTGACAGTAGGAACATCATAGAATCTAGTCTTATTAAACATACCAAGCATTCAACATGAATTTGAGTAACGGCATGTACAAGCTGGACAATTTTGTAATTAAGAAGATTTGTGATCAGGTGAGAAGGCCGGTCACTTGACCATCTGACCTGACCACCAACCGCTGTGTGCTATTTAAAGATTAGTAGGGTCATTACTAATACCTGACCATATTGGACCTGGTCTCACCTCTGTATATATACACCTTTGATTTGTATTACTCTCTAGTCTGTACTCACCCCTGAAGATGTGAATTACACGAAAGCTTTGGGAACTTCATGTTTTCTTGTGGTTATCAGCATATATATATATATATATATATATATATATATATATATATATATATATATATATATATATATATATATATATATATATATATATATATATATATATATATATATATATATATATATATATATATATATATATATATATATATATATATATATATATATATATATATATATATATATATATATATATATATATATATATATATATATATATATATATATATATATATATATATATATATATATATATATATATATATATATATATATATATATATATATATATATATATATATATATATATATATATATATATATATATATATATATATATATATATATATATATATATATATATATATATATATATATATTAAGCAATGGTTTTAACCAAACATGTTATAGAAACAGTTAACAAATTCTTTCATAATGGTTGTCCTTTACAGCTGTAAATATGACGTACGATCGGTTAGGTGAGGTAGGGGACAAGGAGAGAGGACCGCCCAACCACTGTAGAGTCATCCAGCAGGGCACGGAGGAAGAGCTGACCCTTTATGGCTACCAGAACTCTGCATGTAAGGCCGCTCTCTTCTATCTCCTGACTCTCATCACCCTTGGAATTTTTTATCTCATCTCCTACTGGAAGCCAGAGTGGCGGGTCTACTGGAAGAGTAGAAAGTCTGCTTTGTCAGATGCTGATGCTCTTATATTAAAGGTAGGAGTCTTGACACAGTACAGTATACAGGTTTCTACTGATACTATATATGTTTGCCTGGTAAACAAAGATTTGTCTTAACAAAAGTCACAATTTGACAACTTTTTTCTTTACGCGAAAGCAACTTATTTTCTTTTATGATTAGCACTCACTTTTGACTTTTGTGCAGTGATGCATTAATCTGCACAAAGTTCTGCATTTTCATGGGTATTTATTCTTTAGTATAAGGGCCTGCCTCTTATAACAATTTTTACTTTAATACTTACAACCATTGGTAGCGGTGGGATTCTTTTGGTAGCATGGTCGAGGGTCTAGGCACATGGGTATGGTAATTCTGGTATCAAGTCACTTGGACGGAAATAAAGTGAAATACTGTGGGAGAAATGAATACACCTAAAATACTCTAAGAATAAGTTTATTAATATGAAATCAAAGGGAAAAAGATATATTATTAATGTATAACTACCAGGCTCACCTCCTGGGCTTATTGCAGACTCAGAAGGTTTTGTGGACGTTTGAGCGTAATATGAATCCTTAAGGTTTTTAGGTTAGCCGTCATCACGATCATGACATTAGTATTATTTTTATAGGACATACAGTGGTGAACTTGTGTGAAAGCCCCCAGTTGACCTACATTTTCCCTCCTTTGAACATAACCTCCAATAATACATGGGCTCTACCATTAAATTTATACCTGTACAGTAGTACCCCGATTTACGCGGTCAATTGAACCCACAGGGTACCGCGGAAAGTGAAAACCGCGTAAAGTGAACAACAGAACATATGGGATTAATTCCATTAGAGACTGGCCCGACCCCCAAACTCCACTTTTTCCGACATAATACCTATGTTGTAGTAAAAATAACATCTAAATTTTATGATGGTATGCTCACACAATTAATATTTAAGAGAAATACAGCTGCCAGGTTAATGTCCATTTAAATAATGGACTCAAATCCCCCCCCCCTCTTCCCAGCTCACTGGCCCCTACCTCTCTGAGAAATGATTGGGTGAAACACTAGATTTTAACGTTTAGTAATAAATAATACCTCAGACTAAAGTTAGGATAATATAATTGACATTTCTGGATTCCTTGCAGGTCAGGGAATATTTTGAATGTAAACTTCATATATTTTGCACAAAAGATAAAATACTTGCTTTGTGTAAACCAAATTATTACATTAGATCTAAAATTTGTATGTCTAATGCAAAATCCATGATGTTTATTTTCAAAATGATCATCATATTGTAAGAATTCCAGCAATGTAAATTATATTCTGGCCGGGTAATTTGTATGAATTTTATGAGCTAAATAAAAAAAAAAAAATTATACTTCATGTATATATGAGTAGATGCACCGCGGAAAGTGAAAGTCCGGTTCTGGCAAGGTACCGCGTAAATGAGAAATCGCGGAAAGTGAAACCGTGTAAAGCGGGGTAATACTGTATATATTTTTTTCATATACTGAATGGATTTCCAGGAACACAACCCTTTCATGTGTTGAAGGGTGCCTGCATCTGTGTTTCCTAGTTAGCTGCATCTTGAATACAGTATTGACATTATAATAAGGTAGCACAATAATAATATTAATAATGATGGTGAGAAGGAAAAGAAAACACAGTATAGTACTACAATCCCTTATCCGAAATCCTTGGGGCCAGAGGCATTTCGGATTTCGGAATTTTTCGGTTTTCAGAATGGTTAGGTTTTTTTGTGTGTGTGTGTGTGTGTGTGCGTGTGTGCGTGTGTGCGCGTGTGCGCGTGCGTGCGATAATAATAATTAACGGTTTATTGAAAAAGTTCTGCAGCCCGAAGGCTGAAAATATACATTGGGCATAAATGACTTATTACATACATTGGTGGTTTAACAAAAGCCTTCATTAGAGAAAGGTGAAGGAACATACAGTGAACATACAGATTAATGTAGGTGTTGAACAGAAAACACGTAGTGTAGTAACTCCCTCCCAGATGGTGTTAGGAGGGACCTCACGTGGTGTAGTAGTTCCCTCACAGATGGTGTTATGAGGGGCCTCACGTGGTGTAGTAATTCCCTCACAGATGGTGTTATGAGGGGCCTCACGTGGTGTAGTAATTCCCTCACAGATGGTGTTATGAGGGGCCTCACGTGGTGTAGTAGTTCCCTCACAGACGGTGTTCTATGAGTGAGGTGTGGTCCCAGGCCTTCCTATCGTAGACGGATTAACACATCGCTGGTTGTTGGGTCGGGCCGCCGTTATCACTGGGTACCTGGGACCTCACTGTGTGAAGGTCAACTTGGGTACCACTGTTACTGTTGAGTTGTTCTCACTGACTTAAGCACTGTTCACCACTGTTCACCTCTGTTTAACACTGGTTCCATTCCTTTCCTAAATGAAATAGTAACTTCTGGCGTGAACTTGTTGATATTCCGGTGGGGAGGAGGGTTCAGGGGAGGGAGTTGGTATGGGCAAAAATATAATAATAATGATTATAATAATAATAATACTACCTGTAATAATAATAATTCATAGGTCTAGGTCGTGTTTCTCACTTTTTATCTTTTTTCATTCTTGTATTTCCTTATTATTATTATTATTATTATTATTATTGTTATCATTATTATTTTATTTTGGTGTATTTTTTATTAAAATTTTTATTTACAGTACAGTGGGGTATGCTATAACGAACGGATCCTACTACGAATATTCCTATAACGAACGGTTTTACCTATAAAATTGAGAATGCTATAACGAACGAAACTCCTACAACGAACATTATTTAAAAAATTTTTTTTTTTTTTTACTAATTTATTGTTTTTTTATTACAAGCATTAATGATATTCTTTATTTCAGGGGTTTATATGCATATTTATGCACTTTTTTACAATTTTTACAATTTTATATTATATTTTTCAGTGTTAAGTGGTTGTATTTGGGGGCCTGGAACGGATTAATCCTATAACGAACGAATGCTATAACGAACAAGGTTCTAGAACCAATTAGATTCGTTATAGCATACCCCACTGTATTATGAATAATTATTATTATAATTATTATTATTACTATTACATTTTGCCCCCAGGCCCCGATGTGGGTCAGTGATTTATGCCTGTGTGGGCTAATCCTAAAAAAAAAAAATGCTCCACAAAAAAATTCCGGTTTTCAGAGCTTTTCGGTTTTCGGAATTTCGGATAAAGGGTTGTCAACCTGTATAATGATAATTACATTATAATAATACTGTACATGGTACACAAATACTATGGAATGGGTAATTTGACTACGTATTACAGTATTATACCTTGCAAGATACAACAAGCACCGAACATGTGACTGTCTGCTTAGGGATACAAAACATGAGTATAATGACTTACAAAATATGAAAATCATTTGTAAGTCACATGGTGTTGTCTTGATTCACAAGGGGAGAGAGAGAACAAGTAATCACAAAAATAATTTCCCCTCTGCATTAACCCAGGACAAAGTTAGAAATGAGAACCATCATCCAACATATTTTAATTATTTCCTGGTATAAACACTGAAGCATGACCATAAACTGTCATGTTCCTTATAGGTTCAACTCAAAGGATCATCCTCACCTATAAAGGATAGCAAAAGTAAGCTCATGGGGTACTTTTGTACAATTCCATAAATGATCTTTAGTATTTACAGAAATATACACATTATGTACAGTCGGCAAAGAAAAAAATTCTCGAACAGCTGGGCAAGACAGATTTTAGAATGATCACTAGGGCTCTTGTCATCTCAGAATGGTTGGTATGCCTGGTTGTGAAGTGACTCTCAATACTTCATAATATATGTTGCTCATATTTATAATATTTACAGATGAAAAACTATTGTAATTTAATTTGCAATAAACCTTCGTCAGAGAGTAATATTCACATTTCTTGTTTACTGTATTTTGTCGTATTTTATGACGCTTAGAGCGTTCACGAATTTTTTTGCTGACTCTACACAAATATAATAAAATAGCACATCCTGCCTAATTGGGGAACAGTCTAACACAACTATCGTCCCACCAATCATCCCTAACAATGGAGCACAAACAAACTTAGCCACATACGGTGGCTGTGAGGAAGGAAGGAGACCATGTCTTTCCTTCAGTACGTCACAACAGAAAGTCAACGATAAAAGGAAAAATCCCGTCACAAAATGCTTTGAGAGGTTCACACAATTACTAAGTAACTAATTAATAAGTCTAGAGACAAGACAATAATATAGGAAGGTAGAGAATATTGACTCAAAGGAGTGACAAAAATCATTTGAATATAAGTGATACAATGAAAACATTTAAAATATAAACAAGGAATGTGAGTTTCTCTGACTTCATCTTGATCCTGCCTGATTCTAGAATTTGAAAACCTGAATTAGATTGACAGTTAAACAGTTGAAATGCCAGCTACAGTGGTGTTAGCATATTAGTACTAAAGTGAAACAATCAAATTATAATGACAAATTAGATTAAATTTCCTCAAAATCCACAAATGGTAGTAGGCAACTCACCACTGGCTTTCAACAGTTGGTAGGAAGGTGGGAGGTGGGGAAATGAAAAACATAGAATGAATACTGGTACAGTACTTAAAAGAATCACATTCCCATGACATTGTACAAAGTTAAACTAGGCCAGGTGATAGAAGACATATCATACAGACAAATTTTACTCATAAATAGATATAAAAAAGAATTTAATTCACTCATGTTTTTCATGGAATAAATCCTAATTTAACTTAAAAAGAGTTTTATGTTGACCAGGATGCTGATGGCCAAATTCACGTAGCAATAGTTGAATCAGAAACCGTTGAGTCTGGGTTCCCATCACAGTATGTGGTGTCCTCTCACTCCTTTAATGGTGTGTGTAATGGGGCCCATAACGGAGCATCAGATGTCACTCATCTCACTCAGCCACTTCACAGGTAAATGATTTATGTTCTTCCTGTCTAATTTGAGAATAAAGTTGGACTCTGATGCAGTAATTCCATTTGCATTAAGTTGGATTTCATCTAAACTGTGTGTGTTTAACTGTACTGTATAGTTAAAATAGAAATGGACACACAATCCTTTTCAAAATAATTTTGTCTAGTGTGATTGCATTATTTAATTTTTTTTTCTATAGGTAGGGTAAGTCTTACATGTTAGATGTTAATGTTGATGTTGTTGTATGTGATATTTAACTTGAAGACCTGTCAGACACTTAATTTTTGCTTGATTCGCTTTTTCATTAAAGTGTACAAAACTCTAGCAAAGCACAATATATAAATATGTGTACCTGTACAGTATATGCATATCATTAATGTAGTTGAGACCATTTACAACTGAAAATTAACCCCCTAAGTGCTCACCTGAAGTTTTGCCTCTCAACCAGCCTGAAGTTTAACCACCCCAAAACTATTGGGGGGAGGGGGTGCTGTTTTTCAGGTATTAAAGACTAAAATTGTGAATGGTCTCATTTGTGGCCTTTACGTCACAGCTCACAATCTGATATTTGCTTCAGTTACATAGGCAAATTGTACACTTAAATATGATGTGGTTTCTAACTTTCACTGTTAATTTTCAGAGTTTTACGTTACTTTATATTTCAACACATCAAGTACATCTGGACTCCTGAGAAGATGACATTTACTCGCCTTTACGGTTATGATCAAAATACTCCAATCAAATCTTTACTAAATGACTTCAGAGGTTTTACTGCCCAAGAGCAAATGCAAAGGTAATGTAAACCTGATGTACCTGTACAGGGATACCCCAGTTATCACAAGGGATGCATTCCAAAATGTCATTGTAAATAACAAATTTTCAAATATCAGGGCAATTTTCCCCATAAGAATTAATGTAAATAATGGGATGCATTTCCACTTGGCAACTTTCACCACATATTTTTCTATCTACTGTGTACTCCTCATTATCCAGGGGTATTAAGGAACAGGGTTGCATATATACTTTAATACCAGTAAATGTGAGGAATAAATAAAAATTATACTACACTAATAAATAAATAAAAGAAAAAATACTGCATTGTCAGTTTGGCAATAGTTTCACTACATGCAGGAGACCGAAGCAGCTGAGATCTCCAAGAATATTCCCTCCTCCCACAATCTCTATGAATGACTGTGTGTGCATATAACAATAAAAAAAGTTAAGAAAATTATGTATATCTTCCTGAAATTATAAGTTGAAGCATAACAATAATGCAGCTCACAGCATGAACCAGTAGGGGGAGGATGAGATCCCAGCCCTGCACCTCCCTCACTGCTCCCCTCTGCCTCTCCCACAATCTGCACGCTTAATCCTGCGGATGTAATAAATTTTTATTCTCAATGTTTTTGACCATGATAATTTTATTTGTTGCACATTCTGTATGAACGATTATGGGTGCATGTAACAGTAAAAAAAAAAGAAAGACTAAAAATACGTATACCCCGGTATACTGTATAATTAATATTATGAGCTGAAGTATAAGACAAACACAGCTTCGCTTGATAGGAGAGCTAGGGGGCTATAACTACAGGGACAATCTAACTTGGTGACCTGCCAAGTCCACACACATACTCTTCATATTCCTTATTTTATATACAACATACAATATTTTTTTATGTACAGGTACACTCCATGTAAGGCAATAAAATAACTACAATAACACCCTATAAACAATATAAAAGAACAGCATTTGAGTGAGTGTGTATGCATGAGTGTAAACATTTAAATTAGCATTTACCATTGCCATATGAAGAATTCTAGAATGCTCGGCATATTTTTTTCATGCCAAGGTTTGGAATTACAGATACAGGCGTGGGGTGAGCATCTCCTGCACGTGAATTTTCCTGCAAGTGAATTTTCACATGCGTGCTCAGTGTGAACTGTCCCATTGAACTTCATTAATTTCTAAACCGTGCGGGTCCGTACACGCGGAAAAACTGCTTGTGTGAAGTGGGCCTTTCATTGAAATATGAAAGCTGCGGCCAGACCGCCGGTTTGAAATATTACTGTAGGGTATTATAATTTTTCATTTGCGAATAAGTGGGGTATGCTTTGAAAATGTCAAATAGGGGTGTTAAAATATAAATTGCAAATATCAGGGTTGCAAATAGTGAGGTATTCCTGTACTAGCTTAAGTTGACAAGTTGTTTATAGTTTAGTGTAATATGACATTTTGTAAAAGAATAGATTTTAAGTGTTCTTAATAAGTATCTTACCCTGTATATTAATGTTTTATTTTCCAGACAAATACTTTATGGACTCAACATGATAAGTGTGGAGGTCAAGTCTTATTGGCATCTCTTAGTAACGGAAATTCTAAACCCATTTTACGTCTTCCAAATTGCATCGATAACTCTGTGGTCTTTTGACAACTACGTCCTCTATGCCACGTGCATCTTCCTGGTGTCTTGCCTTTCCATCATTGTCTCTCTCCATGAAACTCGTAAGGTAATGTACTTACTGTAGTTTCTTTGTGTTTGTAATTAGGACTTCATATTTTTTTGAAAAAGTCTGTCCTCTGTGGTAAAGGATTAATGGTGCTGTAAGATTTTGTACAGTCGGTCTTAAAAATTATGTCATGGTTTCAGTACAATTCGTTCAAATAATGGTATCTGGCAATTTGATGGGAACCAAGTGAGTGGGCTGGACACCGTTGTAGTAAGATGGTGTACAGTATTAACGATCTTCTGAGCCAAATTTCTCACTGCATAACTTTTCCTGGCATTCTCTTATATTCTTGCAGTTAAAAGGCTTCAAGGCTGGTAGGAAAAGTAAAGAGCTATATCCCAATCCCATGCTTGAAAGGTGAAGAAGATGTGTGCAGGAAAAAAAAAAGGACAACCAATCTGAAATGATACAACACGGGGCAATAACATTTACTTCTGTGTGTAGAATATTCTGCATATGGCTTATTTTTACAACAATATGAAAGATGTTTGTTACTCTAATATAATTATCAGTAGAAGCTAGCAATTTAACCAAGTTTTACTTTTTCATCCATAATGAATGAACCATAGAATGGGAATCATAAATGTTTAAATTTTTTTCTAGGGTGCTAAATAATACAATACTGTACCTTCAGCATATAAATGACAGTTCATTTCTTGGGAAAAGGTATGAAGAAATGAAACATTTATTTAAACATATAGTTTATCTAAAGCTCAAAATTTTGTTTGGTGAATGTTTCCTGCTGTACAGTATAGTCTGCATTTACGCAGTCAATTGAACCCCTGGAGGCCCGCTTAAAACGAGAAACACGAAAATGAAATAACAGAACATATGGGATTAATTGAAATAGAGACTGGGCCGACCCCCAAACTCCACTTTTTCCGACACAATACGTACGTTGTAGTAAAAATAACATCTTAATTTTATGATGATATGCACACACATTTAATAATTAATTATTAATAATATTAGGTTTTTAAAACTTACGTTAGTAGAAAAGCTGGGTTGGCACACGTGGATGGCGGCTGGTTCTGAGGCAGAGGGCAGATTAGTTGACCTCCGGTGAATCACTTTCACTACTCGCAGAGGTTTGTAGGGTCTCCCAGACAAACCCCTCAAAGTCCATATCCTCACTGTCACTATCACTGACTTGGGCTGGCTGTGGTGGGTTGCGGGCGAAGAAGTCCTTAATACTACGTTGACGACTAGCATTGATGTTGTCGAGATAGTTCTGGATATACGGCTCCATAACTTTCGTCAGATGGTTATTAGACACTTCACACCAATGCTTGACTGGGTCTTTGTCAAGGATGAGCTTAATTTTCTTCCCCAACTTGATGATTTTCTTCACATTATCATGGCTTGGTCCAGGTAATTCATTGTTTTTCTCTGGTGGTGGGGGTCCCGCGGAAGCCATTGTGAGTTGTGAGGGGAATAGCGGGCACAAGAGAGAACTGTATACGCGGACTGAGAACAATGAGACAGGCCCTGCTAGGTCAGCGATTTCTACCCTATGGTGGCAGGGCACGTCATGTTATATTAGACCAATCACAGCTAGCAGCGGAGGGAATGCGTGGGTGGTAAGGATGCGTGGCCCGATCACAGTCCGATATGTCAGATGACGTCAGCGATAACGTAAGAGTGGCCTAATGCGTACCACTCACCGCGCCGCTTCCCGCGTATGGTCAAGAATGGACCGTGTGGGTAAAAAATGGCGTGGCGGTCTGGACCTCTCCAGCTGCTCGCTGCGGAAATGACCAAATTTACCGCGTAATTAAAGCATTTTCATTCTGGCAAGGCACCGCGTAAATGACCAAACGCATAAACAAAAACCGCGTAAATGTAGACTATACTGTATGTCATCGTCAGTTGAGGTGTTAAATATGGAAAATATTTGTTTTCTTATCCATTGAAGATATGGCAAAAATATGTTGAGTATGAATATTATTTCACTTCATATTTTTTATTGAATATTCATTTCAGCTTTACACAATTAATGTACAGGTATTCCCCAATTTATGATCTCCCTATCTATGATAGTTCTCTTGAACGATGGTGATGTATTATGACCACCCCCCTATTTACGATAAAAAAATTTGCATGAACAATAGTCATCGTCCAGCCAAAATCGGAATATGGAACGCATCTCTCGGTGCACTTGTCAGCTGTGGTCTACCCGCGTGCCACCACCTGGTGCACTAGTCCCAACCTTTGTTCCATGGTCAGCGCACATGCCCATGATCGTGTAGCTCAACTATTAATAGTCAGTACTGGTGTTGTTACTGATAATTTTTTATTTATTTTTTTTACCTTACAGTGAGAAGACATTACTAACATAAACATTGTAGTACAGTACTTAGTTTTGGTGACTGTGAAGTGATTTTTGCTATGTTTTTTGTGACAGTAAATAGCTTTGCTCCTTTTTTTTTTAACATGTGAGCAGTGTTGGCGGCAATAAAGTTATCGTTCATTTTGTTTTTGTGACAAGCGCTTTCGCTCTCTATTTGTGACTGTCAAGTGAGAAGTGTATCTTTGAAAAGGTCAGGGAAGGCCAAAGCACCCAGGAAAACTGTGTCTCTGGAGGTTAAGCTTGACATTGTGAAGCTGTGTGGGAGTCAGAGTAACGTTTCCACTCCACCTTCAAGAGTCCCCTTAGCCTCGAAGGGGACATGTGATAACAACCAGGCTTGTTCTTAATGATGTGGTGAGTTTTGTTTAATTGTGTTATTATTATTGTAGGAATTTTATTTTCGGTGATACATGTGGGTGTTGGACTGGCTGGGAATGTAACCCATTGAACCCCATGCTGTAATGATTACAATTTACGATATTTCAATTTGCATTTAGTTTTCAGGAATGTAACCCCATCGTAAATATGGAAATACCGGTTTACCTTTTCACTTTGCTATCCAATTCTAACTCTACAAATTATTCCTGAATGTTCCTGAGCAGTAATCTCATATGTTATATTATTTCATTTTCAAATACAGGGTATACTAAAATTAACTTCATGATTTTTGTTCTTACAATATTCTTATGAAAAATTGCTTTGGCATTTATTACTTAAATTCTGTTACTACCTGTACTGTATTTCACCAAATTCTGTTCCACCTCAAAAAAGTAAAAGCAAAAATAAAGTGAATCTGGGTGTTGCCAAATACCACTTGTGATTGAATAGTTTCTGGAAATCATGACATTATTCATTTGGGCGGTTATGCTTGTCCATCACAATTTCCACATTTAGAAGTATCCGACAGTCATGTAAATAATATCTTTTAATGAATACACTAGTAAATTGCTTGTTAGCTGTGTTTGTTATTTGTTTACTCATTACCGATTCAATTAATCTGTCAAGGTACCAACCTCATATCTGAGGGTTGGTGACTATGGCCCACTACTCAAAAGATTTTCAGGCTGATTTTATCAATTATCTGATCAATGTTTAAGGGGGACACAACATTGAATATTAAGGAATCAGTAAAGTCGTCCACATTTGCGTAATTTCCTGGTTATTGAATGTCATGGTTTTGAGGTGCCACTGTATGTATATAACTGAAGAGTCTCTCATCAGTTTTCTTCTATCATTTAAAAGAACTTTATAATTTTCAGCAAAGTCAGTCTGTGCATGACATGGTGGAGGCCTCCAACACCAGTAATATATCAATACTACGAGCTACTCCTGAAGAAACCACAGGTATGATGTCTTGGGATTTTTAAAGAATTATCCAACTATTAACCCTTTGCTGTGTAAAATGAATGTGTGGACAAAAAATAATTTCCTGACTAAACATGATCTACACAGCCTGAGCTGCTCCACAATTCCCTAGGCCACAATATGCCTGTGGGGACTTGGAAGATGCTGCTATTTGTTGACTGCGAGAGTTAGCTGTTGATGTAAAGAGTCTCACACTTAGTCAGCTGATGCCACCCACACAGGAACTTTAATATAGCTCTGTACTCCATGCTGCTGTTTAGACCACAAATAAGAAAAGATTTGGATACTATAAAGTCAACATAATTGATGTAATGTCTGTTGCATATGAAAAAGTGAAAGTGGGTCCCATAGGCATGACTACTCATTAGGGACAGTGTGGATGCAGCATATTGTATACTAAGAAGACATCATGGATGGTACTGCTCTCAACCACATTCCCTTCCCTAAGTTGTAAACTTAGGTACCCATTTACATCTGGGTGAACTGGGAGTGCCCAGGGAATTGAATCACTGACCCAGAGGTTGGTGGTGGCCTCTGGGTTGGTTCCCAATGTGCCCACCCATAAATCTGGCCCTGACAGAAGCCTTGGGTTGTTTTGAGAATGTTCTGTCACTGTCTCACAAAATAACCAGAGGCTGCTGTATATTTATTTATGATCTATTTTTCTCACCATAATTCATGAATGGGCTTAAATACTTTGTGTTATAGATCCTGTTTTCGTCTTGTGATATAATAATGTGGTGGCAATAAGTCTGTCAGCACCCAGAGGCCAGTTCAATAGTATTACATTTTCAAGGCTGGTAATGTCATGTTTTTGTTTACTCCCTACAGTTGAAGTGGAGGTCAATGCCACAGAACTTGTTCCAGGAGATGTTGTGGTCCTTCCTTCTACTGGATGCTCTATGCCCTGTGATGCTGTTCTCATATCTGGCAATGCTATTGTTAATGAAAGCATGCTCACAGGTACAACTGATACTTACCTAATTCATAGATAACCTAAATATTAGCCCTCAGCTTGTTTCACCTGATGATTAATTATCCTAATGCTACCTGGGGGTTTAGGTTAGGTTAGCATTAATGTGGTTAATTTTAAGTTGAATTAAGTTGGGGACTAATCTTCAGGTGATCCTTATTTTATTTCACCTCGTTGAACAATGAGTAGAATCCTGAATTTGGAGAACATATAGATGTAAACATATAATATTTTTTTGTGATATATGCATTAAACTTTTCACTGGATAATTTGTTTTCTTCAGTTCAGAAATACATAGTAGATATGAGCCACTTGTTTATCACCAGATTCTCTTGTTTAGGTGAGAGTGTTCCTGTTACTAAAACGCCAATAACATTGTCTGAGGAGAATGAGATCTATTTACCCAAGAAGCACAAACGGCACACACTCTTCTGTGGAACATCAGTCATCCAGACAAGGTACTACGGCAGTGCTCAGGTTAGTACAGTATCTACCATTTTGTACACTTACCATCAAACAAACTGTCCTCTAGTAAAAATAATTACCTTCCTGTTTACAGTGCCCAACAGGGAAGCATGCTAAGTTCATGCTTGCTTTTATGTCTCATGAGTTAAGGGCGTAGAAGCCTGAAGAGTCAAGGGCATGGAAGCCTAAAGAGTCAATGGTTTATGTCATCAAGTTATTGGAAGCTCCAACAACTTGTCCCTGAATACGAATTTGCAATTTTCGATTTACACCAGGTACCTACTTTACTGCTGGGTGAACAGGGACTAATGGGGGCTAGGAAGAGTGTCCAAACAACCTCCACCGGCCCGGGAATCGAACCTGTGACATCTCGCTTGCGAAGGCAAGAGCGGTACCACTCTACCGCCAGCACCCCCTCCTTCCTGTTCTTAAATTTGAAATCAGTGATAATGATTATAATGTTTTGTACTGTACAGTATGTAATTTACTGAGACAGTAGATTTTGTTGGGTGGTATTTCTGAGGGGTCAATAGTGCTTTAGCCCTTTTTGGATGTATCCCACAACAGATGTGGTAAAAATGCCCTCAAGTGATGATCTCTCCATAAAGGATTAATATGTAAGACAGGTTTTTTATTTGAGATGTTCTCTTTTTCTATCCCGAGGTAAAATCCTTGTGAACATCATCACCTTCTCCATCATTGTTTAAAAACAAATGAATATTAAAAAATTAATTCACTGCATACCTAATTTAATTCTATAAGTTTATTATTTGAATTGTCTGGAAAAAAAAAAAGACAGACCCCTGGCTATGAATTTAATTATTGTCTACTGCTGATTTGAAGATTCTTTATATTTCTTGTTCTACACAAGGTGATTCATAATTTATGTTCAATGGGAATTCTCATTATTTTTTTATATATTTATGTTAACTACTAGAAATGGCTAACCCTATGAGATATAAACCATTTGAAAAAGTGGAACTGCCAGTAGTACTCATGCGCATTACTGGAATGAGTCAAACAGAGGCATGTGAAGAGTTCCATCACTGGCACCGTAAGAAGCCAAAGCCAAATCATGTGGTTCTACTCTTTTCAACAGCTTTTACCTCTTGGAGTCAGCCACCTCTAATAGTTATCTGAAACATAAACAAGAGATGAAAATTCCCATTGGGCATGACTTATGACTCGCCTTGTATATACAGTATACTGTACTGTAGAAGTGAGCCGATATGACCTTATGAGAATGTGATTTTTGTTCTAGGTTCTGGCAGTTGTGGTGCGAACAGGCTTTAATACGGCAAAGGGAGAACTAGTGCGGTCTATCCTATACCCGAGGCCATTGGATTTTAAGTTTTATAAAGATGCAATGAAGTTTATCCTGTTATTGTTTTTCATAGCATCCATTGGCATGTCATACTCTATCTACATCTACATTTTACACAAGGTATGACCAAAGATACTTGGTAAGTTGTTGTAACTATTATATTGTTTCTGTGTTGCTCATAATTAAAATACAGTAAACTCCCTCTAACCCGGACTCACTTAATCCGGATCCTTGCAAACCAGACTGGGGTCCAGCACTGGACACATTTATCCCCAACCCAGAAAAATGCAACTCAAATCCAGATAGTACAGGGGGACGTTTGTGTAAGTGGGGGCTGCCACTGTGGTAGAGGTGGTTGCTGAGGAGCACTTAAGTGAAGTGTCTAAGAAATATAAATACTGCACATTATATACAGTCAATGAAATTAGCAGTGAAACGATAACATCCGCTCTACTTTTGCTGACGTACATTGTGAGTGTATTTACTGCAAGCAAAAAAGTGTATAATTTTTTTCCATAGCATCTGTTCTAATTGTGTTAGAAAGATGAATTTTGTCCTGTAATGATCCTGAATAAATCCTCTACCATATTGTTTAAAAAAGAAGATACTTTATATGAACTGTCACTTTTTTTGATCATTATTGTAGTACAGTATTTTTTTCTTTTTTATTCTCGGGTCCTTGACTTTGTAGTACAGTATTCCAAGTTCTAGTGAATTCTTTGGAAAACTGGCGCTGTTGAGAAACAAAAGACCAGGTAGTAGGCAGCTACCAAACAGGGAGGTACTACCGCCTGGGAAGATATTGGAAGCATAATGTGTTATCTAATGGTAGACCCTGCTGCCATATGGCATCACGAAAATTGTGACCAAGTCCCAGGTTGCTGATCTATCTTTTTGCCTCATTTACACACAATTGCAGGGTCTCAACTGTCTCTTACTATTGACAACACCACAAATAAAACCATACTCATTCTTGATCTGCTTTATTCATTCTATTTTATTCTTCTATGTCAGTTGATATTAATACTGAAGCGGGGCCTTCTTGGATGGGTCCCACTGGTCGGGAAGGTTGTGGACCCCAGGGCCGACCTGATCATCATCAAGCTACTGGGGCCTCAACTGATGCCACCGCGGTTGCTGGAGGATCGGCTTTTTTCACACTTCATATTTCCAACATTCGCGGACTGAGATCCAATTTTTCTTCTGTGGAGCACCATCTATCAACCTCTTCCCCCAACCTCTTACTACTCTCCGAACTTCAACTGACCAAAGCAGCTTCACCCAAACCTTTTCAAGTCTCTAACTACAACCTTTATACCTACTTCCGTTTTATGGGAGGTGTATGCGCCTACTGCAATACACGTACACCTATAGCCCGACTCACGGAACTTGAATCTACCCTTTATGATGTCACCTGGCTCAAAATATCTCTACCTACTGTGACTATTTTTCTTTGTTTCCTATACTGTCCTCCCAACTCTTCCAACTATTTCGAACTCTTTGACTATCTCACTTCTTGCCATGAGTCGTTGCTATCCACACACCCCAACACCGAGATCGTCTACCTAGGGGATTTCAATGTACATCACAGAGAGTGGCTTGGCTCTGCAAGGGATGACCCAGGTGGAGCTGACGCACTCTCTTTTTCCTTACTTAATGATTTGGAACAAATAATCAAACACCCTACACGCGTTCCTGATCGACACGATCAACTTGCTAACATTCTTGATCTTTGTTTTACCTCTAACCCCTCACACTATTCATACTCAATTTTTGCCCCCTTAGGGTCTTCTGATCACAACTATATTTCTATTAAATCAAACTGGGCACGACCACCTCCCCCACCCCCCTCTAAACGTCAACTATGGCACTATTGGAGGGTAAGCTGGCAATCCTTGCGAGAATTCTTCACCGACTTTCCTTGGGATGAATGTTGCTTTTCCACTCGGGATGCCTCGGTATGTGCTGACAGCAATGCTGGGGTTATACAGGGCGGTATGAGTGTATTTATCCCATCTTCTTCCAAAACTTTCACATTACAATCATGGTTTGATCGCTCCTGCTCTCTTGCTTGCAGGGTGAGAGATAGGGCATATCGAGCTATGAAACTATCTCCTCCTCCTATTACCCACACCTCTTTCATTACTTCTAGGAATCTTTGTAAGGCTATTCTTCGTAGGGCCAAGTGGAATTTTATTAAAAGAAAGACCGCTGTCCTGACTAATTCTTCCTCTAGTAAATCCTTCTGGTCCTTAACTAAAAACATCTGTAACAACTTCTGCACGCCTTCTTTTCCTCCCCTCTTCTTTCCCAATAACTCTATAGCCAACTCTCCCCCTGACAAAGCCAACCTCTTTGGCACCTTATTCTCCTCTAATTCCACCTTAGACGATTCCCACTCTATTCCTCCTACCCCTGCACCTCCTACTGAACCTATGCACTTTCCTATAATCTCCACTCGCAGGGTTGCCGGTGTGTTATCCAGGTTGGATGTGAGTAAGGCGCATGGACCAGACGGAATACCCCCTCGTGTTCTGAGGGAGTGTGCTGAAGCCCTGGCCCCTGTGCTTGCTCGCCTCTTTTGCCTTTGCCTCAAAACCCAAACTTTTCCTTCTTCTTGGAAGCATGCCTTCTTTCAGCCCATCCCGAAGAAGGGTGACCATTCTAATCCCTCTAACTATCGCCCCATTGCCCTAACTTCATCCCTCTCTAAGATTTTCGAAACTATCTTGAACTCCCATTTTCTCCGTCACCTTGAACGCCTTTCTCTTTTGTCGGATCACCAGTATGGCTTTCGCCAGGCGAGATCTACTGGTGATCTGCTCTCCTATTGCACCCATCTTTGGTCATCCTCTCTTAGGGATTATGGGGAAACTTTTGTCATGGCTCTCAACATCTCCAAAGCATTTGACAGGGTATGGCACAAGTCTTTGCAATCTAAACTTCCCCCTTTTGGTTTCTCTCCCCCACTTTGTTTTCTCATCTCTAGCTTCCTTGAGAACTGATCCATGGCAGTTGTTGGCGAGGGATCGATTTCTCACTCCTCTACCAGTAGTGGCGTCCCACAGGGTTCTGTTCTTTCACCAACTCTCTTCCTTCTTTTTATCAATGATTTACTTCACACTACAACTAATTCTATCCATTCTTACGCTGATAATTCTACTCTTCACTCTTCCTCACATTTTCCCCTTCCTCCTAACTCTCAAACTAGATCTGTTTCTAGAACTGATATCATTACTTCTATCAATGCGGATCTGTGCAGCATCTCTGAATGGGGAGGTACAAACTTGGTTAAGTTCAATAGTAATAAAACTCAATATTTACCAATTACACTTTGTAAATTAGACGATCTCCCACCAATTACATTTCAGGACGCTATCATCCTCCCAAATTCTGAAATAAATATGTTAGGCCTCACCATTTCCGCCAATATGTCCTGGAAATCACACATCCTTAGTATATCTAAAGCTACCTCCCGAAAGTTGGGAATGCAGTACAGATGCCGCAGCTACTTCACTCCTGAGCAGTTGCTCCAAGTATATAAGGGATTCATTCGTCCTAACTTGGAGTACAGCTCTCATATCTGGGGTGGCTCTCTTTCTGTCCAACTATTAGATAGGGTGGAATCAAAGGCATTTCGTCTTATTAACCCTCCTCCTTTAGTCGACAATCTCTCTTCCCTTTCTCTTCGCCGCAATGTTGCTTCACTCTCTCTATTTTACAGGTACTTTAACGGGCAATGTTCGGTGGATTTGACATCCTGTGTACCGCCGGCAAGGCCATGGGTTCGTAACACACGTCTTGCCTGCGGTGCCCACCGTTTCTCTGTGGATGTCGGTCACACGAGAATAACCCGTTATGGTACCTCCTTTCCTCACACAGCCAAACTGTGGAATGCTCTGCCTTCTTCTGTGTTTCCATGCTCTTACAATCTGTCTCACTTTAAAAAGCTGGTTTTCCGGCATCTTCGTGGTGTAGATTAATGCAGTATAACCTTTTTTTCTATATTTACAATTTCTTTCCGTTCTTTTTTTTTTTCGCCCCCCCCCCAGGCTCCGTTGTGGGTCGTTTGACCTGTGCCCGGGTGGGCTAATTCCCGTAAAAAAAAAAAATCCAGCTTTTGTGGCTGACACCTTTCATTAGGTGATTTATGAAGCTATCCACGAAACCTGCTTTGTAACTTTTAGACATAATAGACTGGGTCTTATCTCTCTTTTCCCCAAAAAGTGTAGGAGAACCAGCTATCAGGGAGTCATCTGGACAGTGTGAATGTCTACTGGGACTGAATAATTGAACACCAAAAATGTGGCTGGTGTTCATGACTTGTTGCTTCTCACAGTAAATGGGGAAGTGTTATTTCAGATGATCCATTTTGGAGTGTGTTTGTATAGTAAACCCTTTGTATAATGGACACTATAATGGAACCTGGTTATAACAGACACCTTGAACCTATTGGGAAAACCCTCAGGATAACAGAGGAGTTGTCTGATAGTTCGTGACTGCATAAATATTAACTGGATGAACTGTAATACAGGTTGTACCTCTCTAGTCCGGCATTCTATGGTCTGGAAACTCCCGTGGTCCGGAACGATTTTAGTTTGCCCAATAGGTAGATAACCAGCTTTATTTATTTATTTATTTTTTTATCTGAATTATTATTATTATTACAGGAGTATTAAATTTTCGCCCCTCAGGCTCCAATGTGGGTCAGTGACCTGTGCCCAGGTGGGCTAATCCCCGTAAAAAAACAACAACAACAAAGCCGCGGGAAATTAAGGTTTGTTTACATCCGGCAGTTCGGCTCTCTCTCTCTCTCTCTGTTTGTCTATACAGAGTACAACATTTAACTCTTCAATATATATGAACAGTAAATAAGTGTTGCTTTCATATTCTTATGTAGAGTAATGACGATATGTTTTCACATGTGCGCACTTACATACGCGATCTCACTTTTTTCTTTAACATTAATGGTTAGCTACTTATATTGTTCCATTTATTAACATTAAATAGCATTACTTCAAGCAGCCATATTAATTTTTACATTAATTTTACTACAGCTACAACCAGGGTCTTATTTTCTTGTTTTATATGTAGAACCAATCAGTCACTGGTTTTGTAAACATTAACGAAAACAATGCTGGCAGCCGTCTCGTCTCCTCGTGTGTTTTAATATTCCACGAATTATTAATGAATTGTATTGTTCATTTTGCACACAAACATTAATTATAAAAAAAATCAGAAACATTGATTAAAACATATATGAACAGTAAATAAGTGTTGCTTTCATATTCTTATGTAGAGTAATGAAGATATGTTTTTCACATGTGCGCACTTACATATGCGCAGTCTCACTTTTTTCTTTAACATAAATGGTTTGCTACTTTTATTGTTCTATTTATTAACATAAGATAACATTACTTAAAACAACCATATTAATTTATTACATTAATTTTACTACAGCTACAACCAGGGTCTTATTTTCTTGTTTTATATGTAGAACCACTCGGTCACTGGTTTTGTAATCAACGGAAACAATGCTGTCTCATTTCCTCGTGTGTTTTAATATTCTACGTATTATTAATGAATTGTATTGCTCATTTTGCACACATAAACATTAATTCAATAAAAAAGACATTGAGTAATAAACAATAATGAATCTTTTTTACATAAGAGAAATGACGCTGTTTACACGATTGTGCACGTCGTCTGAACGTTGGCGGGCCGTTCAAACCTGTCAAAATTCGAGTTTCCACCGTCAAAATTTTAAATTATGTAGTGTTTTTTTTTGTGTGTCCAAATAAAAAACGTTGAATTAAAAACTCACGAAATTTGAGAAGCTACTGTACGACATTTAACCCTTCAATATGTCTTCAAAGAGACCATGAAGCAGTGAAAGTGGTGCAAACATAAGCACAAGTCACTATCTGTCCAGGAAAAGGGTGAATTTCCATGGTCCGGCACCGGTCAGGTCCCGAGGTTGCCGGATTAGAGAGGTGCAACCTGTATTGTATTTAATAAAGAATATTATTGAAAAACTTGAGCAATTAACAACTATTACAGAATTATACATGATGCATTTTTGTTCTAGTCACCACACTTGTTACATGCTCCTTTAACCTGAACTTCCCTGCTTGGCTGAGTGGGGAAATTATCATAAGGTATAAAGTTTTAAGTGTCCTGTGTCATCGGGTTTCCACCATGAAGCTATGTGGCGAGTGTGTGGTGAGGTCAAGAGGGTCTTTTTTTTGCTTTCATTATTGCTTTATATGCTTTTGTTATTGCTGCTTATGTGCCCAATATTTTTAGTTATAATATTATAGTGTACAGTTAAAGCTACTTTTTGGGGTGAATCTAGTGACCTGAACAGACAACACTTGGTTTTAATAAATTTTCGGCTATAACACAATTTTTTTTTTACCTGTTAGTCTGTTATCCTGAGAGTTTACTGTAATATGGTTTTATAATTATGTCATGAAGTAGTCACAGTTTATGGTGTTGAAGGGTTACACTCAGGTGTACAACCCAGGACTCATGGCTATAATTCAAGTATATTTTGTTAAGTTTCACAGTTGGTCATAAAATTGGATTTCAGGATCAATCCATAATTTTTTCTCGTGTAAACTTTCATATGTTAAATCCCGGTGATATAGTCGAGACCAAGACCATTCATAATTTTAGCCTTTATGGATCACCTGAAGATAAGCCCCCTAAGTGCTCACCTGAAGTTTGACAACCCCAAAACTATATGGGGGCTAATCTTCAGGTGATCCATGAAGGCTAAAACTGTAAATGGTACCAATCTTTTCTTGTTCCTGTATCAGTGTATGGAACTGGTATCTGCTGAACTCATTATATTTCAACACCTATTATTTCACCATTGTTTTAATAATTGCTGCTAGTTGTACACATTTGAGGATGAAATGGTGCTATCTGCTGAAATGTTTTGGGAAATTTTTTATCTGTCAATCTATACATAAGAAATTGAATTATTGTACAAAGACCAGAGAGGATTCATTACAGCTGTCCTCTGTTCAATAGGAGGGTATAGTGAAGACCATCGTGCGAACACTAGATATTGTGACCATCGTGGTGCCCCCAGCTCTTCCTGCAGCCATGACGGTTGGTACTTACTATGCCCAAAGTAGACTGAAGAAGAAAGGAATATTTTGTATATCTCCACCAAGAATAAATGTCTCGGGAAAAACCAAGCTTGTGTGTTTTGACAAGGTATGTAATGTGGTGATGGTTTCAGCATTGTACAGTAGTCTGTTTCAATCTTTAATTCCAGCATATTGTAATGTACTAAATTAAGGTATGTAGACCAGACCCAGGTATTTTCTTGGACATTTTTCATCTAAATTTTCCAAATAAATTTCCAAAAATAAGTCTTATAAGGAGAGAGTTATTTATTGTATATCCACCAGGTTGGCAGTGTCATGTTGTTGCTCACTTAACCTACCCTTTTACTTAAATGTCTACAAATTTCTTTATTTTCACCAACTAAGGATCATAACAAGTAGTGGTGTGTGATCATAGCTGATAAAGTGAGTAATGAGTCGGAATTTTGCAGTGATTACAGCTGTGAGGGCTATATAAAAGAATTAAACTTACTTGTTCCTTACATTTACTTCAACATAAAAACGTATACTATACAGTAATTGGTTATTAACCCTCTCGTGCATCATGATGTGAATCTTGTCAAATCATTGAGTAGCATTACGTTGGTGGTGCAAATCGCATCATTATAGTGCTTTAAAAATTAACCAAAAAACTGTTCAAGACAATTGTATCAAATTTTCGTTTATCATAAATGACTGCATGATCTTGCGAGTGAAGCTTCCAGAAAGTACCAAAATGCTGGTGGAGTTCCACTGTCCTTCAGTTTCCTCCCCTAAGCTGTGCTGGTACCATATGTTATGCCCTGACATGCGTAACGATATGAAACATCGTGCTAAAACTGTAAACGTATACCTGTGGTCAGTTGATTGGTATCACTCATTTTCTATTCCATCAACTATGGGGTGGTCGATACTTATTTTACTGACTCCTTAAAAGTGTTTTTGAGAAAAGGAACTTAGTGATAATAAGGTTAGATGCATTATCTTATTAATTTTATTACAGCCCAGGTCTTGTGGCATACAGAAAAATGTAGAGTTCAGTATTTTGTTGTACACACTAAAGTCTCACATGTGAAGAATACAGTACAGTACAGTATACAGTATTTAGGCACAATTATGTTTATATTTGAATCTGAATCACTGACTATAATTTTCTTGCCACATGAGAATTACTGTACTTAAACTACACATTACCTTATTTTTTGTAATAAAGTTCTGAGTCTTCTGAATATTTCATAGCTATATCATTTTACCAGACTGGCACCTTGACTGAGGATGGACTAGAAGTGTGGGGTGTGGTGGAGGTAGAGGGCAGCCACATGGGAACACCTGTCATGGATGTATCAAGTGTTCAGCACACATCTCACCTTGTTGCTGCTATGGCCACGTGTCACTCCCTCACCTACCTCAATGGACAGCTAACGGGAGACCCGTTAGATGTTAAAATGTTTGAGGCAACAAAATGGGTAAGTTTGATTTGATCTCTTCTCTGGTATGGTATAATTGATTGATAAAAAAGTTTTTAGTGAAGTTTCCAAGAAATTGTTTATGACAGAGAGTTATAGTACTTGGAATGTTTTGAATAATCTGGCATAAATCTTTGAGGAGTATATAGGGTTTTCTGTAAAAATGGAACCAAATGAGTTAGGATTAGGGGTTAGTTAGGACTAGGAAGTTAGACAAATTATTTATTTATACCATTTTTTAGGGGGGGGGGGGTGGGGTGCTAGGGATGGCTATCTTTCCAAACTACTGTATAAGCAAAAAAAAAAAATTTTTTTTTTACTTCCAAATCCAAACTAACCTTTCCCTGTTGGCTTCCATTTATATAGAGAATTATTTAGAATATTTCTAAATTATTGAAACCTGATGCAGTAGACTCTCAATATTCATGGTGTTAAGTTCTTGAAAAGGTGCTAATACAGAAACCATAATGTAAAAAAACTTAGTTCAATGGGGTAAAGGGGGTTAGGTTCTTGGTATGACTGAACAGAGGGGGGAAATGGTAAATGTTTAAGAACAATAACAATGATAACAAGAAATGCTGTATCTAAATAATATTAATAAACATAAATTAATGTGTTTTTTATATACCTTTGATGATCATGGTTTGAGACATTCTATGTGACATCACAAGTGTGCAGAATTTACATTTCAGAGAGAGAAAGCGTGCGTCAGATTTTTAAAAACGTAAATACAGTCGACCCTCGTTAATTCGGACTAATAGGGGGGGGAAGGGTGTCCGTTTTAGCCGATTGTCCGAATTAACCGATTTAGGAGTTAATATTGCATTATATTTCAGTCATTGTTTTCGTCACGATTTTATCCCACTTTCCACTGTAATACGTACGTAATTTCAGCAAAAATATTACATTTCCGTGAATGTATTATATCAAGCACAGTATGAATAGAATACCATTGTAATATAACAGTATTTTAACGAAAACTACTATAAACGAATAACATCTCAAGAACATCGGAAGCTTAGGTAAAGTCGTCTTTTTGTCATGTATTTTATCTATTTTACATTGAAATACATCACGTTTCAGCAAAACTACTATCTATTTCCAAGAATATATTCATTCAGGGCAGTTTAGGTAAAAATAACGTGTGATGTAACAGTTTAACTGGCGATTCGAAAAAACACGTGTACGTGTAGCTGATACTCAACAGCTGGTAGTGCGTCGTAATGTTATGGCTCTATACAGGAGGTTGAAGTAGTTATTGGTATTATATTAAGTGTGAAATATCAAAAAGGTTTTTATTACCGGTATAAAAAAAACTTTCTGAATGCAAAAATTGCAAATTTATGACAAAATATTGCAGCAGAATCACAACTTTATGCTGGCTCAAACTGGCATATCACAAAGTCATTTTCTGGGTTGCTGTATGCTAAGTTGTATTCATTAATAGTCCAAAATCAGTAATCTGTAAAATCTTGAAAATTTTTAAATTATATTGCAGGATTTTCATATTCTACAGGTACAATATTAATCAAAATAAACCATTTAATTATTCTTCTTATTCAAAACATCTACATTATTGTTTTGTTGCTTTTTCTACCAGTACAGCATTTTATTTTATGTACAGTAATACTAAGCTGCTACGGTTTAAGCTTAGTAGCGACTTCACATATCTGGCAGTGCCTCACCAGAGCTGAACTTTCACTTAACGTGGGTTTTTTCCACGTATACGCAGTGTCCGGCTCGAGAGCTATTTTTAGCTTCGCCCCACCTGCCACCCTGCCTGACTTCCTGCCTGCCTGTTTTAGCTCATAAAATTCACACAAATTACCCGGCCAGAATATAATTTACATTGCTGGAATTCTTACAATATGATGATCATTTTGAATATAAACATCATAGATTTTGCATTAGATATACAAATTTTAGATATAATGTTTACTCTGAGTAAATATGTTATTTTTTGTGCAAAATATATGACATTTGTATTCAAAATATTCCTGGTCTTACAAGGAATCCAGCAATGTCAATTATATTATCCTAACTTTAGTTTGAGGTATTATTTATTACTAAAAAGGTAAATATTCTGGTTTTCCCACACATCTGGTAGGGAAGGTTAGTGGGGGGTGGGGGGGAGGGAGGGACCGACCGACCGACCATCTGTTACCGTGTGAAGAATATTTATTTTTTTTATTAACTGCAGATATTTGTTTTAGCTCATAAAATTCATACAAATTACCCAGCCAGAATATAATTTACATTGCTGGAATTCTTATAATTTGATAATCATTTTGAATATAAACATCATAGATTTTGCATTAGACATACAAATTTTAGATGTAATGTTTACTCTGAGTAAATATGTTATCTTGTGTGCAAAATATATGACATTTATATTCAAAATATTCCTGGTCTTACAAAGAATCCAGCAATGTCAATTATATTATCCTAACTTTAATCTGAGGTATTATTTAATACTAAATGTTAAAATTTAGTTTTTTCACTCAACATCTCTTGAAGGGAGGATTGGTGGGGGGTGGGGGGGGAGGGTTGGGACGGACCGCGTGGTTGGAAGAGGGGGGAGGCAAGGTGGGGTACTTTGATTGACAGATAGTGTCGTGAAGAATATTTTTTTTTTATTAACTGAAGATATTTGTTTTAGCTCATAAAATTCATACAAATTACCCGGCCAGAATATAATTTACATTGCTGGAATTCTTACAAATTTGGTGATCATTTTGAATATAAACATCATAGATTTTGCATTAGACATACAAATTTTAGATATAATGTTTACTCTGAGTAAATATGTTATCTTTTGTGAAAAATATATGACATTTATATTCAAAATATTCCTGGTCTTACAAGGAATCCAGCAATGTCAATTATATTATCCTAACTTTAGTTTGAGGTATTATTTATTACTATACCTGGTTTTTCCCCCAAAATTTCTCAGAGGGAAGAGCCAGCGAGTGTAGTGTGAGAAGAGGGGGAGGGAGTGGAGTCCATTATTTGAATGGACATTAACTTGGCGACTGTATTTCTCTATTTCTCTTAAGTATTAATTGTGTGCATGTACCATCATAAAATTAAGATGTTATTTTTACTAGAACATAGGTATTGTGTCGGAAAAAGTGGAGTTTGGGGGTCGGGCCAGTTTTTATTGGAATTAATCCCATATGTTCTGTTGTTCACTTAGCGTGGTTTTCATTTAACACGGTACCCTGTGGGTTTTATTGACCGCGTTAATGCTACTGTACTGTATTTCTTATTCACCGAAGTTAACTTTTGAATGTAGATATATTAATAGACTTGTTTACAGTATTTTGATGTATGGTTGTTCACTATGAACAGTTGCAGAAAAAATTCCCTGGACACTTGGCAGTATCTGACGTGTAAGTACAGTAATTCAGAATCATAAGGGAGGATTGGTATTTTATTGTATTGTCTCAGATTTTCTTCGTCATAAGGATTGTTTTAGTATTTTATCATTATTTTTTCCATTTTGTGGTTCTAACATATGTGATGAAAAGCAGCATTATTAAATATAAACTAATCATATATATATATGACCCAGAAGTACCAACAGGTGCTAGACATTACAAGTGTTCAGGGTATTTTGTCCTCAATTGTACACAGTGAGACAGACAGCATAACAGACAAAAAAAGTGAAAAGTTCTTGGCCAGTTGTTTATGTAGGTAGGCTGAAAGTAATGTGGAAAGTGACTGAAGAATTATAAGGGTGAGTAGGATGATACATTGACGAAAAGTGCAGAACCATGCAACAAATTCTCGAGAGATGGAAATTCTGTAATATGGTTTAGATACTGTATTAAAGATGAAGATGATAAGAATATTGATCCCTATTGAAATGGTAATATAATGTTGTTGATGTTAATGTGTGTGTGTGTGTGTGTGTGTGTGTGTGTGTGTGTGTGTGTGTGTGTGTGTGTGTGTGTGTGTGTGTGTGTGTGTGTGTGTGTGTGTGTGTGTGTGTGTGTGTGTGTGTGTGTGTGTGTGTGTGTGTGTGTGTGTGTGTGTGTGTGTGTGTGTGTGTGTGTGTGTGTGTGTGTGTGTGTGTGTGTGTGTGTGTGTGTGTGTGTGTGTGTGTGTGTGTGTGTGTGTGTGTGTGTGTGTGTGTGTGTGTGTGTGTGTGTGTGTGTGTGTGTGTGTGTGTGTGTGTGTGTGTGTGTGTGTGTGTGTGTGTGTGTGTGTGTGTGTGTGTGTGTGTGTGTGTGTGTGTGTGTGTGTGTGTGTGTGTGTGTGTGTGTGTGTGTGTGTGTGTGTGTGTGTGTGTGTGTGTGTGTGTGTGTGTGTGTGTGTGTGTGTGTGTGTGTGTGTGTGTGTGTGTGTGTGTGTGTGTGTGTGTGTGTGTGTGTGTGTGTGTGTGTGTGTGTGTGTGTGTGTGTGTGTGTGTGTGTGTGTGTGTGTGTGTGTGTGTGTGTGTGTGTGTGTGTGTGTGTGTGTGTGTGTGTGTGTGTGTGTGTGTGTGTGTGTGTGTGTGTGTGTGTGTGTGTGTGTGTGTGTGTGTGTGTGTGTGTGTGTGTGTGTGTGTGTGTGTGTGTGTGTGTGTGTGTGTGTGTGTGTGTGTGTGTGTGTGTGTGTGTGTGTGTGTGTGTGTGTGTGTGTGTGTGTGTGTGTGTGTGTGTGTGTGTGTGTGTGTGTGTGTGTGTGTGTGTGTGTGTGTGTGTGTGTGTGTGTGTGTGTGTGTGTGTGTGTGTGTGTGTGTGTGTGTGTGTGTGTGTGTGTGTGTGTGTGTGTGTGTGTGTGTGTGTGTGTGTGTGTGTGTGTGTGTGTGTGTGTGTGTGTGTGTGTGTGTGTGTGTGTGTGTGTGTGTGTGTGTGTGTGTGTGTGTGTGTGTGTGTGTGTGTGTGTGTGTGTGTGTGTGTGTGTGTGTGTGTGTGTGTGTGTGTGTGTGTGTGTGTGTGTGTGTGTGTGTGTGTGTGTGTGTGTGTGTGTGTGTGTGTGTGTGTGTGTGTGTGTGTGTGTGTGTGTGTGTGTGTGTGTGTGTGTGTGTGTGTGTGTGTGTGTGTGTGTGTGTGTGTGTGTGTGTGTGTGTGTGTGTGTGTGTGTGTGTGTGTGTGTGTGTGTGTGTGTGTGTGTGTGTGTGTGTGTGTGTGTGTGTGTGTGTGTGTGTGTGTGTGTGTGTGTGTGTGTGTGTGTGTGTGTGTGTGTGTGTGTGTGTGTGTGTGTGTGTGTGTGTGTGTGTGTGTGTGTGTGTGTGTGTGTGTGTGTGTGTGTGTGTGTGTGTGTGTGTGTGTGTGTGTGTGTGTGTGTGTGTGTGTGTGTGTGTGTGTGTGTGTGTGTGTGTGTGTGTGTGTGTGTGTGTGTGTGTGTGTGTGTGTGTGTGTGTGTGTGTGTGTGTGTGTGTGTGTGTGTGTGTGTCCTCCAGGGTAGCTGGTGCCTCTAGATTTAATAATAGTTTTTGACTCAAATATTTTGTGGGGAGGTTTTATGTGAGTAATATAGAAGTTATAGCCATATATTTGTTAACATAGATTTATCTTGTATTAACCAATAGTCACTCATTGTATATGTAAATTTATACTGTGCATGTAAGAGTGGTTTTAATTACTTATTCAACTTCCAAATTAAAAAAAAAATTATTTCAGATTAACTTTTCACTAATATGTATTATGTAACTGGCTTATGAATTAGCAGTACTGTACAGTACTGTATTATTTGTGTTACAGTAAGCATAGAGTGATTAATGATTTTCCTTTTCAGAAGTTCTTTTCATCTTATTCAGAGAATAGAATATTTCTTCAAACTAAATACTGACGTATGAATATGCTTGTGATGATAATGGTGACAATAAAATTACTAATCTGCAAGGCTACACTGGTTGGGAGCATTATATGTATGTGTGTGTGTGTGTGTGTCAGTCATTGAAACTTTTAAATATTGTAAATTCTTTATGCTTAAAAAAAAGTTGAGTTTTGTTTTTTGTTACTTGTTGCACTTAGATAGTAGCCATAACAGTACAATTACATTATTCTGAAATTTAATGCTTGCAAAATTGTTTCTTTATTATTGTGTAGTCAAGTGAGGTGGTGGGATGTCAGGTCAAACTAACATAACTTAAACCCATGTCAGGCGCTGGAGGAGCCGGTTGAAGACGACACACACCGATTTGATAACCTAATTCCCACTCTTGTTCGTCCTCCTGCATCGTCTCTCCCATCTTCTCCCATCTCCGTTTCTTCCATTCCACCTCCTCTCCCACCAAGTATCAGCACTTCCCCTACTCATGGCACCACTGTCTCCACCTCTCCTCCTCCCAGTGCTATTGTCTCCATTTTTCCTCCTCCTCCTCCTCCCAGCACTGTCTCCACCTCTCCTCCTCCCGGCATCACTGTCTCCACCATCTCTCCTCCTCCCGGCACCATTGTCTCCGCGCACACTCCACTTGCTGGCTCCACTCTCGTCGTCCACACTCTCACAGATGGTAGTGGTGGTGGTACTATTTCTGTTGATGGCTTGGTTGATCTACAAGATGTCAGCTTATTGCAGCAGGTGATAAGGGCTTCTGGATGTATAATATCTATATGTGCTTCTTGTTTTTTGTTTTGTTTTGTTCAAGTTTGCTTTTTGTTGATCCTACAAGTAGACTGATTCTTATGTTAATCTTGTTTATAAAATGGATATCTATGTAAATCTAATGGCAGCACTAATAAATGTTACAGGTAGAGAATATGAGAGTAAGATTATAATTTAGAAAGATTGATCGAAATTTAGATAGGTATAAGTTTACAATTGGTTCAGCATGTACTGTATATACAGTACTGTACTGTATATAGACAATGCAGCATACAGTTTAGAACTTTAGCATATAGAGATTGCAGGTATACAGTTCAGCATGTACAGTATATAGATAATGCTTATACAGTGTACTTACAGTAGACCATGCAGATATACAATTTCTATATATCATGGCATGGAGAGGTACAGGATCAAAGATTCCAATTAATGGGAAGATTACTTTTATTATCTGTAAAGTTAGACAATTTGTACATATAAGGCAGTATTGACTCAGAATGTATATAGACACTTCAGGTATACAGTAAAACCCCCCTAATTCAAAATAATAGAGGCTCTAGCTCTTACAAATTATGAGATTTTACAAAATACTGTATGAGGGACACCTCCCGAGAGTTAAAAAACCCCGGTATTTTTCCATTATCTGCCCCAGTCAAAATTTTAAAATTGCTAAGTATAGGCAATCCTCTACTTACGAACATAATTGGTTCCAGAGGTCTGTTCACAAGTCCAAATTCACCTCTATCGCTTGCAAACAATGTGTTAAATATGAAAAATACCTTTTGTATAGCACACCTAGATCACAGTACTACATCATACGACATTGATTTTGGTCCTCTAGCCACAAACACAGAAGTTTTTTCTTCTCATCATGCAATTTTCCTCTTTTCTTACTTAGGCACAGAATGTTTTACATGCTCCATAATTCTTTCTTTGTCCTTTAAATACAGTCAAACGATTCAGTTCAAAAGCAAGAGCCACATTTGTCATCTTATCACCTCTTTCCACATGCTTTATTATCTCTAGTTTCATTTCTATTGTAATTGTGTGTCTTTTCTTACTTGCACTCTCATCACTGGCACTACTTTAATGCTTCTCAGACATATTGGGTTCGATAATGTTCATAAAAGCCAAAAAATTAAGAGTAAAAACAAATTAAAAATAGAAGAGAAAAAACACTATATTAATCTACACCACAAATATGCTGTAAGCTTTTTGAAGTGAGACAGATTGCATAAGTATAGAAACACAGAAGAAGGCAGTGCATTCCACAGTTTGGCTGTGTGAGGAAAGAAGGCTGTAATATAATGGGTTATTCTAGTGTGACCGACTCCACACAGAAACGGTGGGCACCGCAGGCAAGACAGGTGTTACGAGCCCAAGGCCTTGCCGGCAGTACACAGGATGCCAAATCCACCGAACATTGCCCGTTAAAGTACCTGTAAGAGAGAGAGAGTGAAGCAACATTGCGGTGAAGAGAAAGGGAAGAGGGATTATTGACTAAAGGAGGAGAATTAATAAGACGAAATGCCTTTGATTCCACCCTATGTAACAGTTGGACAGAAGAAGAGCCACCCCAGATATGAGAGCTGTACTCCAAGTTAGGACATATGAATCCCTTATAAACTTAAAGCATCTGTTCAGGAATGACATATGCTATATATATATATATTCATAAATGTCTCATAATCTGAAATGTTTCATATTTTAAAATGTTACCATATATTACAAAATTTGTAATAAATATTTCTTAACAGCAAAACATTATGAATTACCGTATGAGTGATTTTGAATTTGAGGGTACGAATTATGGAGGTTTTATTGTACTGTACAGTGTACATAGACCTTGCAGGAATGTAATATCCAATGTACACAAACGGTGGTAAACAGGGTAACCAACAAAGCCATCAGATGCTTGTTTCTTGTAGGGTCCAGATTTAACATTAAGCATGAAACTAGTAAGCTACAGTATGTATGAGGAATGGTAAGAAGTAGTATTTACTGATCTTCATGTTTGTTATAGTGTTTCTTACCTTCAGAGAGTTATGTTCCCTCCTTCACTCACTGTCTCTGTGTGTAAAAGTTTCTATTGCATCATTTATGAGTATGAGTTTCATGTCCCCGAAGGTGCCTCTCCGTAGGGCTCTAAAAGCTGCTTTATTTTCAGATATCTTTCAGAAATTTCAGTCTACACTCCACGACCTTGATGATGCCTAAGTTAGGCCATATCATTTGTCTATGGGCCTTAATCTCTGTCTACAGCCCTTATTCTTTCTGTTTATAGCCCTTAATATCTCTGTTTACAGCACTTATTCTCTCTGTCTACAGTCCTTATTTTCTGTCTTTGGCCCTTAATTTCTCTTGTCTGTGGCACATAATCAGTCTGTCTACAGCCCCTTCTCTCTGTTTATGGCCCTTAATCTCTGTCAATAGTCCTTATTCTGTCTATGACATTTTGATACTTTTCAGGACATATAATACACACACTTAAAGGTTCTCTCCTGTTTATTATAATAAGCTTTTTGGGGTCAAGAGCTGCTACACACACACACACACACACACACACACACACACACACACACACACACACACACACACACACACACACACACACACACACACACACACACACACACACACACACACACACACACACACACACACACACACACACACACACACACACACACACACACACACACACACACACACACACACACACACACACACACACACACACACACACACACACAGCCACACACACACACACACACACACACACACACACACACACACACACACACACACACACACACACACACACACACATCCTTGACCACCGAAGGGTCAAGACGTACCTGGCGCTCCTCTCGGAGCAGCCAGGTCAACTGTTATGTTGGCCCATACCAACTCTCTCCCCTGAACCCTCCTCCCCACCGGAATATCAACAAGTTCACGCCAGAAGTTACTATTTCATTTAGGAAAGAAATGGAACCAGTGTTAAACAGAGGTGAACAGTGGTGAACAGTGCTTAAGCCAGTGAGAACAACTCAACAGTAACAGTGGTACCCAAGTTGACCTTTCACACAGTGAGGTCCCAGGTACCCAGTGATAACGGCCCGTGAGACCCAACTACCAGCGATGTGTTAATCCGTCTACGATAGGAAGGCCTGGAACCACACCTCACTCATATAACACCATCTGTGAGGGAATTACTACACCACGTGAGGCCCCTCATAACACCATATGTGAAGGAGTTACTACACCACGTGAGGCCCCTCATAACACCATCTGTGAGGGAATTACTACACCACGTGAGGCCCCTCATAACACCATCTGTGAGGGAATTACTACACCACGTCAGGTCCCTCATAACACCATCTGTGAGGGAATTACCACACCACGTCAGGTCCCTAATAACACCATCTGTGAGGGAATTACTACACCACGTGAGGGCCCTCATAACACCATCTGTGAGGTAATTACACCACGTGAGGTCCCCCATAACACCTTCTGTGAGGGAATTACTACACCACGTGAGGTCCCTCCTAACACCATCTGTGAGGGAATTACTACACCACGTGAGGCCCTCATAACACCATCTGTGAGGGGAACTACTACACCAGTTTGAGGTCCTCTCCAACACCATCTGGGAGGGAGTTACTACACATGAGTTTGCTGTTCAACACTACATTAATCTGTATATTTCACTGTATGTCCTTTGCTTCTAACGTATAGCTTTGTTAAACCACCAATGTATGTAATAAGTCATTTATGTCCAATATATTTTCAGCCTTCACTGCAGAACTTTTTTCAATAAACCGTTAATTATTATTACACACACACACACACACACACACACACACACACACACACACACACACACACACACACACACACACACACACACACACACACACACACACACACACACACACACACACACACACACACACACACACACACACACACACACACACACACACACACACACACACACACACACACACACACACACACACACACACACACACACACACACACACACACACACACACACACACACACACACACACACACACACACACACACACACACACACACACACACACACACACACACACACACACACACACACACACACACACACACACACACACACACACACACACACACACACACACACACACACACACACACACACACACACACACACACACACACACACACACACACACACACACACACACACACACACCCTATATTCCATTTTGGGGTCAAGTGCTACACACACACCATACACACACACACTATATTCCATTTTTGGGGTCAAGAGCTGCTACACACACACACACTATATTCCGGCTTTGGGTCACCCCATTTTTGGGGTCAAGAGCTACACACACACACATATTCCATTTTGGGGGTCAAGACATACACACACACACACCATATTCCATTTTGGGGTCAAGAGCTGCTACACACACACACACACACACACATGCACACATTCATATTCCTTTTTGGGGTCAAGAGCTGCTACACACACACCATATTCTTTTATGTTATAAAATGTCATTGATGGACATTCCTAGCTAGGTAAACATCAGCTAATTTGACTCAATTCTTCTTAAATCCTAAATGTTCGTTCATCTTTATACCCTGCATTTTCACTTCTCATTTTACCACCTATTAGTTCTGTCATCTGTTTCTTTGTATAAGAAGACTGTGGTTGATATATACAGCTTATTTACCTGTATGCTTTACATTTATTCGCCGAAAATCATATATGAGATGTTGCATATGAAACAAATTAATTTCTTATACAAATTAATATGGTACTTGTGGAAATTTTACGGGGCATCTCCTGATAATATATAGCATATGTGCATGAGAGGCTATTCGAGGTGTCTTTGGAACGTGTCTTTGAAATTGTTGAACATGGTTTTTGTACTGTAGTGCTTTCATATTTGCTTCTTTCAGTTGATTGTGCTCTGCTTGAATGACTATGCATCTGTTTTTGCCAGTCATGTGAAACCAACTGTGACCAAGTTTCTATTCTGCATAGAATTATTGTAATTTGTGTTTATTTTTAATTTTGTATGCTAGTTTTCCTTGTTTATTTTTGAAGTTGCAAGTTTTGGAGTTTTGTGACAGAGTTTGGAAGAACCAACCCAAGGCAGCTCCAACTATGACCAGATGACCCCTGCTGTGGTCAAGCCCAGTAACAGAGAAATGTACATGGATCCACCGAACATCACAAACATTGTCGAGACACCATTCCAGGTTATACAACTACCTTATTGTTTTGTTAAATGTTGTGTTAATACTGTAATGTCTTTTTATTCTTGTATGCTTGTGATTTTGTTTTTCAATCTATTTCTGTGTGTATTACAGTACAGCACATGTTGTCTCTCCTCATAGTTAACAATGGTAGAATTTGTGAGTAAGCCATTTTTTTGTTTAGTATTACAGGTAGATTGATTTGCTAAAAAATATTAGTGTAAGTCATCTTTCTGACAGTCTATAAATATGTTTATTTTGGGGTGATAAATCACAAAGAAATTTGATAAAGGGAAACACATTTTTTTTTAATAATTTGCTTTACAGTAATCTTATTCATGAGTTCATTATTTTTTACCAATCTGTATTTATATATTTTTTATTCACCATCATTTGCTTAAATTGGCTGTCTTATTTGTATTTACAATTTATAATCAACGTTAAAAAGAATTTTGATTGTATAGTTTTCTATTTAAGGTTGCTTTTTGCTCTTGTATCAATACTGTAGTTGTGCACAGTGTTGCATGGTGGCACAATTTTTGTTTTAGCATTTTGACATAGTTAAACTTTTTGAATGATCTTGTGAATGATAGAGTAGATACACATGATCAGTGTGAAGGATAGGGTGTGGTATTCACGTGAGTTATATGGGGCAATTTCAGGTTCCTTATGAGATTGGCATTGTGCGCCAGTTTCCGTTCAGCAGCAGTAGTCAACGAATGTCAGTCATAGTGAGGATGCTGGGCCAACAACACATGGATCTGTATGCTAAAGGGGCTCCTGAGGTGATTCAGTCTCTCTGCCGACCTGAATCAGGTTAGTAAAGTGAGAGTTTGTACATCTTATTACTGTGTGGTTATTTGTGGCAAAGTAGTATGTACAGTATACCTTGTACAGCAGTACTTCATATAGGTCATGTATAGTACCGGGTACTTAGTTCTTATTGAGCAGTTGGTCATATTGTTTGTGGAAAATAAGTACAGTACTGTATTTAATTCTTACATTGTATGGTAAGATATGAACCTCAGGCTTGTTTTATCACACTGTTTGTAAATCAAATTCTTACACATGTGGGGTGGGTTAGTGCCTTTGTTTTACAGTTGCCTTTGTAGTCCATCATAAAGGTATTAACTACATCTACATCTTGGTCAGTAAGGTTATTCTGTAAATTGCAACCACGTGAAGAAGTTTTTTATATATATATATATATATGTAGTTCCTGTATTTGAATGTCATTGGCTATAAGAGTGATATTCACAGGTGGATGGTGAGAGGAAGAGGGGAAGACTTTAAGTAGGAGATGAAAAGAGGAAAAGAAGTGAAGTCCTCCCCTCCCTGGTAAAGTCTCAAATACCCATCTGGCTTACCTTTTCACTTCACATAATTTTCACCCATCAGAAGTACATGTTTCCCTACAAATCATGTCCTGCACTCATTTATGTACTGGACACTGCTGCTTTCTGGATTTCCATTCACCTCTCTTGTAGTTTGTCCAGCCCATCCTTCCATCTATAAAATTGAGAAAAAATGAGCTTCAACACATGAGCTATTGTCTTTTAGATAATTTTTTCTTTTTCTTGGTAGGAGTGTGGATATTATAAGATATAGTACAGTACCATAGGTTATTTTTCAGTAAGTCATGTAGTTAGTGCTAATATTTGAGTACAGTACATCATGTATATTAAGCTTGACTGTTGGTTGTAGCATAATTTGAATGCTCATCTTAATTGCTTCTTAACAGTACCAGATGACCTGGGACCTATCCTAACCCAGTACACGGTGCAAGGTTTCCGTGTCATAGCTCTTGCCTACCGCACAATAAAGACTAAGCTATCCTGGCACGCTGCTCAGAGAATTTCCAGGGATCAGGTAAGTTGAATTTTTTGTGACTGGATATAGTCATGACATAGATCAAGACCACAAATGAGAGACCTTTTTTAAGTTTAGCCTTTATGAATCACCTAAAGATTAGCTCCAGATATTTTGGGGGTTTTAAGGTAGTTAAACTGGAGGGGGGCGACTGCCCAGGTGATCCATAAGGGCTAAATTTATAAGAGGATTTGGTCTTGAGGAGATCACTAATCTGTACATGGATAATAATCTTGTAGGATTTATTGTTGTGTAAGTTTTTGTCTTGTGAATTAATATGAATTTGTTTAAATGTTGATGTAAGATGGAGTATAATTTGATGGATTCTTGTTACTACAGTTTATACAGGTTGAGTATAATAGTAGTATTACCTCTCTTTACCGAACTTCTAGATATTGAAATTTGCTATACAATATGCCCTTCAAGTTTGTGGGGGTTAGGTTCTCAAAATGGTCGCAAATCGCCAAATCCGCGAATAACATTTGCTGATCGGGGGGTACATTTTTTACTTGTGTACAAGGAAATGTATATTCCTTTGTATGTTTGCCCTTAGGACAATTACTCTTCTACCTGTATTGTGTACATGTGTGTGTGTGTGTGTATGTAGACACACACAAACACATACAAATAAAAAATAGTGGGAAAATCCTTTCACAAATAATCAGAAAAAAATTATTAAAAATGTTGATTCTACCCTCAAGTCCACTCCGGGCTTTATTAATAACAAAGCATGGCGTGGCTATTTATTCTTGAAGAATTCCATTAGTTTTCTTTGTTTATTTAAAAAAATTTTCAAACCTATGTCAGACTGGGACTTATTCTCCTATCTCAGATATTATGAAAATTAACAAACTGCAGTACTGTACAGTATTTACCTTAACTCACACAAGATAAATTCATACAGATGTTGTATGATGTTTTTGTCTTGTGTTACCAAACTATATTTTCTTTTAGAAAAAATTCTGATGGTGTGACAATTTACCTGGACTAAAAATACTAAAAAAAATTCATGTTTTTTTTTACTGTACAGGAGCTCCCCTACTTACGAACATTCAAGTTTACGAACTTTCAGAGATATGAACAAACCTGTCCGTATGTCCAATTGCCCAATTTCCTGTTCGAAAACCGTGCTGGGTCGTAAGTTCAGCCGCCGCTCGATAGATGGCGTTGGCTGTTCAGCCTCACCCTGTATCCCTAGCGCCATTGTTGTTGTTGTGTTTCTCTGCTGCCTCACGGTTTTATTTGTGGTTATTTGTGGTTATTTGTGGTTTTGACGAATATTATTGACCCCAACATGTCTCAGAAGTGTGATGGTGGTAGTAGGAAGCGTCACACTATTATGTTGAAAACTAAGGTGGACATTATAAACCGTTGTGAAAGAGGTGAGAAAATGATAAGCATAGTAAATGCTCTTAGGATGAATCGTTCGACTGTTGGGACAATTTTGAAAGACAAAGAGCGCATTATGCAACGTGTGAAAGGTTCTGTGCCAATGCATTCCACGATCATCAGTAAGAAAAGAGGCTCAGTGACCGCAGGGATGGAAAAACTTTTGAGTGTGTGGCTGGAAGACCAGCATCAGCACCGCATGCCTTTAAGCCTTAACTTAATTCAGCGGAAGGCCATACGGTAAGTCTCTTTGAAGACGTAAAGGCTAAACATGATGAGAGTGTTGCTGAAGAAACATTTACTGCTAGCCATGGTTGGTTCCACAGGTTTAAGGCTCATTCAAACCTGCACAACATAAGAGTGAGTGCTGAGGCTGCCAGTGCTGACATGGTAGCAGCCAGGGAGTTTCCTAAGCTTTTGTCGGAAATTATTGATGACGGGGGTTACCTACCAGAGCAGGTGTTTAATGTGGATGAGACCGGTTTATACTGGAAGAAAATGCCTGATCGTACATACATCACCAAAGAAGAGAAGACTATGCCTGGTTTCAAGGCATTGAAGGATAGACTTACACTCCTGCTTGGTGGAATTGCTGCTGGTGACTGCAAACAAAAACCTTTGTTAGTGTATCATTCCGAAAACCCCAGGGCCCTCAAGGGTGTTGTCAAAGCTTTACTTCCTGTTGTGTGGAAGGCTAACTCTAAGGCATGGATGATTCAAGTCCTCTTCGAAGACTGGTTTTTCCATAATTTTGTACCTGATATGGAAAAGTACTGCAACAACAAAAACCTGCCCTTCAAGATCCTGCTTGTGCTAGATAATGCCCCTGGTCATCCATCATTCCTGGACGATTTCCACGCCAACATCAAGGTGGTGTACTTGCCTCCCAATACCACCTCTGTCCTGCAGCCTATGGACCAAAGTGTCACAGCAAGTTTTAAAGCATACTACATGCGGAGAACTTTCACACAGGCTGTGAAGGAGACAGAAGGGGGAGAGTGGAGTGACACTGAGAGAGTTCTGGAAGAACTACAACATCTACAAGGCCATTAAGAACATTGATGCTTCCTGGCGTGAGGTTAAGACTTCCAACATGAATGGTGTTTGGAAGAAGCTCTGCCCACAATTTTTGCCAATGACTTCAAGGGATTTGCAGAGAATGTGGATTCAGTGGCCAACAACCTAGTGGAACTGGGCAAGCAACTACATTTGGAAATGGAGGAAGATGATGTCCACGAATTGTTGGAATGCCACACTCAGGAGCTGACCAACAAAGATTTGATGAAGCTGGAGTCACTCAGGGTCCAGGAGGAAGTTCCTGAGGAGGAACAGGAGGCTAAGGAACCCCAAAAGTTCAATTCTAAGCAGCTGGCTGAAGATTTCAGCATGATTGAGAAGGTACAGCTTCTTTTGAGTCTCAGGACCCAAACACTGAAAGATTTACAAAAGTGTCTGCAGTTGTTCACGATGCTATTGCCTGTTACAAGATAATTTATGAAGAAAAGAAGAGATTAACTGTGCAGACATCTCTTAATAAGGTTTTCAAGAGAGTTGAGATGGGACACAAGGAGCAAGGGAAATTATAATCTACAGAAAATCAAGATCCAATGCCATCTACATCTACAGGAGGTTATACAACCTTTAAAGCCATTCCCAGTGCCCCAGAACCAGATACCTGTACCTCAGACCCTGTTGATCCTCCATCTCCACCCTCATCTCTGTCCTCCAACTAACTCCAACACCCCTGTAAGCAACATCAGTCCCAGCAAGCAAGGCAGCACCAGGAATAAAGTAAGTACAGTAACCTTATAAATACCTTTATTTATTATTGCTATACATGCTATTTTTTATTTATTTATTTTTTTAACGTGGCCTCCATCCTCCCCCAATAGCTACACCTTCGCCGCCATTTTATTACCTTAAAATTAAATATCCTAATACATACCGGTAAGTAGCTATCCTAACTGTGAGTTAGTTGAGCCGCAGATCTATGTGGCATTCAGTGACAGTTGCCTCACAGTCAATATCTGCAACTGTTGTCGGCTTCGGGGCCGATGCTCCCGTTCCCCTGAGGCAGAGCAAAGCAGACCTAAGGAGAGAGAAGGACAGTCGACATCTCATCCAGGCTTTAACATAACTTCTGGGCTGCTGCTTCTGTTCGGATAGCACCTCCGCGAGTCTGGCATAGAAGCATCTTGCACTTGGTCCCATCCCACCAGAGGTTTTGAATATCAGAGGAGTGAAGCTGCCTCGATCAACGTTCTGAATTCTCTCACCATATGCCCTTATCTTGTTGTTCTCGTTCCTCCTGTGTGCAGCATCGAGAGCTAAGTTACGGTGACATGCGGCCATGGGATAAAAAATTCTGATGTCGAAGAAGGCTCGCTGTCCTCGCGTCCAGAATCCTCGAGCACTGACGTCAACATGGGCTTCGTTGGATGTGTTTGAAGTCCTATGTTGGAAATTCTGACCGTCCAATGGAAGGAGGGTCGGTTCTACCCTGACATCACGACAGATTTCCTTCAACATATTTTCTGTGAGATCCCTTACTTCGTTATGCCTCATGCATATGAAGCCCCCTTTCTTGCACACCATGGCGTGATCGACGTCATAGGAAGATCCACACAGGCATTGGGAGGGCAAACCTTCTACTGGCCTACTGTACCATAGAGCAATGGCATCTGTAAATTCTTGTTTATTGAGACTGAAACCATTTGCCCTTATCGGTAACGCAGTTAACCAGTTCGAGGCGCCCACCTCCTGCGCTATAGCTACTTTTTTTTTTAATTCTCTGGTACTTGCAGCATCAGTTGCTGCAACTTATCACTTTGGCTGTGCTGTCGTTCTGTCGTAATGGACCTTCGAATCTTGTTTACTTCACTGGTATCCACCTCACCTGTTGCGTTCTGAGCTTTTATGTGGTCAGTGAGGGCTGCCGTGAGCTTAACTGAGTTTTGATGTTGGGTGGCAGCAATCTCCTCTTGATAGGTCAAGCCCATTCCTCCCGGTCTCGGTGGTAGTGCAAGGAGTGATCTTTCTGCTGGGGTTAAGTGAAGGTGTTTCACTAATTTGGGAATGAAATTGACGCTGATAGCTTCTTCCAGAGGGTGGAGGAGGGGTCTGATGTCAGGGATAGTGTGCATCAGGTAGTTCCAGCGATGCTTGACTCCATGGGTGAATGCCGCAAAAGCCGCATGTGGCTCTGTGTTAGCAATATCAGACAGAGCTTGGATTTCCCTAACCCACTCATTCACCTTTCCCGTTACGTACCTGGTCTTGAAGTCCGTCGTGCCGATTACTGCGCCTAGGTGTCTTTGGCCATCCTTTGTTATTTTGACCTCACTTCCACCGAACACCTCCATTGCCCGTTCATAATGTTCTGGCTTCACAATGAGCAAGGAATTGCTGGCGTTTGGGTGGTACCCTATTTGTGGACTTCGTGATGTTACCAGGTCCCACCACTTTTTGATGTCCTCCACTTTTCCTGCTCCTATAAGGTCATCAGCGTACGCCACTTGCTTGACCTGGGTTGTTTCAAATTTTATTGTGTGTTGGAGCACGGATAGGCCGATTGCGTACATTGCCATTGCAACAGGGTCCCCCTGTGTTGTTCCCTCAGTTGACTGTATGATGGTATCACCTCTTAGAGCCTTGTTGTTTACTATATAGAGGTCTGATGGATTCCTATAGGTGTTTTCAACATACATTGCAAAGCTTGGACACTTGATCTTGATGTTGTGCAGTGCGGCCTTGCGGTTAAGTATGTTGAATGCGTTTGAAGCGTCCACCAGGAGAACGGCCTCACAATCACGCTGCTCAAATATTGTTCTCATGGCGTGAATAGCAGCTTCCCCTCCAGCCTGGTGGCCAGCACAAACTTGTAGGTTCCCTGCTGCTGCCCTGACATCATCCTTTACCACCTCCATTATGCATTATCCGATGATACGCCTCAGCACTTCCCCCATACATTTTTTTTATACTTTAAAATACCGTTTAATGCTAGTAAGACATACTGTCGAGTATTATTGGGGTAATAGCTGTCTGTACAACCTTTTTTTACAATGCTTTATACAGTATTTAGGATTGACAAGAGTAATGTTGGACTTACGAACAAATGGACTTAGGAACAGATCTCAGGAACCTAACCAGTTCGTAAGTAGGGGAGCCCCTGTACTATACCAAACAAAGTTTAGCATTGGACAATTTTTTTGGATTCGTTGTACATTATACCTAAAACCTCCCTATACTAAATTGGCTGCTCACCAATTATTTTGGAATAGAGAGGTAACACTTCTTTTTTTTTTTTTTTTTACAATAAAGTATGCAGATTGAATAAACTGATAAACTTTTATAATATATAGGTTGAATATAACTAATTCATTTTTGTAATACAATACTGTATACAAGTTGAGTATAACTAACTCATTTTTATAATACTGTATACAGGTTGAATATACAGTAATGAATTAAATTTTTATGATACACAGGTTGAATGTGATTTAACATTTGTGGGGCTGTTGATACTACAGAACATGTTGAAGCCAGAGACAAAACCAGTCATATGTCAGCTACAGAAGGCCAATATAAGGACAGTTATGGTCACAGGTTAGTCCAATACCATAAATATTTATTGATGTGGGTTCTGCTGAGTTGATGTTGTGGACTGTGATGTGGGTATGTGTATTGTTGTGCACTGTGATGTGAAAATGTGTGTTGTTGTGGACTGTGATGTGGAAATGAGTATTGATGTGAACTGTGAGAGGGTATAATTTTATTGCTTTTGTCTCCTTTCACTGTGTGCTGATACATAACCTGCTGCCCCTATATATACAGTATGTGTGTATATATATATATATATATATATATATATATATATATATATATATATATATATATATATATATATATATATATATATATATATATATATATATATATATATATATATATGTATATATACACACACATACTGTATATATACACACACACACACACACACACACACACACACATACACACGCACGCACGCAATCACGCACGCACGCATGCACACACACACTCTGACTGATGCAGTTCAGCATATACGTAGACAATGCAGGTAATCAGTGTACCATACGTAGGTTTTGCAGATATACAATTTCCAGTGTACCTAGATAATGCAGGTATAAAACATTGGTAAACAGTAAAGCAGTTTGACTAAGTATAACTGACAAATGCTTCAGACATTATCCTTGAGGCATGTGATATTACCTCTTACAGTTTCCCATTACAGTATTATTATTACATCCTATATACAGGAATTTTATTTCTTATTTTCAACTGCAGCATGTTTGAAGAAGTTTCTCCAAGCATTACATTCCTAAGTTATGTCCACATTTGAAGACTTTTATGATAGATAACATGAAAATTTTAAGAGGCCTGATTTGCATGTATGTCAGTAATAATAACAAAGCTTCAGACCCTCAAAAATGTTTTGGTTTTACAGGAGACAATATTCTAACAGCCATCAGTGTAGCCAGAGACTGTTGCATGGTGGGTGTCACTGACCACGTCTATGAGGCCAAAGTAACACCACCAACTTGTGACCATCCATCATCACTCACTTTTGAGCCAGCTGACTCCCCTGACATGATAGTTCACCCAGCTGCTCAGGATGTGGTTAGTGTTCTGTATTTTTAACTGGACTATTCTTTATCAGTGAATTTAATTCCATGTTGTAGCATACACAAGTGTAACCCATGAAGAACCCCTTGCTTATCACCACAGCTACTTAGTATCATTAAATGCCTGTCCATATGAATACTGTATATACTCTTCCATAGAAAATGCTGAAGCTTTGAATAGCTCATATATACAGGGTGTCTTTATTATATGATGGGGATGTGTTCCAGAGAAAAGCAACTTATCGTGAAATATTTTATAATGAAGAATTTTTCCCTTTAAGGATTAATGTAATTAGGGGTTTCTGTCTTCCAACATGTACTGTTAACAAAAAAGCATTCTGTACCTTTATGGTGTTATACTGGATCAAGAAGTCTGACACTTATGATTTATGGCATTGTTGGTGGCACTGCCTTCCAGAGTTGCCAGTTACTCTTTATCTTGTGTGACTGTTTTTGTTTCAGTTAAGAGAATTCTAAAAAAATTTGGTTACTGATAGGGGAAGAAATGTCTAAATACTGTACTTGCATTAGACTTGGATAAATTATGATTAACCCTTAGACTGCTTTAGGTGGCTGCTCCACAGACTACTCCAGGCCACCTGGGTGGTCCTAGGTTTTGCAGTATTGTTTGAATGGGATCACCATGCTTGAGCAGGAAGCCTGTCATAAGACATGTCACTGATACAGTTGCCATGCAGTAGGAAGTCTTAGTTACCCATTGGACACCACATGGGAAGAATGGTAAAATTTTCTTTTATATGTGGAGTGTGGCAACGAGTGCTGAGGCCCCTTCCACCCATCTTTGTTGCACAACAAAGTGCAATAAATATTTCCCAGTGCTTATCAGTATATTTCTATGTGTTTATAAGTGCTTCTTTCATTTCTATGTGCTTCTGAGTTCTATTTTGTGAATAATAGGCATTATTGTGGCGTGTAAAGTAAATCTCCATTTTTCTCCACAATTGCCACTAAAATCGCCACTTGGCATCCGTTATCACTGTCTATCTATTTACTTGAACCAAAATATTCATTTTTGACCAGGCTACAACCTAAAAAAATCAGAATTTTCCTTAGAACTAATTTAATTTACAGGTAATTATTTGGGCATTGCCAGAAAAAAAGTAAGGAGCAATATTAGGGGGAAAAAGGGACATACATGTATATAGTTAAATACTGCAGTGAGAAAGGGAATAACTCAAAAACAGCAATCATTAAAGAATGTTGTGGTGTTGATGATCTTGAGGGTGTCTTTCTTCCCAGAACACACAATGTATTTTATTAAAGAATCAATTTTATGTTGCCTCTGCTCTTTTTTCTTTAATATCTTTTACTTACTGATCCAACTGTTACTCTTTCTGCACATTTTGTATTTAGTGAGCAGTTGGTGGTTGGTTAGGTATTTGATAACCAAACTAAACTTTCCTCTTGGTAACCTTGCTCGACATCTGTGAACTTGAGGTGAAATAATTGTCTTTATCACCTTATTTATGAGTCTAGTTTAGAAAGAGTAAATAAGGTTAGGATAGGTTAGCATTAGGTTAAGTTAAATTTGGTTAGGTTAAGATAAATTAGCAGTAGGTCAGGTTAGGTTGGGTTGGAGTTGGGCTGGAGTTAGTATTAGCTTAGGCTATGCAGACCTAATTTTAGCAAAGTAGTTGACTGATTGTCCTCATTCATCCTTATTCTCTTCAACTCTTGCCACTCTCGTACTCAAGGAAACACAGATATATGAATGAAAGTCAATAGGAGCATGAAGCATGCATTAGGGAAGCAGGCAAGAGTAAAGGTCGGAGGTAGAAAAAGCTCAAAGCATCCCTGAATGAAACTAAGATTCTATAGTTGAGAAACGTGTTATAGTGTTATTCATCTCTATTGGCAGCTCAACATGACTATTCCTCCACCTTTGATATCAGTCTTCAATATTCATTTTTTTATTCCCTTTAATGAATAATCTTTTCATGTATTTTACCCATATTTAATGAATTATTATCTTATGCATAAACTTGGTTTTTCTTTTATATCAGAGTATAATGTCCATTAACATGGATAGCATCAGTCCAAAGTACCATTTTGCTGTCACTGGCAAAGCCTGGGCTTTGATATGTCAGCACTTCCCAGACCTGGTACCAAGAATCATCGCACGAGGGACAGTGTTTGCCCGGATGTCACCTGACCAAAAAGCTCAGCTTGTTGAGGAATTACAAGCCATTAACTACATAGTGGCCATGTGTGGTGATGGTGCAAATGACTGTGGGGTAAGTCTCTTGGAATTTTTTCTTTTATTTGTTGGTTATTGTAAAGATCAATGAAATGGCATCTGAAATTTATGAATTAACTTATTATCTGTTCTTAATTAAAGACTTTAAATTGTTAGAGATATATCCTGGAGGATCAACCTAAATTAAGAGTTAGGTAACTGATTTTATATCGAACCTTTTCTCTCAAGTCATTTTTTCTCTTGAAGTTATTTATGAACAAGATATATTACCCCAAATTTGAGCCTTTCATGATAACTTATGAATTGCTATATTGGATTTGGCTTTATTTTATTAATTTCATCAGTGTACAATAACTGTCTTGCAGGCACTGAAAGCTGCTCATGTAGGCATATCATTGTCGGAGGCTGAAGCAAGCGTGGCTGCCCCCTTCACCTCCCACACCAACAACATTGAGTGTGTGCCTCAGGTTATATGTGAGGGTCGATGTGCTCTCACTACCAACTTCTCAGTCTTCAAGTACATGGCTCTCTACAGTATCATCCAGTTTGTCTCTGTTCTTATCCTGTACTCGGTAAGTTGCGCTTCTTTATTAGTAATACAGTAGTTTGTTATGGGGAGGATTATGCAGTCCAGCTCCAGAGAACTTTATTCTCCTCTGAGGCCCTGTTATTACCTTCTTGTGTGTTAATAACCTGTACTTTTAAGCATGAAAATGTAGATACTTTTTATATTGGTGGTGGTTCCTTTGGACTTGGGAGTGAGATGATGTAGTTGGATACTTAACCCCTTGTGTACGGGGGTCTCTGTATGTTGAATAAAGTCGTCTGGTGTTAGCCAAATAAAATATTAAAAGTGAATTCCCTGTAGTGCGGGGGTTTATACAACTGGTGATTAAGGACAAGCATCTCATCCTGTAAATTTAAATTTTCTTGACAATACACCTAATAAATTTAAACAAACACCATTATTATATAAGTATCCCTCACTTAACGAATGGATTAAGCTCCTGGAAAACCATTTGTTAGGTGAATTTTCCTATCTCAAATAACAGAAAAAATGGGAAAAATAGGGTTCGGCCTTCCAACGACAAGAAAACCCCAATATTCTAACCCAAAAATATGAAATTTTTTCACGAAAAACAAAAAACTTACCTAACTATTGAAAAATAATACCCAAATGCTGTGACTTACTACCTAATACATACAAAAATATTAATAAAATACAATACAGATGAAAATATGCAGCTAAATCTAATAAGGAAAAGCTAAATGAAAATTTAACACAACTACCATTTACCTAAGACGTTCACCATAGCAACGCAGCCCGGCTAGGACGTTGCCTCTGCCAACCTTTAGCAATGGGGCTCCCACACTCTGTTCCCCCTTCCTGCTCCCTGCTCAATTTGCTAACTCATCACAAAGAAATGTTTATTCCTTTTATGTTTTTAACCTTATGGTAGTTATTTCTTTTACTTTTTTTTATACCCATTCTGTATGTAGGATTATGTGTGCGTGTAACCGAGTGAAAATATATGAAGAAAGTTAAGTTTATCCCCAAATTGCAAATTGAAAAATAACCATAACATATCTTACAGCTAATGAGAGGGCTTAAGGGGGATGTGACTACAGTGATGAGTCTAACTTGGCAACAATGCCACCAATGATGTTAAGTGTAACATTTAAATAAGCACACCACCACCTTCAGCTGTGAATTCAAACAAACGAATTAAATGACGGGAGTGATTACCTTAAGGGAAGGCAGTCAAGGCGCATCACAAGGGTTGGGGAATGGCGGAACAAAAGATGCAGGCTGGGGGGAGATGCTGGAGGGAGGAGGGATTTGTCATGATCATTGAGGGAGAATGCATCTCTGCTCATCTTTCCAAGATGGCTGCAGCAGCTGACTCCCAGGGATACACAATTTAAATTTTTGCTTGATCCATACTTTATATAAACGACGGTAGCTTTCGTTAAATAAGAAAAGCGTTAAATTAGGAAATTCGAATGAGCGAAATTTTGATTCGCCTATATTTGTAAAGCAAGGGATACCTGTACATTATGTAACGTTTATTTTTAACAACTATTTGTTGAAGGTATTTGTTCCTAAGCTCCAGTGTATCATTTAGTCCTTCGTAGGAAAAATAATGAACATTTAGTTTAACTCTTAACCAACGGCTAAGGTTTACCTACTCTGCCCTCATATGTGCAAAAATGGAATACAAGAAACATGAAATATTCACTGATGACAGCTGCAGTTTAAGAGTTAAGAAATCCTTTAAGAGAATGTTGTTTTGTGTTTTGCTGTTTTCATGTAACTTAGGATGAACTTGATAATGCTTGACTATGCTATACAGTAGTAATAATTCTGTACAACACCTGACTGTGTATGTGTTTGCAGGCTTACACCAATCTCTCCGACCCTCAGTTCCTCTATATTGATCTCTTCATTGTAACTGTGATAGCAATCTTCATGGGTTACACTGGACCCAATCTGTAAGTATACTGTACTGTTGTAATATTTTCATCTATTTCAAAAATTTTCTCCTTAACATTAGTGCAGACTGTAAATTATTATTCTAGTGCAAGAGCTTACAGTAGTATCCATCCTGTTTAGTACTGAAAAGGTATAGTCCTACTTTTATTTTCCAAAGGCTCTTTTATATAATTTTCTCTTCTTCCTATGCCCTACTGTACTTCATCTTTGCCTCCTTATGGTGTTGGGAATGGAACTTGGTTGATAAATAGATAAAATAAGTTGATGGATTTGAGTACTTTAGTTATATAGTTACTGCAGTTAAGAGAATTGAGGTGGATTTATGTCAGAAAACTTGGATCACCTGAAGATTAGGCACCCCAGCTTACTTCACCTTTTGATTAAACACCCTAAAGCTATCTTGAGGGATTAGGTCAGGTTAGGTTAGCATTAGGGTATTTAATCATTAGGTCAAATAAGCAGGAATTCCCATTCTTCATGTGATCCAAGAATATTTATTCCTCTGGTCTCTAGTTTTTCCACAATTACATTTAATTACTCCAGTTTTAATGGTTTAATTCTATACAGCCTTGAAATCAGACTTATTTCTTGTCAGCCATGTTTTCTTGTTTTATATTTTACTTACAAATGACAGTCTCTTGTAAGATTGCCTAAGGTCTATCATTAGATACGTTTAGACCATGTTTCATAGTAATCAAAACTGTTCAGAGTCTATTTCTATCCTCACTTTAACTGCATTTACAATCCTATGTGTTTTGAGATCCCTAACCACCACCGATTGTAAGTACAGTAATAGTAAACAAGAATATATCAGTCCACAAAATTGACCACTTTCTCCCTAGTTGTGTCAAAACAATATACTCCTCTCATTGGATCAAACATAGATTAAATCAGAAATATTGTATCAAGTTTTCCAGTGACAGCCAGTGTGAGCTTCCTGTAGAAGCTGAAGAGATGAAGGGATGTGAATACCTGTAGTTTGATTCTTTGTTTTAGCCAAGGACGTGGTATACGTACTGTACCTGGGTGTACAGTGAACCCTCACTTTACGCGATCAATTGAACCCACGGCGGCCCGCGTAAAGTGAGAAACGCGTAAAGTGAACAACATAACATATGGGATTAATTGAAATAGAGAGCGGGCCGACCCCCAAACTCCACTTTTTCAGACACAATATCTACGTTGTAGTAAAAATAACTTCTTAATTTTATGATGGTATGCACACACAATTAATAATTTAGAGAAATATCAATAATATTAGGTTTTTTAACACTTACATTAGTAGAAAAGATGGCTGGGCACACGGGGATGGGGGGTTGGTTCCGAGGCAGAGGGCAGATTATTGGCCCTCACCTGTATCACTTGTATCAATTGTATCACTTTCCACCACAGGACCTCTTTGTCAAACCCCTCAAAGTCCATATAAGTCCATATCTTCACTATCATTATCACTATCACTGACTTGGGCCGGCTGTGGTGGGTGGCGGGTGAAGAACTCGGTAATGTTTTGATGACTGGGCGACCTTGTGCGCACCCTGCTTGCGCCGCTCTCCGCGTAAAAGGGTACACACACCGCGGAAAGTGAGCATTCCGTGTTCAGCAGGGTACCGCGTAAACGTGGAAACGCGTAAAGTGGGACCGCGTAAAGCGAGGGTTGACTGTATATCATTTTGGATCCCATTTTGTCTTGGGAGTGCAGCTTTCTATTTGAACTAATTTAGTTTCCAAATATCACTCTATTCTTATGATCTGCTCAATTTACATTTTTTATGTATCTTACACCAACAGCCAAACATTATATCGTGTTTTTATTGAACAAAGGTCTTCATCCTCAATACAGGTACACTTAGTTGTGGCAATATTTGGTATATGAAATGTATGCAGAGGGTTATATGCTTCAGATATGGGGAACACTACAGTACAGTATAGAGATTATAGATTGATCAGTATTTTATGTTTACAGGTCAGAATTTTGCACAGTGTTTTGAAATAGTACAGGATGATCATTCATGTTAAAGACAAGGCATTACTCCTCTTAGGAGAGTCACATTAGGATGACATGACAGCGTATTTTGTTGCTTCCAGTGAGCTCGTGGCAGTAAAACCACTCGGCAACCTGCTTGGGGCTGTCAACATGTTTTCCATCCTGTCCCAGATCTTCCTTGTCATCCTTTTCCAAGTCATCGCTTATTTTTATCTTTTGCAACAGTCCTGGTATGTTTGAAGCATGTATTTGTGCAAGAAGCTAATGTTTGGTAAATTGTACAGTATAGTGGTCCCTCGGTTAACGAACACAATTCGTTCCGCAGAGTCTTTTGTTAACCAAAAATTTTGTTAACCGAATCCATTGTTTCAATGGGATATTGAGGAATTGGTTCCAGCTGACAGAAAAGTACTACAAAGTAAAAAAAAATGCAGTAAAGTACACTTATTTTGAGGTGTGTATGTAGAAGGTTCCTGGTTGATGATGATGGGAATTAGAAGTAGGGGTGGAGGAGAAGGGAGAAGAGAAAGATGTGGGGATGGAGGAGAAATCACCTTTCGGGGACCCATGCTTGATGCAGTAATTTCACCAATAAAATTTTAAGTTCACTTAGTGTAATTCAAGATCATTTTATTTAAATCAACACTGCACTGCACTACAGGTTGACAATCCCTTATCCTAAATCCTTGGGACTAGATGCATTTCTGTTTTTGGAATTTTTCTGTTTTCAGAATGGTTAGGTTTTTTTTTTTTTTTTTACAGGATCAGCCCACCCGGGCACAGGTCATGACCCACATTAGCCTGGGGGCTAAAAAAAAAAAAAATAATAATATAATATAATAATAATAATAATAATAATAATAATAATAATTCATAGGTCTAGGTCGTGTTTCTCACTTTTGATCTTTTTTTCATTCTTGTATTTTTTATTATTATTATTATTATTATTATTATTATTATTATTATTATTATTATTATTATTTTATTATTACAGTATTATTATTGTTATCATTCTTATTCTATTTTTGTGTATTTTTTATTAAAAATTTTATTTACTATGAATAATTATTATTACTGTATTATTATTATTATTATTATTATTATTATTATTATTACAGTATTATTATTATTATTATTATTATTATTATTATTATTATTATTATTATTATTATTATTATTATTATTACTATTACATTTTCACCCCCAGGCCCTGATGTGGGTCAGTGACCTGTGCCCGGCTGGTAAAAAAAAAAAAAAAAAAATTGCTCCACAAAAAAACCTTCGGTTTTCAGAGCTTTTCGGTTTTTGGAATTTCGGATAAAGGGTTGTCAACCTGTATATATAATGAATATGTTAACTAAATTTCAGAATGACCAATAATTTTAATGTAAAAATGCAAAAATATTCAAGACACCAACAAAATCGATGTTCTTTCCACTATAAACAAAGCCAAACTGACGCCTGGCAGGTGAGTCAAGCGGCTGATGGGCGCACAAAAAATTAGTTCCCTGTAGTGCATATATTATCAATATGTTAACTAAATTTTAAAATGATTAATAATTTCAATATAAAAAATGCAAAAATATTAAAGAGCACAACTGTCTTGATATTTACTCCCCAGGAAACGAATGTAAACATAGAACAGATTACTGAATTGGCAGACTAGCCCATCAGCTGATGCTCACAATAAAACTTGTTTGTCGTAAGGATTTCGTTAATCAAAATTTTGTTCGTTAACCGAATTGAAGATCCTTATGGGAGGTAATTCGTTAACCAAAATTTCTTTAATCGAACCTTTCGTTAACCAAGGGACCACTGTATTATATTAACATCAATCTTTTTTGTATTTACCTCATATAATCCAGTGGCATTTAGGAATTACAGTACAGATAGTTCTGCTATAACGCGATAATTGTGTTCTTGTAAAATATCGTGTTATAGAAAATCGCGTAATAGAAATAACAGGGCTTATGGAGAAAATAGGGTTAGGTGCAGATTACTCGAAATCGAAAAAATTTAGTAGTTAGCCTTACACAAAGGATAGCACAGTCTAAATAAATGTTACATTCATATCTAATAATGAAATCATACAGTAAATGTAACACTTTACCTTGAAAAAATATGAATGTAACTTGATGGGGGAGAAGGGTGATTTTGAGGTTGATAACATCGAGCTTCTCTTCAAGTGTTATATCCTTTCTTTTACGATCATCACCGGGAATTCTATTACCAGAATGCTTCTTGGAGATATTCTTCTTTACCATATTCACAGTTAATACCACAAAATTGGAGAAATAGTAAGCAAAAATCGCATTATAGCAAACAAGCGTTCGCGTTATACAAATATCGTTCCTAATTCATAAGTCGCGTTAGAGCAAATTCGCGTTATCAAAACACGCGTTATAGCAGAACTCACTGTACTGTATATTGTTAGTCACATTCTTGAATTAATTAATATAAAATTAGAACGTACAGGTTGTACCTCTCTAGTCCGGCAACCTCGGGACCTGACCGGTGCCGGACCATGGAAATTCATGCTTTTCCTGGATAGATAGTGACTTGTGCTCATGCTTGGAAGCACTAGCACCACTTTCTCTGCATCATGGTCTCTTTGAAGACATATTGAAGGGTTAAATGTCGTATAGTAGCTTCTCAAATTTCGCGAGTTTTTAATTCTTAACATATTTTATTGGAACACACAAAAAAATAAATAAATAAAAATTTTGACGGCGGAAACTTAAATTTCGACGGGTTTGAACAGCCCGCCAACGTGCAGACGACGGGCATAATCGTGTAAACAGCGTCATTTCTCTTATGTACAAAAGATTCATTAGTGTTTATTACTGAATGTCTTTTTTATTGAATTAATGTTTATGTGTGCAAAATGAGCAATACAATTCATTAATAATACGTAGAATATTAAAACACACGAGGAAATGACACAGCATTGTTTTCGTTGATTACAAAACCAGTGACTGACTGGTTCTACATATAAAACTGAAGAAAATAAGACCTTGGCTGTAGCTGTAGTAAAATTAATATGGTTGTTTTAAGTAATGTTATTTAATGTTAATAAATGGAAATAAATGGAACAATAGAAGTAGCTAACGATAATGGTAAAGAAAAAAGAGAGATCGCGTATGTAAGTGCGCATGCGCACACGTGAAAGCATATCGTCATTACTTTACATAAGAATATGAAAGCAACACTTATTTACTGTTCATATATATTTTAATTAATGTTTCTGAATTTCTTTTTATTGAATAAATGTTTATGTGTGCAAAATTAACAATACAATTTATTAATAATACGTGGATTATTAGAGGAGACGAGACGGCTGCCGGCATTGTTTATGTTAAAGCTTACAAAACCAGTGACTGATTGGTTCTACATATAAAACTGAAGAATATAAGACCCTGATTTTAGCTGTAGTAAAATTAATGTAAAAAAATTAATATGGTTGTTTGAAGTACCTGTAATGTTATTTAATGTTAATAAATGGAACAATATAAGTAGCTAACCATTAATGGTAAAAAAAAAAAGTGAGACTGCGCGTATGTAAGTGTGCACATGTGAAAACATATCGTCATTACTCTACATAAGAATATGAAAGCAACACTTATTTACTGCTCATATATATTGAAGGGTTAAATGTTGTACTCTGTATAGAAAAGCAGAGAGAGAGAGCAGCCGAACTGCCGGATGTAAACAAACCTTAATTTCCCGCGGCTTTTTTTTTTTAAGGGGATTAGCCCACCCGGGCATAAGTCACTGACCCACATTGGGGCCTGAGGGGCAAAAATTTAATACTCCTGTAATAATAATAATAATTCAGATAAAAAAAAAAAAAAAAGCTGCCTATCTACCTATTGGACAAACTAAAATCGTTCCGGACCACGGGAGTTTCCGGACCACAGAATGCCGGACTAGAGAGGTACAACCTGTAGTATATAGTATTGTGAAAAGCTTTGCATTAATTTGAAAGTTTGAGTAAAATAATTTTCAATTTCTTGCAGTAATATATGCAGAGTTTAATTTTTATTTATTTGTTTATTTATTTATTTATGTATTTATATATTTATTTGTTTATTTATTTATTTATTTATTTATTTATTTATTTTTATCCCCTGCATGCTTATTTTTTTATTAATTTAGCTTTAGATGTTACTTGTAGTTCTAGATCGTCTTATCCTGACTCCCAGACACTGTAGTCATGTTAGTAATGGGATAAGGGAATTATCTACTCTGCAGTGATCCCTCCACCTGCACGAGGATATGAGGAATATAAATGTTATTTCAGGTGCAATTTGTGGAGGTTGTAGTTAATAACTCCATTATAAATTGCGGTGTGAGTAATTGACACTTGGAATCCCTTAATTTTGATCATAAAAATTAACATAAACATGGTAAAACATTAAAATAAATGTTATATATAAATACAGTACCATAAATGTACTGTACTATACACTTGAGTATACAGTAGTGTGATTTTTTTAATAATTTTTTTTGCAAAAAGTAAGTAGTTGAACTACTGTATATACACATAGTATTTTTGAGGGATTAAAATTCATGCAACGCCAGATAAATTATTACGCTGCATTATATTTCTGGTGCTTGTTTACAAATCTGACCAGCAGACCCTCCTCTGTGTAGTGTTGCCAATGCTCTACTTCTCTTTTGCATCTCTGCTGTCAGCAATTGTCTTCAACACTTGGTAAATAATATTGTAGTGTGTGTATTTATCGGCACTTAAATAATACGTATTGTAGTGTATTTATACATTAATTAGTTGTCTAAGTATAACAAGTAACCGTATCGAGCAATCGTATGTCACTCAAAGGTAACAAATAATGTTGTTAGGAATGTATCTCCATATAATGACATTGTAAGCTGATTTGCTGTACATGTTGGAATGCATATAACCCTAATTACAGTGACCCCTCCGTTAACGAACTCAATCCGTTCCAGAAGGTCGTTCGTTAACCGAAAAGTTCGTTAACCGAAACCATTGTTTCAATGGGTTTTTGGGTAATTGGTTCCAGCTCACCGAAAATTTCCTAAATTCAACAAAAATGGTAGAAAAGTTCACTTACTTTGAGGTGTGTATGTAGAAGGCTCCTGGATGATGATGATGATGATGATGGGATTTAGATTGGGGATGGAGAAGGAAGAAGAGAAGGCATTGGGGCGGAAGAGAAGTCACCCCATGGCGCCATTTCACCCATAAAATTTTAGCTCTCTGGTGTAATTCAAGATTATTTTCTTTAAATCAACACTGCACTACATTATATATTGTCAATATGTAAAATATATTTCAAAATGACCAATAATTTGCTTGGAAACACAGAAAAAAAGCGTTTAGTTGAAGAGAGTCTCAAGCAAGATGTTACCTCCAGTGAAAACAGAGAGAGACTAACTCCTATTTGCTGTGTTAAGAGGCTGGATGCCGCGCATTAAACTAGTAACTTTACCTTCAATTATGTTCAGTAATTGTTAAAATGACTAAAAAATTGAATATTAAACTTTTAAAATTATTGAATAGTATAAACTTCTTGATATTTACTAAAATAGTAAGGAATTTAAGCCCTAGAACCGTAAGGAATTTAAGCCCTAGAACCGATTAATGTATTGGCGGACTGATACTAAAGCTGGTTGCCCGGTCAGTGCAAGCGAAAACATGTTGAGGTCGGTTCGTAAGAACTTCGTTAACCGAATTTTTTTTCGTTAACCGAATTGAAGATCATTATGGAAGGCAGTTCGTTAATCGAAATTACGTTAACCGAGGTGTTCGTTAAACGAGGGGTCACTGTACATTGATTCTTATGGGGAAAAATTTGTCATTATGAAATACATCTCTGACATATAATGAAGATCCCCTGTAGTAGCCAATCACAGCATGAGCCTATGATCTAAGTTCCCCATGCAGCTAGCTCACTCATGCATTGGGGCATGATTCAATTACTCAGAAATTCCGGGTAATGGAGAAAGTAATGTACCACATGCATGCCAGGTACTGCCAAGTGTCCAGGGAATTTTGTCTACAACTGTACATATGAAATACCAGTTTTGGCCATTGTCAAGATAGGGATGGATCTTACCTTTAGTCAAATGGTAGAATACAGTAGAACATCGATTTAAAGCGACACCCACAATTAAGGACAATGTTTTAAATTCAAGCGAATCTTTCCTACTTTGCGCGAGTCAGTCTGGCGCATCATATTTAAAATTTTGCGCCTAATGTTTCTCTGGACACGCTACACTGTCCTAAGGACAAAGCTGTTCTGTACTGTACATGTACTAAATGATTACTAAAATTTTTGTCTAGTGCAAATTATAGCATGATTATATTCAAATTAATTACTATCTTATAAGAATTCCAACAATGTAAATTATATTCACCCCGATCACTTCTGTGACATTTTATAAACAAAAACTCAATCTAAAGAACATAAATAAACAAATAAATACTTCACTAGACCTTCGGCGCAACTGTCAAACATGTCACTGTCACTTCCAGCCCCTCCCTCCCTCCCTCCCAACAAGGGTTTGGTGGTTATAGGCTTCAAGTTTTTATCTTATATAATATCACAGACTAAAGTTAGGAGAATATAATTTGCATTGCCGGAATCCTTGCAAGACAGCGAATAATTTGAATATAAACGTCATATATTTTGCACAAGAGATAAAAATTTTAGCCCTTTGTAATAAAATTAATTAGAACTAAAATTTGTACAGGTAGTTCTGCTATAACGCGATAATTGTGTTCTTGTAAAATATCGTGTTATAGAAAATCGCGTAATAGAAATAACAGGGCTTATGGAGAAAATAGGGTTAGGTGCAGTTTACTCGAAATCGAAAAAATTTAGTAGTTAGCCTAACACAAAGGATAGCACAGTCTAAATAAATGTTACATTCATATCTAATAATGAAATCATACAGTAAATTTAACACTTTACCTTGAAAAAATATGAATGTAACTTGATGGGGGAGAAGGGTGATTTTGAGGTTGATAACATCAAGCTTCTCTTCAAGTGTTATATCCTTTCTTTTACGATAATCACCGGGAATTCTATCATCAGAATGCTTTTTGGAGATATTCTTCTTTACCATATTCACAGTTAATACCACAAAATTGGAGAAATAGTAAGCAAAAATCGCGTTATAGCAAACAAGCGATCGCGTTATACAAATATTGTTCCGAATTCATAAATCGCGTTAGAGCAAATTCGCGTTATCAAAACACGCGTAATAGCAGAACTCACTGTATGTCTAATGCGAACTATAGCATGTATATATGAAAACTAATCACTATCTTATAAGAATTCCAGCAATGTTAATTATATTCTCCCATGTCAGTTCAGTGACATTATATAAGAGAAAAACTTAGTTACTCTTAAGGACAGATAAATAAATAAGCACTAGACCTTGGCATCAACTATCAAACATATCACCTCTCCCCTCAGCTGATCGCTAGTAAACAGACAATTTCACGTCCCATAATTTTAGCTGTGTTGATTTATGATTGTTTGTTTTAATATAATACTACAAAAAACAATGTTTTGTTTATTCTAGGAGATGGGCTGAGGTGCATCTTGGTAGACTCAGTCTTTTTAGTATTTTGTGTTTCTCTCAAGTACCAAGCTAAATTATTCCATTGAAATACACTTCGATTTAGTGTGAATTCGGCTTAAAGCGACCTCTCTAGGAACATATCTCGTATTATATCGACGTTCTACTGTACAAGCTTGTGTTATCTGCAGGATTTTCTAAGCAAATGTGTACATAGTTGTCTGTGATAATTTCCAGCAGTTCACAGTACCGTACAGTATGCAGATTGTTGATATTGAAATTGTTCTGAAAATTTGTAATACTGTACCTGGACAATTTTCCCCAAATGTACAAAAATTAATATTCTAAGAAAAATGTAGAAAGATTATGATACTGTAATCCATATGGAAATGACAAATATAAGTTTGAGAAACTTGTAATTTGCTCCTGTTGACAGTTTAATCCAAAATGGACATATATTTCCCTTTAATGAATACCGTAGTATATTAAAATGAAATGGTTTTAATGGAACGATTTTCCGAGAAACTTTCAGTTCCGCCTATCAGAGTGGTCCGGGTTTGAGGGATTTTGACTAATGAAGATATTACTATTATATTTTTGTCCCCCAGTCCCTGATGTTGGTCAGTGATCCGTGCCTGGGTGGGCTAATGCCTATTAAATAATAAATAAATTAAACACATCATTGCATAGCTGAGTACAGTAATTTGTTGTGATAATGAGCGAGTACAGTATATTGATGACAGGTGTATTAGGGGAACTCACAGTTGACCCTGAGTATCTGAATATACTGGCTGAGTGAACCTCACCACCAAAGAATATTTTTATTCATTTTGGTATCCATATGGCTTACCAAATACCATGTGAACATCAGAATTTGATTTATAAAGCAAAAATGTATTCAGGATGAAAATAAACACTGACTGAATTTTATATATACAACAAAATATATAATTTTATGTGCATAATAATTAATATGTATAAGTTAAAAGGACATGAAGTGAAAGATTATTAAAATGATGTATACTGTAGTTCAGAGGAAAGTGGCAGGAAGGAGAGAGGAAAACCCAGGCTACAGTGATGTTTGGGGAGTTTGACACTGAGTAATTGTCTGGGGATGAAGATGCTGGTGATGCTGCAACAAACCAGATATATATGTTGGTGGGACTTATTATAGAAGAATACTATAACACTGAGCATCTTGTTTTAGCAGCAAAAATGAATGAAAAACAGTGTTTGAGGGGAACTGCAATTGTTTTTTAATCCAATCATGAATGAAGAGCACCAATTGCTCTTGAAAATGAATATTATGTATTAATGCAGGAAAATGCTTGAAAGAGTGAAAAAAGAGGATAGTTTTTAATTCAATTCACTAAATACTTTTACTTTGAACATTTGGTTAATCTATTTTTTTTTTCACAATGGAAGGTTTGTGCCTAACAAACCTACTGAGATTGGAGAGGTGGATAACGTAGTGAGCTGGGAGACAGCCACCATCTTCTATGTTTCAAGTTTCCAGTATCTGACACTCTGTATTACATACTCCCCTGGACGACCTTTTAGGAAACCACTTGTCACTAATGGTGAGTACACAAGAGAAATATATATTTTTTCTTTTTATTAAATTTCACCTCTGACTCTGAAAAGTTTGGCCACATATGTTGTTGGCACAGAAGGCATTTGCTGAGGGAGTGTAGCTGCAGTGTGTCTGGCAAGGTAATTTAAAAATAAACACATCTGAGAGTTTCATTAGATGAAGCTATCCATCCATGGTGTGAACTTGAGGGGGGATTTCAAATCCTCCTTTAGATATTTTGATTAAAAGCTAAAACTTAGCAGATGGACAGAGTACCAGTCTGTCCAGGTCTAGGCCAAATGCTCAAAATTAAACTAACAAGATTACAATCACTCTTTGTAATAATTATAAAATTCATTAAGGACCTGCCATCCTCTCTGGAGTGAGTGATGACCTGGTGTTCCTATAAGATATATCCCCAGGGATTTTAACACAAATTAGGGCCCCTCATGTGAAAGATCATTGTTACTGCCTTATTATCTCACTTTCTTTCATTGCATTACCGGTACAGTACAGGGTATATAAATTTAATCTTTAATAGATAATGATTTATTTGGTCTTTACAGTTTGGCTGACAGTATCACTGTTAATACTGACAGTGACGACCCTATTGATGCTGCTGTGTCCGTGGTCATGGCTGATGACCTTAATGAAGATAAAGTACTCGTCAGATAAATACATGATGTTTAGGATTGCTCTTCTCCTCATTGTTGCTACACACTTTGTCGTCTCCATCAGCGCAGAGGTACAGTATAGCTTGTATGTACCAGTTGTCTGAAAAGTTATCTGTCCAATGAAAAATGCAGTAATCAGTACAGTACATATGTTGAGCTCAGAAACTGAAAAGTGACCACAACGCATTTTGGTTGTTTTCAAAATAACAAGAAAGCGAAATTTTGCATCATGGTTTTACCCCTAACCTAACCCAATCTAAACTAACCTAACCCAATTCAAACTAACCTAACTCAATCCAAACTAACTTAACCTAACCTATAGCAAAATCTCGCTTCTGGTTATTTTCCAAACAACCACAATGCGTTGTGGTCGCTTTTTGGTTTCTGAGCCCAACATATACAGTATCTAGTTGTGTTGTTAATAAAATGAATGATGTGAAGCACACCATGATGCCCAAACAATCATATTAAAATATCTGATTTTATTGTCATTGGGGTGGAAACTTTTCACACATATTGGCCTGTTGTGGAAACTAAGACAAGTAAAGATGGAAAATCAGAAATATTAATATACTCAGGCAGAATTCAGTTATTAATGTTTTCCCACCTTTATATCGCCAAAGTTATGGCTGTAGTTCTGCTGGAAATTTTTGTAGGAGCAAATCAAATGAAGATTAGCTCCCTGCTTATTTCACCTGATGATTAAACACCCTAGCATTACTGTGGGAAGGGTTAGATTAGGTTAGATTTTCTTGGCTTGGCTAGCATTAGGGTGGTTAATCTTCACATGAAATATGCTGGGGACTAGTCTTCATGTGATTCATAGTAGGTTATGATTTTTTAGTGAGAGTTTGAACAGAATCAACAAAAGAAACTGTGTAGAGGAAACACAAATAGTGGCGAGGAATACATATACGACTCTTGAATGTATCATTTTATATAATAGATTATTAAAAAATAATAATAATTTACAGAACTACTGAATGTACTGTATGAGGTACTGGAGGGGTAGGATTTTAGTCCAAAGTGTAATAACATAAAAGTTTCCAAATTTGAGGATACAGTGATTGGTTTCATTTAATTCCTTGAGAAGCTCAGTGATACTGTTTCATCTTACTTGTTAGGAAAATAAGAAATTTGAGAAAAAAGGCAGAACTTATAGTAGTTGATGAAAGATGGGTAAAATGTTTAACTTTATACAGTAGTAAAGAAGGAAGAAAACTCCTTATACGTCAGAGTGAGTGGGTTTGTCTAATAACTCCGTAAGACATAAGGAAGAAATGGTATCAAGAGATGTTGCTGATAATGTCTACATTTAAAGGAAGCAGATGGCATTGGAGATGTGTATTGAAGTACATTCACATAAACATTTATTATTGATTAATTATATTCATAGCTGTTACACAATTTTTCTCAGCGCTGTTAACATAGTTATTAATTTTCTTATCAACAGTATTTTCTAGCAAGTAGTCGCAGCCTGAAGAAATGTTTCCAGTGGTTGATGTGTAAGCGTGAACCCAAGAATAAGTATAAGACTGTGTTGCGGGACATGGACGAGGACCCCAGCTGGCCCCCTATAGGAACACCTGTATTTAGTTTTCAGGGAACATGACAGTTTAAGTGAAGTACTTGTAGTTTCTATGTTAAATAGGTTGTGGGTAAGGTTTCGTACATTATTTTTTATGTGATCAGTGGTTGTAGTGCTAATCTCTTTTTTAATCAAAATAATTCAAATTTACTTTTTTACAAATTAATGTATGGTAGCAAACTTGTTATTATTGTAGCCAAAGGCACATATGATATATAGAAATGTATAGCATTTAAAAATAATATTTTTTTAAAAGTAGTTTCAAATAAAGATGTTTTTATTATAAAGATGCAAACATGAAAATATTTATAGTATTATATTTTGAAGTGAAAGTGGATGGGAACTATTTGACCTCTGTATGTGTTATTGATATACAACATATGGTGGACATCTACACTTTATTACGAGCTAAAACTTAATGGTTTATGCATTATGATATTTTTTAATACTTATTGTACCTGATGTAACATTACAAAACATTATTACATGTATACTAAATTGATGATCATTAGTTATGATCAGCGTTGTACGCGTCAACGAAAAAAGTGGCGGCGCCAGCGTCAGTGTAAACGGCCGATAAATTTGATGCTGTCAGCGTCGGCGTAAACGATTTCATAAATTGACACCATTAACGTCAGCGTCAACACCTTGCGGCAACGAGTTTTCAGTGACATACAAATGCAGCCCTGAAATGCGTATTCTCCTGTGTATGGGAGTAACATATGCAAAATAAAAAATATTCATTCATTTTTAATCAGTTATTATGATTTATATTATATCATTTTAATTCATTTGTTCCCCTGCAAGAGTACGAGCATCTCAAAATGCTTGTAGAAAGCTGCGCTGGCGGCGGGCACGGCAAAATTTTTCCCCTTTGTCTTTATAACAAGATACTGTTATTGAAAATCGAACTTGGAAAAATAAACATTTTTAAAGTTGGCGAACAAATTGATGCTTGACGCTCCGCTCGGGTGAAAAGTTGACTACGTCACCTGTAGCGTCACCTGCCCAAAAAAATTGATGGCGTCAGCATTAACAAAAAGTTGCCGCCGTCCATTGATGGCGTTAAATTAACGGCGTCAACGTACAACACTGATTATGACAATGTAGCATCATTGTTTAGGGATACAAATTTGTAAAAAGGTTTAGTGTACAGTCCATCCTAATGGTGCCTAACACCAACAGCCCAAAAATATGATAAAGATCAGGGGATTCAACACCCTCTACAGACACCCCATTTTGACCAACAGATCTGACCAGTTACAAATTAGTCTAATTTTGGCACATTATATTTTACTTGTACTTATCCTGCTCTCTCTCATTTTGCCTCTTCATAAGTGCTGACTTTCCACATATATCTTGGGCAGTAGACAGTTACATTGTATGTTATCAGAGTTAGCTACATCTAACAAAATACAGTATGTGATTTTCCATTCCCTAAAGTACCACTTTTTTTTCCTATGTTACTCAAGGTACAGGTTAATATAAAATACAATATTTTAAGATTTTTTCAATTTGTTTTCGATACAGTAAGCCCTCTTCCAATGCATATTTCTCCAGCTCAGATTCACTTGTACAGTATGGTCTCACAGTATGTGTATCCATAGTACACAACCCTGCTTACATGTGGCAGACCCTCTGAACCACCCTTACACTTGGGTCTCGCTCTCACACAAGCATCTTTTGCTACTTATGTGGGGATCCCAGGGACATTACCCTTGGTACACTGTGCATGTTCTTGTACTTTCTAAATCTATCACTCTCCCATGCCTTTTTCTCACTTAGCATCCTACACACTTTCTCCCTCCCTTGTAAGCTGTAATCGCACTAATACTCTTTTTCTGTATTTATCTACTTTGTACTGTTTTTTTTTTTTTGGTGAACTAACTCTTAAACAGTATGGATTTTAAATATAAAACAACTTCAAGTGGTGGTGCAGTAAAGTAAAGCCTGAAGTAATGACAGTAGAAGAGAAAAATGTAGTTCTAGATAAGCTACAAAGAAGAATGAGTGCAGCCTCTTTATTATGAAGTTCATTTCCCCCTGTTATTTTTTATTGAAGTTCAGAAAAAAAGTGGAATCCAACATGAATACAGTGGCTTATATGGAGGGGGGTATGTGGCCATGGCCCCCCTTTTGCTACTGCCCTTAACTCGTTCAACTCAACGCAATCATTTCATGAGGACGTAAGTACTTGGAAATTAATTTAGGCCCATAGTCATAGAGGAAAGCCTCCACCAGAACAGAGATTTCCACCGGCATAATATTTCTGCATTGATCAGATTGCAATATATTGTTCATTGTTTCACACACACACAAAACTTAGTATGGCTAGAGGTAAATTATGCTTAAGCTTCCCCTCACCGGATCCACAGACGGCAATCTAGAATATAGTACGTGTGCGGGTCTTGGAGTGATTGAATTATATGTCAATGGGATAAATTGCTAATATTGATCATAAAATATGTCCCTACTTGCACCACTGAACGGAAATTAAATAATTCCCAATCTTCAAATCTTCTCCCCCCTCCTTTCCAGAAACTTATACTCTGTATATGCCACTGCTCTAATATGACATAAAAAATATAATATAAAACTATAAAATAAGAAAAATAAAGAGCTTGGGTGTGTATTCTGTGTGAAGTCAGTGGGCAATTTGTCAATAGTGCACCTGGCAACTTAGCTAATTAAGTTTATTTCAGTTTAAACACGAGCACCTCACCTTGGATATAATTTTACTTTTTCCTCTTCACTATTGATTGTCAAGTTAAATTTATTTAAATTTAAGCTAAGCTAAAAATAACCAGTGTCGCCAGTCCAGCTGCCTGCCTCCCCCAATGTGACGTCATGGCATACACACACACACATCTCTGGCTGCCTGGCTGAACTGTCACCTACTCTTGGCATCACCTGGAGGGTGGTTTGAGAGCGAAAGGAGATAGTTTTTGTACATAAGTTATACAATATTTAATTTTGTTTTGCCATGTATCATTTTTATTGTTTATTATAGTATATTTTGTTAATTTTTTGGCATTTACAAAATACAAAATTAGTTAGGACTGGAAACTATTCTCATTTGCTTCATATTAAATACCTGTAGTCTGTCTATGATAACTAAGTTTCCAAGGACAAAATGAATTTCATGTACGTATGTATATATTTTCTTTTTATCGTGTGGGAATATCTTTTGTTTGGTTTTATTATATTTTTAGTTCATATACAACACAGTACGTATATGTTGGGCTTTTTATTTAGGGGTACTGTTTATATAAAGATGTACTTATCAATATAACTACAGGTAGTCCCCGACTTACGACTGCTTGGACTTACGACTGTCGGGACTTACGACCGCCGCAGTTGTGACCAATTTTTTTTTTTTTTTCAAAATTTTTTGTTTTTTCTTCAAATGACACACGCATTTTCTATACCGAAACGTTTCCAGTTAATGTAGTCTCCATGTATAATTAGAAAATTATGGGGGCCTCATGTGCATTCAGCTGACTACATTAAAGGTAAGTGCTCAGTCACACTGTATCCATTCCTCATTATTTATTACTTTCACTGTACTGTATCCATTCCTCATTATTTATTACTTTTACTGTACTGTATTTCATTGTAGATTTTCTATTAAAAAAAAATAGAATTTTTTTTTCTTTTTTTATCTATGTCGGACTTACGACCATTCGGACTTACGACCTGGATTTGGGTCCCTAACCCCGTCGTAAGTCGGGGTCTAGCTGTATTTGAGAATTTACGTGGCCACACTCCCCAAATCCGATTAATCTCATAAGATAATAAATTCCTCCAATGCAGATTTCTCCAACACACTGTTTTTAAGAAAACTAACCATGTGTTGGAGGAGGGCTTACTGTAAGTAGTTTGTACAGGAATTCTGTGAATTATGGAGATGGTTTACATTAAAAAGTAAAATAAGGAATAATGTTTTAACTTCACTGATGGTGTCCAGTGACTGGTACAAATAGTGTCTGCAAATTCCTTGGCCAGGGATACCGTTAGATGTTTCCCAGATGTCAAGTTAGAGAACTAATTCTTTTATTTAAACAAGAAGGTAATTGTATAGTATTAGTCATATACAATTTAATAGTACTTTGGAAAGGGGCCACAGATTTGGCAATGATGTGTTGGTGAAGTACAGGGTATAAATTTGTGCCATTTTATAAGTACAGTTGTTTAATACTGAATCAAATAGCATCATGGTGTGGGTATTAGTGGTACAGCAGTAGTATACTTGCCTCTCACAACTATGTTCTGGGTTCAAATCACTGAGTCAAATGTGAGAATGTTGTTTTCCGTTGTGACCCTAACATGGCAGGTTTTCTCTGGGTACTTTGGTTTCCTCCTATACTAACACTGGACAATGAAGGTTGTAACAAAGTGACAAAAAACAGACCAACTGCCCAAATGGCTAGTAAGGTGATAAGTGGTGGAGATGATGACGAATGAAAATAAAGGGAATATTAAAGTTAAGCCTCTTTATTGTGGCACAAGTTCATAAAGATGGGACATACTGTTATAAATGGGCTCTTTCATCAGCAGTAAATTTTTATACATTACCATAATGTGAATCTACCCGTGTGATTTATTCACCTTTAAGTACAGGGTGAGCAAAAAGTTATTTACCTTGTTCTACTTATGGTAAATATTGGAAATGGTCACAGTAAATGTAGGAAGCTGATACCATTTCTAGTACAGTATTTACTCTAAGTAGAATAAAGTGCATGACAATATACATGTAGGTCCAGTACATTATAACAGAGAACAATTACATTGATAATTATTGTAGGTGCACAAGGACTTTTTGATCACCTTGTAAAATAAACAGCAGGAGTTATCACATAAGAAGGCAGGTCTTATTTATTGTTGACTTGGCAGGAATACTTTGATCCAACCATATTAAGTTTAGAATTTTTATTGTGATCTGTTGCTTTTATTTATGAAATCAAATCTTTTTTTCATCAGTATTTTTATATTATGTGATGTTTATATACAGATATTTAGTGTAAGTTGCTTTATTTACAGTAGAGATTTAATTTATTGTATTATATTTGTTCAGTAGGTACAATTGTCACTCATAGATGATTAAAGTTTGTTCAAAATAGAAATACCGGGACAGGTATTAGTAAAGTTACCTTAGAGAAAAGAAGATTAGTTACAGGCACTTTGAAAACATGCAGTGCCACCCTCAGTATGAGTTATTAACAAAAACATATGCTTCTAAAGTCAGGTAAACATTAATATTCAGTATAAAATAATCCAATTTACACCAGAAATATTTCAACTCTTAATTGCACTGTGATTAAGGTGTCCAGTGAATGTGGTACTTAGGTGGCCAGCTGTGATACCTTAGAAACATGCACAGTTCTTCCCACAATACAAGTTATTAAACAAAACTACAGGCTTTTACAAGTTGGTAAACTTTCCCATTCAATATTAAGTAAAATGATATACATTACAGACAAGTATATTCAGCTCTGGAGATTGGGGTGAAGGATCATGGTGTGTCACAGAGCCTGGAGGATCATGGTGGTGTGGCTAAGAGACTGGAGAATCTTGTTGCTGTGGCTCAGAGACTGGAAGATCAAAGTGGTGTGGCTCAGAGGTGGGAGATGTTTGTTGCTCTGGTCTTGAGCAGGTGGGCACATTGTAGGTGACTGGCAGAAAACTTTTCCTAATTTTTACACCGATGGAAATCTTTTGGATACTTTACTTTTAAAACTCACATTTATTTGAAATAAGGATACTGATTAATTTATTGGATATTTATCAATCATTAACCATTGAATCATACACTTGTGAGGGATCACTATAGTGAATTAGCTGGCCTTTATCATCCTAGGCAAAGTAAATCTATGAAGAGTTTAATATTCATGAGGAACATGTTTCATTTTTTTTCTTTTCAATATCTGATTTCACATTTTGTCCAGAGTATTGTCTCACTTCCTGGTTGTATGTATCTCAGTACTCTTAACCCACTTGTTTACTGTTTTCCTCTTTCCATCTCCTGGCAGTGTTAAGATGACTTTATTTATATTTTTACATGTTGCCTGGGTTCTACCTTTACAGTATATGTTAACTGTTTAGTTTCTAACACATATCACTGAATTATATTTTATGTATTTTTTTTAAATAACTATGGCAACTCTTCATGTGTCCAGCAATCCACTATTAGTGCTGCCAGTGTTTTAAAGGCAGGTGAACATTAATAGTTGTATAAAATAACAAAATTCACACCAAAAATATTTCAGCTTTTAAATACAGTACAGTACTGTAAGAGATTACAGTGAATGGTGGTGGTGGACTTTGGTTATGGTGTTGAGCTAGTATGGTGCTTGGGTGGCCAACTGTGAAGCCTTAGAAAATTATGGAGTTCCTCCCACACCATTAGTATGTCCCACTACTAATGTTTGTTAGGAGAGTTAGATAGATGACAGGGAGACTCCATAGGTGTAAGAATCTTCAAAGAAAAAATAACTGTTTTAAAGTAGGTATTCTTTGACCAGTTTATAATGATGACTTAGAACATTTGGAAAAGATATAAACCTTTCAATTTGGTCAAGAAACTGACGAATGAAGTATTAAAGATAATTAATTAATGCAAACTGATGAGATTGTATCCGAGAACTTCAGGTTAAGATATGTTTAATACAATACTGTAATAGAATTACTATACACTTATGGAAAGTGGTGAGACTTTAGCTTGATTACCATCATGTATCCTGTGCATAGTAATCAGTATATATTGATCCAGCTTTTAAGGGTAAAAAGTGTTACATTGTAAGTGTTAAATGGGTAGAAGTTTCAGGTGTCTTAATTCTTATCAATATTTAAAGTGATTATAAGTGTAGTGTATTAAGCAGTACAGTTGCTATGTAAACTCCTGCAGTTACTGGCTAGACTTGTCATTAAAGGATCTAAATTATATAACTACAACTGTATTGAGGGAATTCCTAGTGGTGCTACATTGACTTATGATCATAACTGTGGTCCAAATGTTTCTTATGACTTTTTCCATTCCTATTATGTGTGTACACAAGAAATTTTTTTAATTACATGTACGTACTCCATTATTGTCAAAGATATCTTGATATAGTACATCCATCATACTATACCACAAATAATAATATTAAACCCAGTACAGTAATGAGAACCAGAGATCATAAAGGGTAAAGATGGTATGAATGACTATTAACCCTTACGCCCTGGATAACGTTCCAGAACACCTGACTAGTGCGCTCCGGGTGACGTTCCAGCATGCGCACCCTTTCCCACCACTGTTTAAATGCCCAGCGCGGGTTATCAGGTTCCAGTGTGACTTTTTTTCTGTCACGTTACATGCTCAGCCACAGGGAAGCTTCCTGAATGTAATTACTGTACCTACTTTTGTTTGTTACATTTTCATTGTTTGTCCATTTTATCATGTTGTATCAAAGTTATAGTGTACTGTATTGCTAAAAGTAGTGTAGTATGGGTATTACTGGAAAATAATGCTATGATTATGTTATTATTAATGTATTTATTTGTGGAATTATTATTCCAGTAATTATTTCTCTGCATTACTTATGCTACCAAACACAAAGACAGCCTGGCAATCGACTGCGTGTGTGTTGCCAAGCAATTTTAATGAAAAATAATGCAAATAAAATATTCTAAATGAATTATTTATAGCACATAAGTATTATGATCTGTAAATATATTGGCCATCACGGACACAAAGGCAAGCTAAAAATAGCTGCTAAGTGAGTTGGTGACCACGAGAGCTCGCCATCACAACAAGCTGTCCCCGTATCTCCCTCCCTCCGTACTGCCAGGGAAGTTTCCAAAGGGTCAATATATATTTTTTCTTACATTTTTTTATGGTTTTATCATTTAAAAAGGTTAAACATTATTTTTGGAAAAGTTGATTTTTCTCTATTTACCCCTGGGTGGTGGATACTGCCAGTGGCACCCTAACCCAGGGGTTAAGTGTTAACCATTCATCTCAAAACTACAGTTTAAACCCTACATAACTTTTTGAACTATGGTACTGTACTTCCTCCCTAAAGTTCATCTGTGAAAAGAATGTGACTGACTCTATTTGTGGGATGTCACAATGTTATTATTTATAATGGCATATATGATGTTTAGGCAAAACACATACTATATCTAGACTGTTACAAAGGCTAATATGAATTTATATATATTTTTTTTAGATTACTAATATCAGTGAGTTCAGATCAGCTTCTTGCCTCAATATGTTATTATGAACAGGTGAACAGGTGTGAGTGCTACAAGCTATGTCCCAGACAAGCATGTTTACACTCTGAAATTTAAAAAAATTCTCCTTTTCTGGATCAATTTTGATTATACACAATCTGTTTTCCCCTCACCTGAAAAAATTGCATTTTCTTTACAATTGTCCTTCTTGCCCTGAGGTCCAGCATATATGACTGCAGGAGATATTGTTACCAGTAAGTATAAATGTTGTGTCACAGTTTGGAGAATAAACCTATGAACTTTAATTGTAAGTAACTTGGTTATGATATTATGTCTAAGTTTGGAAGAATCATGTGCCTAGGATACTGCCTTCCATTTATAAAACTTTGATGGTGTGGAGGATATCACCGAGATAGTTGATGTCTTAGTGCCTATACAGGGAGTCCCTCAGTTACCAATGTCTGGCTAATGAATTCTCCATCAACCTTCCCCCCCCTTTTTTTTCTTTATCTATGGTCTTGGGGGCAAACGGTTAAATTCTGGTTAAACTGGTTATTAATTTAATGTCCCCAAATATATATACAGTAAGTATTTTTTTTTTTTTGGTCGAGTGGATACAATGCCTCCTCATGTTCCATGGGTTGGTGGATCAATCCCAGTTCACCCAGCTTTAAATAGGTTCCTAAGTTTATGATTCCGGAAGTGAATGTGGTCGAGTGCAGTACTGGCCATGCTGCCTCCTTGTGTACCAAAAGCTTAGTATACTCATACAGTGTACTGTACTGTGTTCACAATGTCACTAATGGGTAGTCATGTTTATGGGACCCACTTTAACTTTTTCATAATGTCTTAAGAGGGCCAAGCCCTCCCTGGCCCCCTTAGTTGTGGACCTTGGTAGTGCCACACCTATTTACCTGTTCTTTATCTTCCTGGCAAGACAAGAGTTCTATTGTTGATATTAAGTGAACTAAAAATGGACGCAAGTCATGGGTGACAAGATTAAACGTGGTGCTTGTGCTATTAAAGAAAAGCTGCAATATTAGAGGAAAGAGGACACCATAAAAATTCAGGGAAGGGAGAAACACCGACAGATCTGCCGTGTGATTGGCTAGAATCACTCAGGGCAACGAAGTATTTTTTATAAATTTTTATTATTTTTCTCTCTTGTTTTTTAAAGTATATTACAGCAATTTTCATCAAATATTATTCAGTGCAAATACCTATACAATATTTCTGCATAATTTTGGGTTAAATAGGCTTTTGTGGTCTGCCTTTGGAACTTAACTACTGTTTATAACGTTGTGTCTATGAGACGTTCCAAACAAACATCTCGAAAATTTTTTTTGAAACACAACCTGTTCCTAACTTAGGGACTTACTGTACTCATATACCTGTACTGTACTCTACAATGAAATACTGCATTGTTAATACCTGTATATGATTTTTTTTTTTACTTCTTGTAAAACACCTCTAAAGATATTTTAGGATGTATTATGGCTGAAAAGATTAAGAGAATGACAAGACTCATACAGTTTCTAGCCTGAGTAGAACCTGCATTTTAAAGAACTCTCTTGTGACAGACTCAAGTCTGCTCAATATATCTTTCCTATAGATGAGGGTACCTGTGTACACCCACTAAAAAATTATTCGGCACCCGTGTCATATTGTATCATGACGTAAGGGTGCCGAATAATTTTTTAGTGGGTGTACATAACCTGTATACAAAATAACTTAATGACAGTAGAGATGAGCCAATCAGACCCATGGCTGGAGATCATTGTGCATGCATCACCATTATCAGCCTCAACATTTTAAGGACTAGCCAAACTAGCCTCAGTGTGCAAAGGTTGTTTATTTTGTGTACAGGGTTTATGCATACCTGATTGGAGCAAAAATTAATTGAGAGCTGGATCTTGATGGGTTACCTCTTATCATAATGCCCAGAAACCTATAGAGATTACTTTTATTATGCATAAAAATTTAATTGGACATACTGCAGCATATATATTTTTTGAATGTAATAATAAATAATAAAATTATTATCAAGTTAAGGGAAGCTTGAGTATGTTTTCTATCCATGAAATTGTTTTTCCTAATATCTATCAGAAACCTAAGATTAGCTGACTTGGGATATGACTGAAGTTCTTAAAAAGAGACTTTGCATATATTGTGTATTTAGCAGCTCTTATCTGCACTGCCTAGCTCACCTCTGACAGAGCAGTAAAGACATAAAATGTTCTGGCCATCCTTATCACTACATTATCTCCTCTGCCCTCCTCCTCTCCTTCACTTTCTACTTAAGGTATTGTTTCTCCTTCCCCTACCAAATCTGTTACTCTGCCTCTGTACATTTTCTTTACCTTCATATCCTCTGGCGTCTCTTGCACATGGACAGCCCCCTCCACTTCCACCTTGTACAGTCAGAGTTATCAATCTTCCCTCCCTGTCCAGTGTGAACCCTGGGGGTATTGACATGTGGATCCAAAGCATTTACTTATGATGGGGCTGGTGTGTGAGTGGGTGACAGGATAAAAGGGCGATTGAGGAGAATCAGAGTGTGAGGGGTTTTGAAGGGTAGGAAAGGGTTAAGAAGATACTTTATAATTAGTAGTGTTTGTTTTAGTTGGGAAACAATAATAACACATTATTGCAACCTGTCTTTGGCAATATCTGGGGCATTTGTATGAAGTTGTTGTATGCTAGAATGCAACTTACATTATATCATCTGCCAGATGAAATGATATGAGGGTATTGAGAAGAGATTATACAATATTATTGCCAAAGTCATATACTGTATGGCAAAGCGGCAATATGGCGAGAAAAAAAATTGGTTGCCCACACACTGGATATTGGCTCAGATTTTGAGGCATTATTATATTAAATGTGAGTAGGATGGGTATAATGACATGGATAGATTCCATATGTTCTCTTAACCCACCTCCAAGATGACCTAATAAAGTAGGTATCTATAATTTTATTGATTAATACAAAGCTCGAAATCTGTATGAATGACAGACACCTGTTGGCTCTGAGGTGTTATGTGACTGTGCCCACAGATACCACCATTGCAATCCCTCACTTAAACCACTCATGATAGAGCCTAAAACGATCCACATAATTTTGAACGTCTTTTACTGTTTCTTATGCCTTTCTCGAAGTGATGAAAGGAACACATTCTATGTCATGTTGCCCACACCATGGATGGAGCCCTGCCCCCAGGTGTTACAGGTGAGGTATCCACTGCATGCCTCCTCATAACCTATAGATGTGATGATGGTCGTATCTATAGTGCTTCTCGAGAATCTTTACATGGATCTTTACACCTATCATCACTTGTTGATAGGTGTGGCACCATTTCCATGACAATATAAGCATTTATGTGGCATCATTTGATGCTTAATTAATATTCAGTCCATTTTTTTTAAGGATTTTTCACTACTGGGGCAAAAGTCCAAAGGGCATCTAATTGTGTAATAAAAGAACACTTGATAAATGCAAAAAGGGTACACCATAAGAAAATTGTAGAATACAGTAATCTTATTCGTGCATTTTATGACAGTAAAGGATAGATACAAATAAGAAATTAAGAGATTGTTAACAAGTTATATTTCCATGAAAATCAAAACACAAGCAAAAATAACAAAATGGAAATATCTCCAAAAAATGAGAAAAAAAAAAATATTAAGTAAGGCTGTCAGTTACACATAGGGGTGGGGCATGCGGATTTTTAATGTTTTTTTTTGTGGGTTGGCCGGAAGGTCATATCTGGCCTAGGGCCCCCTAAAAGCGTAGAGCTGGGCTCTGGGTCAATGCTCTGGAGAGAGTGTCAGATGTCACTTGGTATATCGTGACCAGCAGCCTGGTTTTTCTGCTTGACAGCCAACACAAAATTTTTTAATCCAGTAACCACAAAGCATTTTGAAAAGCAGACTCTTCACCACACATAAAACTAATTAGATGTTAGGGAAAAAACTCATTGTCGCTCTCCTCAGATGAGTTACAGCAAAGGACTGGCACAATCATCACTACAAAAACAACTTATATCCAGTACACAAGACGTCACCTCACAGAGGTTTACACTTGCATCATATGAACTCCATCTGGCTTCACCTCGCCCGGCAGCGGTCACATTTGACAATGTCAGGTAACACTTTCGTTGGTTTTTGCTAAATCAGCCTTGGATATACTGTAAGTAAACCATATACTGTACTTGTATATAGCTTTGCTCTAAGTATTAAACCTTAGTGTTATTAATTCAATAAGCCAGGATCTCGATGTAAATATTGCCTTCAGATATACTTCCACCCTTTAAATCTTTGCTGGCAAGAAATAAAACTATCAGTGATTCTACAACAAGTGTGTACAGAGAATCCTGGCGGCCAGGGCCGGTGCAAGATGATTTGGCGCCCTAGGCAAGCCTTTAGATGTGCTCCCCCTTGAAAGTTTTGATAAGCTAATGTAGGTACATTGTTTCTAACTCTCCAAACACCACTGATAACATAATTTTCATCTTGTGGCTTTATTACTTCATCCATGCAAATAACCAATTATTGTTATTACATTAAGTCAATAAATCCTTGACGTAAATGTCAATGAAACAATTTTTAGTTATTTTTTTTATTTTAGGGTAATCTTTAAAAAATAATAACATATAAGCATTTAGCTCGCTCCAGCCTCCTGCGAGTTATAACCTACTATTATTACATCATTATTATATACATGTAGTGCAAAATAAGATACTTGTGAGTTGTGACCAGTCATTGGTCGGACAATATATTAAATTGACATCTTAAGTATAAATAGAAAAAGCTTAATGGAGAGATGTAACAGTTATGAATAAAAATAATTGCAACTCTGACCAAGCCACATTAAAAAATTATTTACATTTACGTCGTGTACAATAAGCGTTCACCCATTTTATATTTAATGATGTAAAATTTTTTTTAATACATTTGGTTTGTTTCTTGGTATTTGGTTTTGAGCTCCTATTGTACGCCATTACTACCTATATAAAACATATTAATTTGTTAGGTGAATTTTATTTAGTGTATGTGTTGAAATTACATTATATAGGAGCTTATTGTAGACGATATTATATGACAAACAAATAAGTATATAAATAAATAAGTCTTTTATTGTAATAAAAATTTAGTGGACAATTATTTGTAATGTTGACAATCGTGAAACTGGAGATTAGCTTTTACTGTAATGGATACATAACCAAATATATTCTACAAAACATATATCAAATTATTGTTGAAAAAAATACAATCACTAGTACACACTCACGCAGTACATACGTCCACTAGTACACACTCACGCAGTACATACGTCCACTAGTACACACTCACGCAGTACATACGTCCACTAGTACACACTCACGCAGTACATACGTCCACTAGTACACATCGTAACACACGTATGATAAAACTTGACGAAATGACGAGAAGCACTAAGATATAAACAAAGACTCGCTAAGGTATACAGCATTATAGACAGAGTACAAGAGAAATCAAATAACTACATACATTATAAAAATAATAAGACAGTTTCAACTTACTGTTTAGCAGGATAGCCAGCTGTTGAAGTTGTTGCCACTGCACCACTCTTTTGGAGATGACGGACTCGGACTGAAGTGGCCTGGTCACTGGTGTCTGTGAGTAGTCTGGACAGCTTGAATCTTGATCGCCAACTAATCAAGTTGTTCCAGGTTACTATTTGCCTGGCGGCTGGCGGCTCTGGCCGCTGGCCAGTCTCAGTGGGATTATGTTATGCGAGGTCAAACTTCAGAGGTCAGTTAACCTTGCCTCATCCCGACAAAGGCAGGGAAGGGGCGGCTCAGCCGCCCTGGCAGTAAGGGAGGGGAGGGGATGGTGGGGTTGGGTGAAGGGTTCCTCAGATGTCAGCCTTCAGGTCACTGCTCGACAGTTCTCCAGGCCGCCAAAGATAAGGACCCGGGTTAGTCCCTCCGGGGGGTTAACGAATAATATTAAAAAAGAAAACACAGTCGGCTACCGTCTACCTACCCTCGCCTCCCTCCGACCCCCCCCCTTCTAACATCCTGCTCCGACCCTCCACGGCTCCACCACAGTGTCCACCACAGTTTTCCCTTCATTTTTAATTTTACCCAAGTTTGCCCTGAATTTGTGGCGCCCCCAGATGTTGGCGCCCTAGGCGATCGCCTAGTTCGCCTAGTGGGTAGCGCCGGCCCTGCTGGCGGCGAACGTGTTATCTACAGGGCTGGATTAACCCCAGAAGGCTAATAGGGCTGTAGCCCTCGTGATATTTCGGTCTTCGAGTTTAGGGCATTAATTTGCGTTTCTTAAATCTTTGTCACAAGTTCACAACTTCACAAGGTGGCAAAGTAAATTACTTTTATGTTTTTATTCGGCCCTTAGGTTAATATATAATAGATTAAATACCCCCTTTTATGCATATAATATACGGTAGTTCATATATCGGCCCTTCCCTTTTACCACCCTTAGGCCCCCACAACCTTAATTTGGCCTGGTTACCTGACATTGTCTTCTTCCTTTAAGATTAATGGCCGCCAATAGCGGTAATTATACCTTAATCACGTGTAACACACACACACACACTAGGCCGATCCCAGGGCACACCCAGTCCACCCAGCTGTAAATGGGCATTTAACTTTACAATTGAGGAAGTGAAGGCAGTAGAGTACAGTTTCAACCAAGCAGCCTCTTTGTTTACCAAAGGCCGTTTCTTCACTGCCAGGCCTATGTGACCCACTTTTGTGCTGTCAAACCCTTGCTTGAGAATTAAAGGTCATGTCAAGCAGACCAGCTCAAGGTAGACGCATCTTTACGTCTTCATTTTTGTAAATTATTCCTGCCTGTGGTAATGATGTTAATCGTATGATAATTACACTCTGGGGACAACCTTCTCAGCTATTGATATACTTATATAGTTGCAAATTTGTCATAAAACGAAAATGAACTAAATGTCATCAGACGGTAATCCCATTTTGGACAGCGTTATGTGTACTTTTTTGTGTAATACTGCATTATCTTGATAAGTCCATGTTTATGAGGCATGCTTGATGTCAAAAAAGTGCCACGAATCGTAAAAATCGGTACACGAAATTATTGAAATTCTGAAGTAATACTAGCTGACCAAACATATACAGAATTAATAAAAAATTATTAAAGAATTATTATGTGTGGCTATGTGTGGTTAGAAATGATTTGGGTCATTTGGTTAGAAAAAGTGTTGTGTTCGTCGTAATTTTCCCACATCGATAATCATCCCTCTACTGTTCTACGTACTTAATTTTAATGAGTTGCCAGCCCTCAGTGGATTGGGGAGGCACAGTCTACGCCCTCACCCCACCTCCAGAGACACGCAAATAACCTAATGGCATATCCTTTAAAATTACCCTTGACCATTTTCGGTGCCACAGGGTGTCTGGATGCAAAATTCTGGCGGTGACTGTTCAAACCCCTTGAGTACGACAACTTTTAACCACAAGTCTAATTATTATAACGGTGATGATGGTGGTTACTTTCTTGAGGATAATATTCATAATAATAACATGATAATGTTAATCATAATGACATTGATGATGATTAATTGACATTGATAGTGGTCATAACGAGAATCAATAGGAACGATAACAATAGTAGACTGGTAGTGATATAATAATAATAATAATAATAATAATAATAATAATAATAATGATGTATTGATAGTAACTTAACAATATTGGTAATGACTAATGATTATGATAATGACAATATAATAATATTACATTACTGACAATCACAAGGTAAACTACTGCTACAAACTGCCATCCAGTAGTCAATAGTTTGGTTAATTACACAGGTAAATTAAGAAACACCTTTCATGAATTAAGTTTCGGGGTGATGGCTTTCTTTGGTTTGTCTGTAGTCTGTCTAAAATATTACACTACACAATATTCCAGACATGCGACATGCGTGGAGACTGTTAATAGTGGTTGTTCGTCCTGAGACAAAACACACGTCTTCGAAAGCGTTGACTTTTCGAAATAAGAAAATAATTTTAAATGCGTTCTACCATTATTTACTATGTTATTACAGTTTCATCTTATTTCCGTTTGTTTCCCGTTCGTTTGTTGTTTGTTTGTCTTAATAATCAAATAAAGCTGGATAAACAATATAAACAATTAAGGATACTTTTTGTCACCACACAATCATCCCAAAACGAGCCATTATATGAACTAAAGTATTAGCATATAATCTTGTGCAATACATTGCTCTATATTTTATAATTATAACATATAAAGATAAAGACACAGATCTCTAAAACTATTTGTGCGGAGAAACGAATGAATATAACATGACCATACTCATTCGTTAATAGCACTGAATGAGGTTTGTCCAGTTCGCTCTAGTCCTATCTGCCTCGCTTCGCGGTTTCGGATTAATTTTCAACAGAGGCCTCTAAGAAGACACGTCTTACGTAGTTCTGTCTCTGCCTTAGTGCCAGCAAGACCGGTAGGGAAGTAGACGAAGGTTTACAGAAAAACAAATAGCCGGTGACGAGACTGAAATTGACGAGGTCTGCAACCATCGTAAAGCGTTCGTCAGTGTAGTAAAGTGTTTGCAAGTGTCACAGTGTCGTAAATGAGTAATATAAGTGCCTTAAAGTGGTCTTAAGTTAAAAAAAATGCTTTTAAGTGTCGTAAAGTTTTCATAAGTATTGTGAAGTGATCACGTGTTCGTATATAAAGTGTTTATAATTGTTGTAAAGTGTTGTGGTTATGAAGATTTATAAGTGATGTAAAGTGTTTGTGTCGTGGAGACTTGTAAGCGACACTAAGTAATTGTGAGCGCCAAAGCACCCATACGTGTCGTAATAATGATATAAAGCGTTGTAAAGTTAAAAAGGTGTTAGACTCCCATAAAGTGTCACGCTATGTCACAAAGATTCATGTAATATTCAAAAAGTTTTGAAAGTGCTTTTAAGTGTCATTAGGTCTGATAAAGTGCCATTAAGTCTAACAAGTACTGTAACGTATAATGTCGTAAGATGTGGTGCCAGTACATGACTAGTACTTGCCAACATTGCGTGACAGACGTGACCGATCACCCAAGCGGCTAACGAGCTGATCAGTGGTGAAGTAAAACTAAAAACAATGAAAAAGGTTCAATGAAGTGTCCTTGTGTCAAAATATCCTTGGGTTTCCTAAAGTGTCATGAAGTGTCCTAAAGTGTCATGCAGTATCCTAAAGTGTTCTGAAGTGTTCTAAATTGTCATGATATGTCCTTAAAGTGTCATGAAGTGTTCTGAAGTGTCATGAAGTGTTCTGAAGTGTCATGGAGTGTTCTGAAGTGTCCTAAAGTGTCATGAAGTGTCCTAAAGTATCAGTGCCCTAAAGTGTCAGTGTTCAAAATTGCTGTAAAATGGCATATAGTTTCATAGTGTCATAAAGTGGCATAAATTCTCAAATAGTTATAAAGTGTCCAAGCAACATGCAATTGTGTCATACGGTGTCGAAAAGTGTTGTAAGATGCTGTGAAGTCTCTCAAATTGTAGTAAAGTTTCAATAAAGTGCCATTCATGTCACAAAGTGTTGCAAGGTGTTTTGAACTATTGCAATGTGTAAAGTGTGTCATGGAGTACAGCAAGGATCGTCAAGTGCCATGAGGTGTCATAAAAGTGTCAAGTTGGTGCCAGGAGGTGACCCTGTACAGCGCCACGGCTTCCGCGACCACCAGCACAAGGTAACTACTACGACAACTTTTTTTTTTTTTTTTTTTTTAATTTTTGGCCTCCAGCCTCCCGCAATAGCCACACCTTCGCCACCATTTAATTACCTTAATATTAAATATCCTAATACATAAGTAGCTATCCTATCTGTGTTAAATTAGTTGAGCCGCAGATCTATGCGGCATTCAGTGACAGTAGCCTCATAGTCAATATCTGCAGCAGTTGTCTGAGTTGGGGCAGAAGCTCTCGTTCCCCTGAGGCAGAGCAAAGCCGACCAAAGGAGAAAGAAAGACAGTCGACATCTCATCCAGGCTGTAACATAACTTCTGGGCTGCTGCTTCTGTTCGGAGATCAACTCCGCGAGTCTGGCGTAGAAACATCTTGCACTTGGTCCCATCCCACCAGAGGTTGTGAACACTAGAGGAGTGAAGCTGCCTTGATCAACGTTTTGAATTCTCTCCCCATATGCCCTTCTCTTGTCGTTCTCGTTCCTCCTATGTGCAGCATGGAGAGCTAGGTTACGGTGACATGCAGCCATGGGATCAAAAATCCTGATGTCGAAGAAAGCTCGCTGTCCCCGCGTCCAGAATCCTCGAGCACTGACGTCCACACGGGCTTCGTTAAATGTGTTTGAAGTCCTGTGTTGGAAGATCTCACCATCCAATGGAAGGAGGGTCGGTTCTACCATGACATCCCGGCAGATTTCCTTCAACATATTTTCTGTGAGATTCCTTACCTCGTCATGCCTCATGCACATGAAGCCCCCCTTCTTGCACACCATGGCGTGATCGCTATCATAGGAAGAGCCACACATGCATTGGGAGGACAAACCTTCTACTGGCCCACCGTACCTTAGAGCAATGGCATCTGTAAATTCTTGTTTATTAAGACTGAAACTATTTGCCCTTATCGGTAACATAGTTAACCAGTTCGAGGCGCCCACCTCCTGTGCTATAGCTACTTTTTTCAGATTTTCTGGTACCTGCAGCAATAGTTGCTGCAACTTATCATTTTGGCAGTGCTGTCGATCTGTCGTAATGGACCTACGAATCTTATTTACTTCGCTGGTATCCACTTCCCCTGTTGCATTCTGGGCTATTATGTGGTCTGTGAGGGCTGCCGTGAGCTTAAGTGAATTTTGATGTTCAGTGGCAGCAATCTCCTCTGGATTTGTTAGTCCCATCCCTCCCAGTCTTGGTGGAAGTGCAAGAAGTGCTCTTTCTGCTGGGGTTAAGTCAGGGTGTTTCACTAATTTGGGAATGAACTTGACACTGATAGCTTCCAGAGGGGTCCGATATCAGGGATAGTACGCATCAGGTAGTTCCAACGATGCTTGACTCCATGGGTGAATGCAGCAAAGGCCGCATGTGGCTCTGTGTTAGCAATCTCAGACAGAGCTTGGATTTCACTAACCCACTCATTCACCTTTCCCGCTACGTACTGTAGTGTTCTTGACATATTGAACAAGTTCTCTTAGTAATCCATTTGGCATAAGCTATTGCTTAAGATCATTGGTTCTGCCTTAGTTATTCCTGTAACCTGTAAGTTGAGTGTGAATAATCATATAGGTGTGTGCGTGTGGGATAGACGGCAGGTAACCTTAACTAGATTTTCCTTTTCTTTTTCCAGGTACGTGTGAGTTAAAAAAGCTCTTCGAGGGACATTGACACACCATATCTCAGGTACATCCAAGTTATCGTATTCATTGATTTTATCGCTTTATTCATTAGCTAAGTCTGAAGTCCTTCGCAAACCACAACAGTTTTAAAGGAACATTACACTTTTCCTTTCTATCTTTGAGGACGTTGGTGTCCCTTCCTTATCAATGAGTCAACGTGAAGACCCTACTCGTTCACCGTCTTTGTGGTCCCTTAAATATCTATATGAACATCTTCCCCTTCCCTCACGCCGTCTGTGAGGGGTATCAGAGTCCTTCCCCTCCCACCTTCTTCCCGTCATAGCCTCACCTCTTCCATTCAAGTGGGCTCAGTGATCACACTCACCTGCAGGGGTGGATCTAGGAATATCAAAGTGGGGGGGGGTCCAAGTTGTAGGCGCAGGGGGTCCAAGAAGTTGTAGGCGCAGGGGGTCCAAGAAGTTGTAGGCGCAGGAACCTGGCGAGCGCAGTGAGGCCATTTTGAAGCCATGAGTACTTGATATTAGGAGATATTCTATAGTCAATTGCAAATACTTTTTACTATACAAAAACGCCTGAATACAATACTGCATTAGAGAAAAAGTACTGGAATTTCCTGGTGAAAAGGAGGGGTCCGGACCCCCAGGACCTCCCTGGATCCGCCCTTGACTTGTTTTAGAGGCATCCTTATATCTCCTGGAAACCTCTTGTTACACTAAAATAAAATGTCCATCGCCATGCTGTTATGGTTTTACTATCCTGCTTTACAGGCTTTTAGCTAATCGGCTCCGTGTTTTGGAGGCATCATGTCCTTTCTATCAGTTGTTGATTCGTCAGACAGGTCCCAGCCCTAATTGGTAACAACCTAACCTAACCATTGGGATTGGAGCTTAGTGTTAATGGGTCCCAATCCCAGTAAGTATGAATTCCAATGGATCCCAATTTTAATGGGCTCCAACCGAAATGCTCAGGACCGTAATGCCTCAGAGACGATTAAGATTAAGGTCTTTTTTGGGCACAGAACCATTTGAGCTTGAAATTTTCAGTGTTGACCCTGACACAGCTCAGCATCAGAGACCAAAGTTTTCGGTGAGTTGGGTGTCCTCCCGTTTTAGATATGTGGGAGCGTCCTCAAACCTCGGGAGCATTTGACCACCACCTTTTGTTTCAAGAACATCAAAGTATTTATCCATATAATTTTTAGGGATGCTACTTTTTTCTAAGATTGCATCAAACACCAATTTTTTAAGTTTTATGAAGAAAAAAGTCATTCGTTTTACTGAACTGGGAGCGCCGTTCCTTGCTGACGGGCGTTAAATTTCTTTCCCTCAGTATTCCTCCCGGACCAAGAGTTTGGGGATATATAGCAATGATGTTGTCCGTCCCTTCGTGATTTCGTATTCACTTGGTAACTCGCCACAGGCGCGTTGGATTAATTTCAATATTAGTGTGAGAGCATAAATTGTGGCAGGGACTTAGGGGGCAGTACTGGACGTGTAGATAGTTCGGGAATAAGCTTTGACTTTACACTTAGGCTGAAAACCGATTAATTGCCTGATTTGTGTGTTTCTGGAAGTTGCTTTTTAGGAATTTTGAGGTCGCCAGTCTGTTTGGATTATAAGTGGCATGGACTGTATCAATCCTCAGTGGATTATGGAGTTCAGTACCAGCCCTCGGTAGATTGGCCCTTTCTAGCTGGTTTCTGTAAATTGCTACTATGGCCTTATACAGTACATGATTCGGGAAAATCCCGGGGGAGGCTTCCGTTGTTTAATAAGACGAAGGAGCAGACTTTGTGTGGAAAACAACGAAGTATAGGTTAGATTTCAACGACCTTGTGGCGTTGTGATAGCGTACACTGTCCTCATGTGGAGGTCTAGTATTTCAGTCCTGGTGAGGGCCGCATGCATTTGGACTTAGTATATATATATATATATATATATATATATATATATATATATATATATATATATATATATATATATATATATATATATATATATATATATATATATATATATATATGTGTGTGTGTGTGTAACCGGTCGGAATTTACTGGACTTTTAATTTCTCACTTGACTTGGGGTTTATTAAAGATTATTAGATGGTAATTGCAGTGGAAGCGCCTCTTTGAGAAAAATCCCGAACTAGCACAAGAACACTTAAATCTACTAAACAAAATGAATTGTCCGTGACCCGTGGAAGGATAGCGTCTGTGACTGGGATGAATGAGACACACTGTAAAATTTACACTTATATTCCCTCCAACACTACAAACACAACCAAATAATGGTACACCAATATGCACACTTCTTAACCTGAACTTAAAATACTACTCTGGGGAATAAAAGTTATACATGATGTTGAAATTATTAGAAACTCAGGCAATGCCTCATTAGAGGATAATAAGTTTAAAGTATTAAGAAATGTTGCTTGCACACATGAACCAGGCCTTAAGGGCTTTCAACAAAATATCAATCACTAAGAAAATGGTAGGCTATTAAAAAAATAAGAAAGTAATAACTCTACAATGAATAGGCCTTAAGGGCACTCTCAAAAATTATATCCAGCACTGAGAAAATGGTATAAAAATCAGAGCTTATTAACTCCACCCTGAATAGGCCTTCAGGGCGCTCAACAAAATTATATTACCCAACAGATGCACACCTCCTAACCTAACTTAAACACTACTCTGGGGAACAAAGGTTATACCTGAGATTGAGATTATAAAGAAATATTAAATGCACACAGCATACATTAGTAACTGAAAAAATAGTATTAACTACACACAAAAATATTGTCACTATTATAAGGAAGTTACTGAGTCCACCAATACCCGTGAACCATGCTTCCAAACCTAACACACACACAGATTCCACCTGCACTCCGTAGTCGTTTAAGGCACAACCAACAGGCACCCGTAGTTTAAGGCCCAAATCAGCCTTTCTCCACCTTGGAAAGTGTTCCTCTAAACTCCACTGACTCTTGGCCCCAGTGTGCGACCCTGTATCACTCAGCTGGCTTCACTTTACCCCAGTACATCCATGGAGCGGAAGGGAGTGAGCCAATCAGACCTTGTACAGTTGAGAGAAGCTTTAGCTTCCCGTTAGCAAAAGGGTTTCACTAAGCTGCTTGAGATATGTGGTATTGTGAGCCGAGGTAGAGGAGAGCTGATGACCCCAACGATCGTCCCATCGTCAGCTGGGCACCCAGACGGCTAGATTCCCTCAAGAGATCCTTTGCTACCCTGCTAAACAGTGACAGACCTACACTGATCGGTCCAACGGCGACAATCGCCAATCCTCAATCATCATCGGCAGTCAATCTCTCACAGTCATCATTCTCGCAGTCTAGTGGGTTCTGACGGAAACCCTGAAATTAACTCACTGTTAGCTCTTGATAACTCTATCACTGCCCTATCTAACCCCTATCTGAGATCGAATGAGACTTACTTGTTATTCTGCAATAGCGCAACACAGGTGACTAGGCCACGTGACTATTTCTGTGGACGGACGCACAGGGACGTCTTGTTGGTCCGAATGCTTTCGCGTGACTGAGGACTAGCCAGCCTTGTGTCCTCTCAAGGCGTTAGCTTAGGCCTACGTGACATATTTTCCGCCTAACTAATAACTTTCTTGGGACACCCGTAACATTATTCAGACTGATAAACGATCTATCATTACTTTTAATTTAATAACTGATATTTAGTTTCATAATTTGCCTCCATATTAATTCGGTAAATTACATTAAGTATCACATAGGCCTAGTTCCACAAACTCTCGCTACGTGCAGAGCGCGGTCTTCCCTCGGACGACCTTGAACTCAGTCTCTCCAATGGCGCGGCGTTTGAAATTACACTGAAATTTCTGAATATTACACATATATATATATATATATATATATATATATATATATATATATATATATATATATATATATATATATATATATATATATATATATTTCATGTAGATCCACAATGAAAACGTGGATAAGATAAATCTTTATAAAATCACACGGGAAAAGGGAAACAACGGAGCACCTTAGCTTTCGTCTTTATTCAAGACATGGTAGTTATTTAGTGGGTCCCTTATTTTTGACCTGACCTGACTAGTCACGTCACCCCCCTTCTCTTTAGCTCCTCTACGTGTGTGTTGGTGTGGGGATTAGTTGATGACATCATTATGACCTGACCTCATGTTTTTTAGGTCACACTGTATATTTAAGCCTCTCTCTGTCCATGTAATCCAGTTGCCTCTGAAGATGTCTTGAATAAAGACGAAAGCTCGTTTTATTTGGGTTATACTAACTAGTACATAAACTAAATATATAGGATGGATGCCGGTGTCCACACGTTTTACGTCGTTTGCACAATAAATTATCACAGTTGTGGCGTTTTACCCTGACAAACGACCCTGCCTCACAGGGTAATACAGGGCGGGCCATTTATTGTTGTCACAAACACAGTGCTGACGAGACACTTGTGTGTCAGTTGATTCTAGCTCACCTTGTATTTTCCGTAGGTTAATGGTTCAAGTGTTGTGTGGATAAATGAGTCGGGTGTTGTATGGGTTAATGGGTCTGGTGTTGTGTTGGTTAATGGGTCGGGTGTTGTGTGGGTTAGTGGGTCTAGTGTGTGGTTAAATGGGTCGAGTGTTGTGTGGATAAATGGATAGAGTTTTGTGTGGGCTAAAGTGTCTAGTGTTGTGTGGGTTAATGGGTCAAATGTGAGTTAATGGAATTAGTGCTGTGTAGGTTAATGGGTCTAATGTGTAAGTTAATGGTGTCGAGTGCTTTCTGAGCTCTTACAGTAAGTGAGTTCCTACATTTATTCTTAAGTTATGTTAGTTCTTACTTTACTGTAAGTAGGTTTGCTCTTACTGCACCTCATTTTCTTTCAATGATAGTGTATTAAGCCCGTCAGGGTCACCAACTGAACAATATATGAAAGATTTACAGTTCTCAGCACTCTACCAGCCGCCACAGCGACAGGTGTTTTACGAGTCTTACACATCACTGTAATACCTGCAATTTTTAATCAATAACTTTTATTTATTTCTGACTTTTTCGTCCACTAAGTGCCTGTGGTATATTTTGTGACCATTTTTTTCAGTGGTTGCGTAGACAGCAATATGTCTGCATTTTGTTACTTACAGAGTAACAATTCACCTAAAGATTAAACTCCAACTTATTTCACATTAAGATTAAGTACCCTAACCTAATCTACCCTTAGCTAAGCTAACAATCGAACACAAGCCTAACCCAACCTAACCTAATGCTATCATAATCCAACCAAGTTTAACCTAACTACTCTTTCCTAACCTAACCACCCTACCACTAACTTTATCTTCCCTGACATTGCCAAACAACCTAACATAAGAACCTAAATAATAATAATAATGATAATATTAACAACAATAATAATAATAATAATAATAATGATTCAGTAAAATTGTCATACAGGTTTACAATTGAATAATCATGTTTATAAACTATGCAGTTATGCAGTGCAGCTTGAATATAGACAGCGTAGGTATACGGTGCAGGTAGGCCGTGGGAGTATACAGTTTCCTGTGTGCCGAAACAGTACAGGTAAACAACAATGGTAAACAGTAAGGCAGCTTGACCAAGGATAGCTGACAAAGCTGTCAGGTGCTTATTTCCAGGAGGGTCCTAACCTAACCGAACAACTTACTTAACCTTATGTACATAGACAATTCAGGTATACAAACAAGTATACAAACAATGTACATAGACAATACAGATATACAAACAATGTACATAGACAATACAGGTATACAAACAATGTACATAGACAATGCAGGTATACAAACAATGTACATAGACAATAAAAGTATATACAAACTGATAAACAAAGTCAACTCAACCTAGCATAGCTCAAGATAGCCATTATAATCGTATTTCCATTGTGGGGTTTGTAGGGTGCTGGGAATTAATTAGTAAAAAAAAACCCACACTATAAATGAGTTCCTGTAGGCTGTTTCTGTCCTGACCGTTTATCAAGCTCATTTGTCGACAAAAATCAATGGACACTTGGCATTATCTGGCATCAGCTTGAGAGTCATGTAGGTGAGGTGTGTTTTTGGCACTCTAGTCGATATTTTTTTGTATTATAGTTTGGTTTTGTTATTTTTATAGAATTTATTATGAAAATCATCTAATAATTATATGACTCACAATTAAATGACAAATATTACCCAAGGTAGTAGGTTGTAGGCGGCTATCAAACAGGGAGGTACTACCGCCTGGGAAGATATTGGAAGCAAAATGTATTGTCTAATGGTAGACCCTGCTGCCATATGGCACAAAAATTGTGACCAAGTCCCAGGTTGCTGATCTGACTTTCGGCCTCATTTACACACAATTGTTTCTCTTACTTTGACAACACAACATACATAATGTATATCGTTTCTCACTCCTGATTTATTTTTTCGTTTTTGTAATTATTATTATTATTATTATTAATATTATTTTATTTTTATTATTTGGTTATCATTTTTTATTAATTATAATAATAATAATAATAGCTATTATTATTATTATTATTATTATTATTATTATTATTATTATTATTATTATTATTATTATTATTATTATTATTATTATTATTATTATTATATTTTGCCCCCCCCCCAGGCCTTGATGTGGGTCAGTGACCTGTGCCCGGGTGGGCTAATCCCCATTAAAAAAAATGTTCAGGGAATCTTGTCCACACCCGTGCAACTTAAAGACTACACACACACACACACACTTTCACTAATTGCAGTTCAATTAATAAAAAACACATTAAAATTGATCAGTTTGGGGCATAACAAGAGCAACACGGCAGTTTGTGTATAAAGTGCGGGACCCTTTAAAATAATGCCTGTCAATTACACCATAAACATGTACTTGGTAAACATTTGTCAACTTGATAAAATTATTAATGTTATAGATTTTTTGTTTCTTTTATTTACTACCTTCATTTTACACTATGCTGTAGAAATCACCCTTGTTCTTATGAATTATTACCGGTAGTGGATATAAAAGAGGTACTAGATTGTTGTAGTTGTATTTTCGCCAAGTATTTTGCTCTTCATGTTGACTTACTTGGGCAGAAATTATGAGGATATACAAGTGAATACAATAAAGGTGTTTCTCTTATTTATAGTAAAACATATATACTGAACATGAATATAGATTTTGAGGTCATGTTCATAATACATGGGTATATGTTACATGCATTACACATAATTTATACACAAACACAGTCGGTATACCTTAGTAAAATATATTGACACACACACACACACACACACATACACTATAATTTCTGATTGGCTGATAGACGCAGTGTGTGTGTGTGTGTGTGTGTGTGACGTAATGCAAGTACAAATACTCTGTTATGGTTGACTGACTCCCGTTAGCGTATAAGGAGTGTTTAGACAGGTATATTGGTAGTTCTGTACATTTGTCGGTTCAAATATTAACGCTACAACAATTAGCTCTTAAAGGTGAGATCGATGTCTAAATTTTCATATAATTTAGGAAAAATATTGAATTTGTTTTCCTCTTGCTTATAGATGTGAATGGTGTTGAGACTAAAGATGTGAGTTGCATATTTAGATTAAGCCATAAAACAAAGTCGGCTGCTAAAAAATAGTAATTATTTTAGGTGGAATTATTGATAAGAAACATCAAATCATATTGTCCTTCCCTTTCCTTACAACACCAACCGGCCTCCACTTCCTGCCCTCCACCTGAATTTCCTCCAACCCCCCCCCCCACCTCACCTCCATAATCCCCTCAAGTGAGCAAGAAGTCAAATGACAAGAGGGTTGCCAACAGGGCTGTCGAAATTTCCGACTCTTGTTTACCGAACACGCTGATTGGTTCAAATCCGGTACGTTGTCTGCTAATCGGTAAATTGATGACGTAGTCGGTAAGCCGTGACGTCACTGCTCCGACTGTCGGTAAATTACCGACTTTAGGAAATATGCTTTTTCATGGCTAAAATACCATATAGAATACACATAAATAAATTGTAGATGTATTTAATTGCCTTACCTACACTTTACTAGCGATATTTTAGCAGAAATATATTCTGCTGAGTCACACACGAAGCAATATCGAGAGTCGAGACAAGGCAGCCAACGGTCTGCTCCATGTTGGTCTTCAGAGCTTTTCCATGACTTCCGCTGCAGAGTTACAATGTGTAAAATAAGGTCATGTATATATTTCTTGTGCTTAGTTATGATTCTAAATGTTTATATATTTGTATTTTTTATGTATTATCAAAATAAAATTGTTGGAATGTTTTGGTTATTTTTTTATTCAGTATTATCGAAAAGTAATACAAATTACAATGATAAAATACAAATCTAATGTGATCTCATATAACACTCTGAATGGTGTATAATGCAGTGTTTAATATTCAGAAATTTATAAAACTAATGACAGGAACAACGAAATTCACTGAGTATGAGGACTACTCTGATATAATTACTGTATCTGGGATCTTCGTTACCCTCACCACACATTCTATTGTATAAAATCGTAATATTACGTCACGTTCTCGCAACCAACCACAACGCGAGCAGTTGAACCAATCAGCGTGTTCGGTAAACAAGAGTCGGACACGTCAGCCCTGGTTGCTAAGCACACTCAGTGGTGGCGTAGTAACCACCTTGACAAGACGTAGTGATGTTAGCGTCATCAGCCTCCACCATCACCACCACTATCCTTTGGTGAGTTACTAACTGTTACACTTGAGTCATGATGACATAAAACAAGAAAAGACTGTAGGGTTACCGTTACACCTAGCGACTGTAGGGTTACCGTTACACCTAGCGACTGTAGGGTTACCGTTACACCTAGCAACTGTAGGGTTACCGTTACACCTAGCGACTGTAGGGTTACTGTTACACCTAGCGACTGTAGGGTTAATGTTACACCTAGCGACTGTAGGGTTACCGTTACACCTAGTGACTGTAGGGTTACCGTTACACCTAGTGACTGTAGGGTTACCGTTACACCTAGCGACTGTAGGGTTACCGTTACACCTAGCGACTGTAGGGTTACTGTTACACCTAGCGACTGTAGGTTTACCGTTACACCTAGTGACTGTAGGGTTACCGTTACACCTAGCGACTGTAGGGTTACCGTTACACCTAGCGACTGTAGGTTACCGTTACACCTAGCGACTGTAGGGTTACCGTTACACCTAGCGACTGTAGGGTTAATGTTACACCTAGCGACTGTAGGGTTACCGTTACACCTAGTGACTGTAGGGTTACCGTTACACCTAGTGACTGTAGGGTTACCGTTACACCTAGCGACTGTAGGGTTACCGTTACACCTAGCGACTGTAGGGTTACTGTTACACCTAGCGACTGTAGGTTTACCGTTACACCTAGTGACTGTAGGGTTACCGTTACACCTAGCGACTGTAGGGTTACCGTTACACCTAGCGACTGTAGGATTACCGTTACACCTAGCGACTGTAGGGTTACCGTTACACCTAGCGACTGTAGGGTTACTGTTACACCTAGCGACTGTAGGGTTACCGTTACACCTAGTGACTGTAGGGTTACCGTTACACCCAGCGACTGTAGGGTTACCGTTACACCAAGCGACTGTAGGGTTACCGTTACACCTAGCGACTGTTGGGTTACCGTTACACCTAGCGACTGTAGGGTTACTGTTACACCTAGCGACTGTAGGGTTACTGTTACACCTAGCGACTGTAGGGTTACCGTTACACCTAGCGACTGTAGGGTTACCGTTACACCTAGCGACTGTTGGGTTACCGTTACACCTAGCGACTGTAGGGTTACTGTTACAACTAGTTACACCTAGCGACTGTAGGGTTACTGTTACACCTAGCGACTGTAGGGTTACCGTTACACCTAGCGATTGTAGGGTTACCGTTACACCTAGCGACTGTTGGGTTACCGTTACACCTAGCGACTGTAGGGTTACCGTTACACCTAGCGACTGTAGGGTTACTGTTACACTCTGGCGACCGTAGGGTTACCGTTACACCTAGCGACTGTAGGGTTACCGTTACACCTAGCGACCGGGGGTTACTGTTACAATTTAGCGAGACTGTAGGTTGGCTGTTACATTCTAGCGATTGTAGGGCTACCGCGTTACACCTAGCGACTGTAGGGTTACCGCTACACTCCATGACCGTAGTGTTACTGTTTCGTTAATCTAGCGACCGTAGGGTTACCGTTACACCCAGCGACCGTAGGGTTACCGTTACACCCAGCGACCGTAGGGTTACCGCTGTTCCAGCGACTGTAGGATTACCGCACCTAGCGACCGTAGGGTTACCGTTACACCTAGCGACTAGGGTTACCGTTACACCTAGCGACTGTAGGGTTACCGTTACACTTAAAGGACTGTAGGGTTACTGTTACACCTAGCGACTGTAGGGTTAATATTGTTACACCTAGCGACTGTTGGGTTACTGTTACACCTAGCGACTGTAGGTTACTGTTACACCTAGCACTGTAGGGTTAATGTTACACTCAGCGACTGGTTAAGTTACCGTTACACCTAGCAAACTGTAGGTTACTGTTACACCTAGCGACTGTAGGGGTTACCAAGTTACACCTAGCGACTGTAGGGTTACCGTTACACCTAGCGACTGTAGGGTTACCGTTACACCTAGCGACTGTAGGGTTGCCGTTACACCTAGCGACTGTAGGGTTACCGTTACACCTAGCGACTGTAGGGTTACCGTTACACCTAGCGACTGTAGAGTTACCGTTACACCTAGCGACTGTTGGGTTACCGTTACACCAAGCAACTGTAGGGTTACCGTTACACCTAGCGACTGTTGGGTTACCCTTACACCTAGCGACTGTAGGGTTACTGTAGGGTTACACCTAGCGACTGTAGGGTTACACCTAGCGACTGTAGGGTTACCGTTACACCTAGCGACTGTAGGGTTACCGTTACACCTAGCGACTGTAGGGTTACCGTTACACCTAGCGACTGTAGGGTTACCGTTACACCTAGTGACTGTAGGGTTACCGTTACACCTAGCGAGTGTAGGGTTACCGTTACACCTAGCGACTGTAGGGTTACCGTTACACCTAGTGACTGTAGGGTTACCGTTACACCTAGCGACTGTAGGGTTACCGTTACACCTAGCGACTGTAGGTAGACTAGTAATCAGTAAACGCCATTATAGGTTGTTGTATAATAATGAAGTTATAAAAACGCCAGTATACTAATGCATGTTAGTATAGCTAGTGTTAGTATACCTATGACTGTCAGAGTTCCTATGAGTGGTGTCAGTATTCCTAGAGATTGTCAGCGTACCTATGGCTATCAGTATACCTATGGCTCAGTATACCTATGACTACCAGTATACCTATGACTACCAGTATACCTATGTCTCAGTATACATATGACTGCCAGTATACCTATGATTCAGTATACCTATGACCGTCAGTATATCTATGACCGTCAATATACCAATGATCGTCAGTATACGTATGACTGTCAGTATACCTATGTCCGCCAGTATACATGTGGCTCAGTATACCTACAACTGTCAGTATGCCTGACTCAGTATACCTATGACTCATTATACCAGAGACGCAGTATACCTGACTCAGTATACCTATAACTGTCAGTATAGCTATGACCGTCAGTATACCTATGACTCAGCATACTATGACCGTCAGTATAACCATGACCGCTAGTATACAAAGACGTATATCCTCTGTATCTATATGTAAATCACTAAACAGTTGATGTAAGTTGTACTTTATGATGTGTGGTTAAGGGCCAGTTTTTTTTTTTAATGTTTTTCCTACGTTAAGATCTACGAGCACTCAAGACTTATGAAGATTACTAAAAAAAGTGTAAAGTTTACTTAAGTTTGATGACAGGATTGGTTTGGTAAGTCTTGTTGGATAAAGCGTTTTAATATAAATTATTTTAGATCATTCAAATTGTTTGTTGTAAATAAGGCTGGCCCATGGGTCGCACACCATACTGTAGTAAAATTCATGTTTTTTTTTCTTTTTCAGTTGTTAATTTCTCTGATATCTTAGTTGATTTCATATGATTCACCCGAAAAGGGATAAAGTAAGCGAACATTAATTTTCCTAAGGTGAGCTACTCTTATTACGTTTTAACGAAAGCTTAATCTCTCAGGCTGGGTACAGTGATGTGTTGATCTCCACTACAGGGGTTGGGTGTGGCTGTGTCCTCTGGTAGCGGCGGTCGATGTCCAGCTTCATAATAAAGCCGAAGTCGTCCTCCACAGTCTGCTACAAGGACCACTGGCCAAGGACCACATCCTCCTCGCGCTCGATTCTGGTGCTCGTAATACCTTGAACACTGATGCCATCATGGCCAGGCGCGGCACAGCGGAGCGGAGTGTTGTAATAGTGGTTTCTGACGATGCTGAAGACTTTTTTCTTAAGACTTCCCCACAGTTCCTGAGAGGCAACCTTCTTGTTGCTGTCTTGGTCCTCACCGCCAGTCCACAACAACTCCTGAATAGTCTCGACCACCGCTGGAACCCCCAGTTTCTCCTTCTTTTTAACCTCAACGCAACCCTCGACTCAAAGGTGCTCCTCCAAGACGAAAGGATTCAAAGGTGTCGACACATTGCGCTGATTGAACCTGCGAAGCGATTTATTCCCCCGAGGTTTCAAGTGTTCACGAGTATGCCTTACAAGTCACTAGGGCAGGGGCCAGCTGTTAAGTTCCCCCTCGGCCTCTGGAGTGAGCGTAACTTTGCTCTTAAGCCTGACCTTTTCCCCGAGAGATTCACCACTTTCGATGGCACGCAGCTCCACCTCGGCTCCTGGTGCGACGACTTCCCTTTCCTGTACCCGGAGAAGGGTGTATGTGTGGGCTCCAGCCTCGACCTCCTCCATATCATGGCCACCAAACTGAACTTTACCTACAATGTTCAGATGGAACCTGCCGACCACAACTGGGGGTCCAAGGAAAATGGCACGTGGACGGGTATGTTGGGGGATCTCATCTATAATGACGCAGACCTGGTGATCAACGTATTCCAGCTGACGGAGGAAATCTTCGCCGAATTCGACATCTCGTACCCCTACCACGTGGAGAGCTATGTGTTCCTCCTGGTGGTGCCGCCGCCTGTACCTCAGTGGCGGGGTCTTAGCTACTCATTCACGGCGACGGTATGGCTGGCCATCATCCTTACCATCGTCTTGGTGACTGTCCTCCTCACTGTTTGCCTCCTGCTGGTGCCCGACCAACAGGACCCCTCCATGGTCTTCCTCCTGGTAAATCTTCCCTTGTTATTGACATTTTGGTAGAGGCTCCACTATCTATCTATCTAAATGGTGTCAGTGGTGGTAACAGTTGTGAAGTCATAACTCTTGTCACCACACGTCTACAACTTGTCAGCTTGGTGGTTCCTCTGAAATGTTGACACTTGACACCGACTGACTAGAGGCGGGTTGGCGGCTTAATGTAGAGGTGAATTACCTGCACCTGATATAGGTCACTGATGACATGTACGGGAAGGTGGGGTGTAGCAGCATCTGACAAATTTCCATTTAGTTTTTTCCTCTCAAAATATTAGCTTGTACGCCGGGCAAGTGTCGGTCACGTGGAAATGAAAAATCACTTACCCGGTCCCTAGCCTGGGCAAGTCTCGGTTCCGAGCATTGATTAATCTGCACGGCATGCTTCATCACTATCATTTTACAGCCATTTTCCACACTTGCGTGCGTCAGCCATGAAGCTGATGGTAGATCTCTGTGCTGCACGGTCTCTTGCACCCTCTCTCGTCGGGTTCTTATCTCTGAAGTCATTTCTTTCAACTTCTACTATGTCATTATTCGTCTAAGCTTGGCTCTCCTCCTCCACATTCATTTTCATGCAATTCCTGGCCCAGTTATCACCCCCAAGCTCTTCACATGCCCAAACCATCTGAACCCACCCTGTAAATAAGCTTTTGCCGATTCTCTCAATATCCAGCTGCTTTCGTAGCTCTGAGCAGGGTTTCCTGCCTTTCATTGTCACATTCCACATCCATTTCATCATTCTCATTTCAACTCACTCAAGCCTGCGTATGCCACCATCTCCATGTTCCTAATACAGCAAATATTTTCTTCTCGTTTGCCCAACATCTCCTCTGCGTCATTAGCTCTGTGAATGTCAGCCCCGATAAGCCGCCGTCAACTAAGCATGTCAACAACATCAACTTATGATCACAATTTTAGTTCACCCCAAACACTCGGACCTAATTTTACTCGTTACCCTCTGACACCTCTTGAGATATATGTGTGTGTTTACTCTCCCAGTGGTAAATTTAGTATACCTTGTGAAATTACCGCCATCATTTTTGTGTATCACGTCTTTTAAGGCCATTTTATTACGCTGCCGTCAGTCCTTTGTTCTCTCTCTATTTTTTTCAATGCCCACTAAGTACTTTATTATTATTTATTATTATAATTGTTGTTGTTATTATTATTATAGGACCATTATTACTAAATACAGCTAGTAACAGGTAAAGCCATTAACAAGTACAGGTATTAACAGGTGCAGGTATTAACAGTTACAGGTATTAACTGGTACTGGTATTAACAGGTGCAGGTATTAACAGTTACAGGTATTAACTGGTACTGGTATTAAACAGGTACAGGTATTAACTGGTACTGGTATTAAACAGGTACAGGTATTAACACTTACAGGTATTAACAGGTAATATACTGATCTGTGGTGAACGTGCATTTTCCTCTGTGGCCGTGTTGTACAAATTTAATGGTCTGTACACAGAACAATAGTGTTTGATATAATAATGCTGAAAAACTAAACGCACACACGCCAAGTTCATGTAGATTCCGACCATTGACTTAAAAGCTCTTATTAGTGGCACTTATTTACTCGCTATGAATCCACTCAAAATTTAACACCCAGCTTAATTTTTACCTGATTACACACACTCAGCTTATTGCACCTGATGATTACATACACCCAGCTTATTTTTTACCTGATGATTGCGTACACCCAGCTTATTTTTTGTACCTGATGATTATACACACCCAGCTTATTTTTTACCTGATGATTGCGTACACCCAGCTTATCTTTTACTTGATGATTAAACACACCCAGCTTATTTTTTTTACCTGATTCCACACACCCAGCTTATTTCACCTGATGATGACACACACCTTAATCTAACTTAATCTAAGCTAACCTAGCGCTAAGCTAGGTTAGCTGAATTTACTCAACCTAACGCTAAACTAACTTAACCTAACGTAAACTAACTTAACCTGACGCTAAACTAACTTAACCTAACGCTAAACTAACTTAACCTGACGCTAAACTAACTTAACCTAACGCTAAACTAACTTAACCTAACGCTAAACTAACTTGACCTAACCCAAGGTAATAGCTTAATCTAACCTAGACTAACTAAACACCCCTACAGATAGCGTGTTTCTAATCATCAAATGGAATAACCTGCGGGTGTCTAATCTTCAGGTGATCCCTAGTAACCATTAGTTTTAAAAACAAACATTTAGGTCACAAATATTCAAGCACACAAGGGAAAAATGCTAATATCTCTATACGTATTGAACAGGTGACGCCAGCTATTATACTCGTACACCCCACACTGTATACACCCCACACTGTATACACCCCACACTGTATACACCACACACTGTATACACCACACACTGTATACACCACACACTGTATACACCCCACACTGTATACACCCCACACTATACACCCCACACCGTATACACCACACTTTGTATACACCCCACACTGTATACACCCCACACTGTATACACCACACACTGTATACACCACACACTGTATACACCACACACTGTATACACCCCACACTGTATACACCCCACACTATACACCCCACACCGTATACATCACACTTTGTATACACCCCACACTGTATACACCACACACTGTATACACCACACACTGTATACACCCCACACTACACCACACACGCACTGAATACACAATACACCCCACACTGTATACACCCCACACACACACCGTATACATACACCCCACACCGTATACACCCCACACTGTATACACCCCACACCGTATACACCCCACATCGTATACACCCCACACCGTATACACCCCACGCTGTATACACCCCACATCGTATACACCCCACACCGTATACACCCCACACACTGAATACACCCCACATCGTATACACCCCACACCGTATACACCCTACACCGTATACACCCTACACCGTATACATTAGGGTGTGTCATAGGAGGGAAGATCAGCTAAAACTAATGGCCCATCACTTTTTTGGTAGATTTTAGTGTATATAAACAGAAAATAATTTCAGTTTCAATATTTTGCAACCTTTTGCTAGGTAAATTTTAGCGTGAAATTTATCGAAAATCTAACGTACAGCTGCATTAGTGCATTACAATTAAATAGTGAACATTGCTTTCTGACTTCATTCTTTAACAACCCAACTAACAATATTTTTTTCTGTTTCAGATTCTGATGCATTTATAAGTTGATAATATTTGCGATGGCTGCTTGTGTCAGGACGAGGAACCAAAAATCCAGCCATCTCAGTCACTATCTTGGGTCTGGGAGAGAGCTCCTGAAGTCGGAGTTGCCTACATTGAGAGATGCTTTGAGATACGGTGTTTTAATCAGGCAAATCAGTGAAAAGAACCAAAGAACTTACACAAACAAAGACATTGCCAGTGATATGACCAAAGCTGTCTTGGCACAGTACACTCTGGCTAACGCTCAGTTCAAGCCTCCAGTCATAACAAGTCAGAAGAAGATTAGTGAGAGACTGCTAGCCAGTTGGGAAAAGGCAAGAAATATCTCTCTTGGGAGAGGAAAACTTGCAGTTAAGGACAGCTTTGCCAAGCAACTGGACCAGTTATTTGACATAATTACTTGCAAGTGTCCAATTGTTCTCTGTCCTGAGTTTGGATGCGATCGTGACTGTAAATCCGAGGCCCACATCTCCTGTATTTGCAAGCGTGAACTGAAGATTCCTGTGATCGAACTGGCATTTGTCAAAGCACAGAGAGAGAAGACTGGCAGTATGGGGGCTCTCATGATTTCTAGCCAAGATATTCCGGAGTCCAAGAGACAGGAGGCTGCCACAGAGAGACAGAAGAGGAGAAGAGTTGCCGAGGAAAAGAGACTTGAGAAGGCCCAGGGTGAGGTAAAAAAGGCCGATGATTGGAGTCAAGCTGATTCAGAGTTTAATGACTTCCCCATGGCTGATCCGAGTGCTGACCAGGAAAATGGTGACTTTGTCCCTAACCCAGAAAATAATGATCCCAAACCTTCCAGGCATAAGATTCGAAATAGGAAAGATATCCCGAGCATAGCTCTGGCCAGCATGCGACACCACACTGGTCTCAGAGAAACTGCAGAGATAGCAACAGCTGCCTGGATTGACGGTAGTTTGATAACACCTGATGATGTTCACCTGGTGATAGATCATAACAAAGTAAGGAGAGCTCAGGAGAAACTTGTCAGTAACCTAGAAGAGGAGTTTGATAAGGGGATAAGAGAAAATGGAATCAATTGTTTGTTCTTTGATGGGAGAAGGGATGACACTAAAGTGTTCATGAAAGTTGGAGATTCTGACAAGTTGTTCCCTGCCATGGTGAAGGAGGAACACTACTCCTGCTGCAGTGAACCAGGAGGGAAGTATTTGTGGCATTTCACTCCAGAGAAAGATGACATCAGGAAACCAGCTGAGATAGTGGCAGATAACATTGTGAACTGGCTCAGAGAGAGGAACGTAAACCAGACCCTGCAGGCCATTGGAGGGGACAGCACCAACACGAACACAGGGTGGCAAGGGGGGGTCATACAATGGATAGAGCGGAAGATTGGGAGGAAGCTGGTCTGGATTGTTTGTGACCTCCACACCAACGAGTTGCCACTCAGACATCTGATCCAGGAGCTGGATGGCAAGACTCTTTCAAACAACAGATGGTCTGGTCCTCTTGGCAAGATGCTGGACTCTGCCACTGAGTTAGAAATGAATCCGAGCTTTGAAAAAATCACAGTTAGCCCTCCACTCGTTGAGCTTGCACATACTGTCATTGACGACCTGAGTACTGACCAGTACTATGGTTACATGATTTGCAGTGCCATCAAAACTGGGGTCATGCCTGATAGACTTGCTTACCTGCAGATAGGTCCAGTCTCACATTCTAGGTGGCTCACAACGGCTCTCAGGTTCTGCAGAATTTGGGTCGCTCATCATAAACTGAAAGGGAACCAGCTTCACAACCTGAGACTTATTGTCCAATTCATCGTGAGTGTCTACTTGCCAAATTGGTTCAACACCAAGGTCAAGTCATCGTTCTCCGAAGGTCCGAGGCATGTTCTCTTCCAGCTTGAGCTCCTGAGGAGTCAGCCAAGGAAGGTTGTTCAGATTGTGGAGCAGACTGTGAGGAGATCTTCCTGGTATGCTCATCCCGAGGCAGTTCTGCAGACAATGCTCTGCAGTAAGGATGAGGAGGAGAGAAGAGTGGCAGTCAAAAAGATCTTGGATATGAGACTTATGAGAGGATCTGGGCATGACGAATCAGTTGGTGATGATTCCTTCAGGGTCAGGAAGACTCCTGAAGTCAATCTAGGTGCCAAGACCCTCACTGATCTCATAGATCTGGATAACATCCAGGCTGGCAGTGAGCCCCTCTTACCTGCAGCCTCACCAATGTTCAAGTCAGAGCTTTCCTGGACAACCCCATGCATGTCCCTGCCTGGCCCTCGCACACCCAGAGTATAGAGCGTTGTGTACAGCAAGTGAGCGAGGCCAGCAGTCACGTGTACAGCCAGGAGAGGAGGGAAGGCTACATCCGAGCTCAGGTGGTCAGCAGGGAGGTGATGAGTAGAAACAGAAGAAAGAAAGACATGTTCTCTATGGTGTGCAGCAACACCGGGTCGTAGTAGTAAAACCGGTTTTTGTATTTGATGATTTTGTTTTCTAAAGGAATATTAAATTTAATAAATGTGTCAAGATCATTCGTTTCACTATTCTGGATCATTTTCATCCTAATAAATTTACTTGATACATTTACTTTACTTTAAATAAGCTATTTAGTGGTGTTGGTAAAAGGGTGGGAATACTGAATTTTCATAAGATTTCAAGTTAAAATTTACCTAGCAAAATATGAAAACTTTTCAAATCTGAAGATATCACATGATTCTGCACATAGAACTACATCATTAATACCATGGGCCTATTTTTCAAACTAAACAAAAAAAAATTCGCCTCCGTATGACACACCCTAGTATACATCCCACACTGAATACACCCCACATCGTATACACCCCACATCGTATACACCCCACACCGTATACACCCCACACACTGAATACACCCCACATCGTATACACCCCACATCGTATACACCCCACACCACCCCACCGTATACACCACACACTGAATACACCCCACGTATACACCCCATATACACCCACCGTATACACCCGTATACACCCCATATACACCCGTATACGTATACCCACACGTATACACCCCACCGTACACGTATACACCCCATACACCGTACACCTACACCCACACGTATACACCCCACACCGTATACACCCACCCCACCCCACGTATACACACCGTATACACCCCATACACCCCACACGTATACACCCCACCACCCCACACCGTATACACCCCACACCGTATACACCCCACCCCACATTATACACCCCACCTATACACCCCACACCGTATACACCCCACATACACCGTATACACCCACACCACACACCGTATACACACCGTACCCACACCGTATACACCCCACCGTATACACCCCACACACCGTATACACACACCCACACCGTATACACCCCACACCGTATACACCCACACACCGTATACACACCCACCACACCGTATACACCCACACCGTATACCGTACACCACACCGTATACACCCACCCCACACCGTATACACCCCACACCGTATACACCCCCCCACACCGTACCCCACACCGTATACACCCCACACCGTATACACCCACCGTATACACCCGTATACACCCAATACACCCCACACCGTATACACCCCACACCGTATACACCCCACACCGTATACACCCCACACCGTATACACCCCACATCGTATACACCCCACACCGTATACACCCCACACCGTATACACCCCACACCGTATACACCCCACACCGTATACACCCCACACCGTATACATACCAGAATTTGCTGCCTTACACTATATGCCTTGCAGATCATAAGCGGAGCGGCACGCCAAGGTGTAAAGCACAATCTGTGGGCGTCGTGGACCAGACTATGGGTTGGGTGGTGGTGGCTAGCCTGTGTTATCATCACCACCGCCTACACCAGTAACTTAGTCGCCTTCCTCACCGTGCCCGTCTACCCGACACGTATAGAGACGGTGGAGCAGCTGGCAGCATCTGGCCTCAGGTTATTCACATACCCTGTACAGTGCGAACACTTCCTTGATAGTATGTGAGAGTTTTGAGTGTATGAACCTCTATAATCACGAGTTCACTTCTGTAGTTATGAGTTGTCCTGTATAATTATGTATTCACCTGTATCTGTATATTACTCTTCACTAAGATAATCCAACATCCATTCGTTAGTGACTATCTTATACAAGACTCCGTCAGATTAAACCCAGAATCGTTGCGTTACCTTCCAAGTCTAATACACCAGAGATTATAGACTTAACAGGATCGTAAATAATCCTAAATATTGACTTGTATTGTAAACCCTGTTATTTTTTTTTTACGTAAAGTAAGTTGGTGAAACATGCTATGCCACTCGCCTGTCATTTACTTTTTATTAGGTGTGGTTTAACTTTTTCTTAAATGTGGTTTATCTTTTTCTTTGATGTGGTTTAAATTTTTCTTAGATGTGGTTTAACTTTTTATTAGGTGTGGTTTAACTCTTTATTAGGTGTGGGTTAACTTTTTCTTAGGTGTGGTTTAACTTTGTGTCGTCTCTACTGCTTGTCAAACATATTAGTTTTTTTTATTGTCGTTGTTGATTTCGTCTTGGTGTTTGCAATGTGTGTATGATCTATGGACACTGTATACCTGCATAATAATAATAATAATAATTAACAGTTTATTGAAAGAGCTTGGCAGCCAGAAGGCTGAAAATATACAGTTACATATTTGGGGAATGGGTTACGAATTACAAATAATATACAAGTGACATAAGTGACACAAATAAGACATATAGTAACTTAGATGGGGATCAGCTCAAACTACAGTTCATTTCAACATAGTGACAGTGTAGGGAGCAGTGTTTACTGGGAGTGAATACACTGATTTATTACATGTTATTGATAATTTTTACAATGGTTGGGACTGGGCTGTTCTTATAGCGATCAGTTCGTGCACGTATGGGCTGGATGCGGTTGTGGTGTCGAACAGCAATTCTCGGACAGGGGATCTCAGGTGGTAGTAGGGGCCGGTGTCGGGGATGGTGTAGAAGCTTCTTACCAAATTTGCAGATGAGGCCGTGGTGATGGTCAGTGAGAGTCGAAAGGGTCAGTGTGTTGAGCGCTTCTTGATATGTGGAGTAGGAAGGGGAGAGAATAATCTTGCATGCCCTCTTTTGCACTTTTTCTAGGTGTTTACGTTGTGTGGCATTTAGGGAGGAAGACCAGGTGGGGGAGGCATAGGTGAGCTTGGGAAGTATGAATGTTGTGTATACACTGAGGAGCTCGTGTGCGGGAACTCCGAGGGACTTGAGTCGGCGGAGGAGGTGGAGACCTGCATTGTCTATATGCATGCCTGTATTGTCTGTATACATGCTGAAATGTATACCTGCAATATTTACACACCTGCTGAACTATCTACATTCACGGATACTTGCATTGTCTGTACAAATGATGAACCAATTGTAAACTTGTATGACGATTTTACTATCTGTCTGCCTGTCTCTCTGTCTGTCTGTCCTAAAACTCCAATTGATCTTGTTATATCACCACCGTTGCCAGTATTTGCTCACCCAGACAGTAACCTTCCATAATGATGCGACAAGGTCCTCACATAAGCACCGGGTGTTGAGTTACACTGAGAGCTGATCAATATTTATCATCATAGAAAGTAATTACTGTAAGTTTTGAGTGTGTGTAATTCATTCTCCAGCGACTCTTGACAGTAAACCATTATTTCGACATAGTTACTTACGGCCATAAAACACTGAACGGCCGTCATAATGGAATCACCTGCTGTTAATTAGAAGCACAATAGTAGGTCTTCATTTACATAAAGATTGAGTAATATATCCCTCCCTTTCTTAGTCATGTTTTAAAAGGTATATAATCCTATTGTACTCTATACCCTTGGTCTCGGTTTAAAGCCATCATCCTATCCTTTATCCTAAGGTTATGCATGCAAGATTACGGAAGCTTCGTGCCGGACACTCTTAAGGTATCCAAGGATCCATCCCTCTTCAAGTTAGGAAACAACCTGGATCTGTTCCCGTACGCCTACCTGCAGTACGACGTCGGCTTCAACTGGGTGACCAACGGCACCCACGCCCTTGTTGAGACCTACTCCTACCTGGCGTATCTGGTGGGGCTTTATGGCATCACCCCCAACACCTATATCATGAAGGAGACGGTGAGAGGTGGGGAGGGGGTGGAATGTGTTCACCCCTGGAAGGTATAGTTTAGGGAAAGTTTAATACAGGGATAGAAGATGATGACAGAAGACATTACTATATTGAGTGAAATAGGCGAGTGTTAATGTATAATATGGACACGAAGTAGTACCTTAAGCTGTGTATCCTTATATTACTCTTATTAATTATGTATAGTAAAGTATTACAGAACATGTATTAATCCTATGTAATATTTCCATTTATTATGCACCATTTTATGTATATGAATTATCATATTTATATTTTATGTATTCAGCTTGTGAATGCTGACATCTGTACATGCTAGCGTGCAGTGATACATGGAGTGGAGACCACCAGTCCTTATGGTGTGGAAGCGAGTCTCTTTGTCCACCTCTGTATATCTCCCGTACGAGAATAAGAACCTATTTTTAAGATAACACGTGTTTGTGTATACCCTCAGTAGTGTAGAACATTTTGGGGGTACCAAAGACGAACATAGATGGCGCAGTGAGTAGGATTAATACATGTTCTGTAATACTTTACTATACATAATTAATAAGAGTAATATAAGGATACACAGCTTAAGGTACTACTTCGTGTCCATATGATACAGTTAAATCTACAGGTAAGGTGATAATTTTACATATACGAGAAGACCTTTGAGAGCTCGAGTCCATAATAATAATAATAATAATAATAATTAACGGTTTATTGAAAAAATTCTGCAGCCCGAAGGCTGAAAATATACATTGGACATAAATGACTTATTACATACAGTGGTGGTTTAACAAAAGCCTTCATTAGAGAAAGGTAAAGGAACATACAGATTAATGTAGGTGTTGAACAGCAAACTCGTAGTGTAGTAACTCCCTCCCAGATGGTGTTAGGAGGAACTCACGTGGTGTAGTAGTTCCCTCAGATGGTGTTATGAGGGACCTGGCGTGGTGTAGCAATTCCCTCGCAGATGATGTTATGAGGGGCCTCATGTTTTGTAGTAATTCCCTCACAGATGGTGTTATGAGGGACCTCACGTGGTGTAGTAATTACCTCACAGATGGTGTTATGAGGGACCTCACGTGGTGTAGTAATTACCTCACAGATGGTGTTATGAGGGGCATCACGTGGTGTAGTAATTCCCTCACAGATGGTGTTATGAGGGTCCTGACGTGGTGTAGTAATTCCCTCACGGATGGTGTTATAAGGGACCTCACGTGGTGTAGTAATTCCCCCACAGATAGTGTGATGAGGGACTTGACGTGGTGTAGTAATTCCCTCACATATGGTGTTATGAGGGACATGTGGTGTAGTAATTCCCTCACAGATGGTGTTATATGAGTGAGGTTTGGTCTTAGGCCTTCCTATCATAGACGGATTAACACATCGCTGGTTGTTGTTGGGTCTCACGGGCCGTTATCACTGGGTACCTGGGACCTCACTGTGTGAAGGTTAACTTGGGTACGACTGTTATTGTTGAGTTGTTCTCACTGACTTAATTAAGCACTGTTCACCTCTGTTTAACACTGGTTCCGTTCCTTTCCTAAATGAAATTGTAACTTCTGGCGAGAACTTGTTGATATTCCGGTGGGGAGGAGGGTTCAGGGGAGGGGGTTGGTATGGGCCAACTTAACAGTTGACCTGGCTGCTCCGAGAGGAGCGCCAGGTACGTCTTGACCCTTCGGTGGTCAAGGATGTGTGTCCAAAGCTCCAAAGCTCCCAGAGATTCATGTTTCCATAATTCGACTTTGCTGACAGTGTTGTCTCGTATCTGGACATCCATCACTTTCGTCTGTGGCTCTTACAGGTGTATCCCGGCTATCTGTCTTGGATTCTGAGGAGGAACTGTCCTTACACGACCCGCCTCGCTGAGGTACTCACCCGCCTTTTGGAGGCGGGTCTTGTCGACCGCCTCTACTTCGACCACATGGAGAAGTCTCAGGGCAGCGGCACACACGGTTACAATAGACATAAGGTGAGTCACGCTTCTGTTGAACACCTCCCTCACCTTATGGTACAAACTCTGAAGGATTCTGGACATAGTAGATACTGTAGTTGCCAAATAAGGAAGGCGTCAGGCACCCCTAGCAGTGACTTTGATAAGATGTGTGTCGTCTTGAATAAAATATGTTCTTGAGGTTTCGTGATGCTAATGATGCAGTTTGGGTGTAGTGTGTTGTTGATACAGGTGTGGTGTGCTGATACAGGTGTGGTGTGCTGATACAGGTGTGGTGTGCTGATACAGGTGTGGTGTGTTGGTGATACAGATGTGGTGTGTTGGTGATACAGATGTGGTGTGTTGGTGATACAGATGTGGTGTGTTGGTGATACAGGTGTGGTGTGTTGGTGATACAGATGTGGTGTGTTGGTGTGATGTGGTGTGTTGGTGATACAGGTGTGGTGTGTTGGTGATACAGGTGTGGTGTGTTGGTGATACAGATTGGTGGTTTGGTGTGTGTGGTGATACAGATGTGGTGTGTGTGGTGATACAGGTGTGGTGTGTTGGTGATACAGGTGTGGTGTGTTGGTGATGGTGTGGTGTGTTGGTGATACAGGTGTGGTGTGTTGGTGATACAGGTGTGGTGTGATGGGTGATACAGATGTGGTGTGTTGGTGATACAGATGTGGTGTGGTGGGTGGTGGTGATAGATGTGGTGTACAGGTGTGGTGTGTTGGTGATTGGGTGTGGTGTGTTGGTGATACAGGTGGTGTGTGGTCAGGTGTGGTGTGTTGGTGATACAGATGTGGTGTGTTGGTGTTGGTGTGGTGTGTTGATACAGGTGTGGTGTGTTGGTGATGTGGTGTGTTGGTGATACAGTGTGGTGTGTTGGTGATACAGATGTGGTGTGTTGGTGTGGTGTATACAGGTGTGGTGTGTTGGTGATGGGTGGGTGTGTTGGTGATACAGATGTGGTGTGTTGGTGATACAGATGTGGTGTGTTGGTGATACAGGTGTGGTGTGTTGGTGATACAGATGTGGTGTGTTGGTGATACAGGTGTGGTGTGTTGGTGATACAGATGTGGTGTGATGGTGATACAGGTGTGGTGTGCTGACGTTGCAGGTGTGGTGTGTAGGTGATGCAGATGTGTTGATGCAGGTGTATTGATGCAGGTGTCTGGTGGTAGCGGCCTACAAGTGGGACAGATGCTGGGAGCCTTCATGCTGTGGGGGCTGGGACTAGCTCTCTCCGTGGTAGTCCTCCTCTTAGAACTCTTAGCAACCTGGAACAATCCTCCTCGCAACGTCGAACAATCCTCTTAGCAACTTGGAATACTCCTAACAACGTCGAACAATCCTAGCAACTTGGAACACTCCTAACAACGTCGAACACTCCTCCTAGCAACATGTAACACTTCTCCCAGCAATGTGGAGTACTTCTTCTAGCAATGTAGAAATTGGTACAGCGGTAACGCGCGTATCTCTCACCATTACGTCAAGGGTTTGAGTCCTGTTTGACCCGGAGACATGAGAGAAGGGTGTTATCAAGTGTGACCCTCACTACCAAGCATTACGGGTCTGTTGCCTTTAAATGGAAAACGGTCGTAGTAACGTAGAGAAACGTCTTTTTTTTTACTTCGTGATTCTCAACTCTGAAGTAATTTTTTTTTTTTTTTGCGTTTCCACAAAAAAGACTATCTACATTGCATTAAATATTGAGCAAAATGAGACCAAAATTGTCCGCCAAAGTAGCAACAGTCAAGATCCAAATAATTACCTAAATTTTAAGCAAGGACATAGTTTTCTTGGTAAACCTTTACATTGATTATTCAAATGAGAAACTGTCGGTCAGGGGGACACCCCAGTAAATACATTTCTTATCAGATATTTACACCAATTATGATTATTCGCGGTAATTTTAGAGAACAGCACTACCACCACAAGTTGTTCGATTTCGTCCATTTTTTCCACGGTAAGTATTTTAAAGGCGACAACTTTTTATTTTAATTCTACTTTAAGCATTTATTTTTATTTTATTATATTTCTTATTAGCTTTTCTCTGTCTACGATCATAAATCATCTGTAGCGGGCAGGGCATGAAGGATGAGGGAAATTGCGGGGTAAAACTCGGTGAAAAACTGATCATGTGACACTTAAATGATGTGTCTATGTGCCTTGTACACGAAGAAATTAATTATTTACCGTAAATGTTCCTTTGAAAAATCTGCGAGTCAGTGCTTGTTAGTGTTTAATAATCGATCCGCTTGGTCCGGGGTACTCTTACGTCCACAAAAAAAAACGTAAAATTACACCATGACGATTCAACAATGCTACTTTCATTATTGATACCAGATATCAATATAAGTACTGTTTAATATGGCAGGAGGTCCGGGGGACGGAGACCTTCGGCTGAGAAGTTAGGTAGGTTTCCTTGGTTGGTTAGGTCAGGTTCTATTAGGTTCTAGTAAATGTCGCCAAATTTAAAATACTTATTTTAATGATAAGAAAATCTGTTGAAAAATGAACGAAATCGAGCAACCGCTTCTGGTGGCAGAGACGTTCTCACACACAACCTTTTTCCCTCGTGGACGTGATAAGATCTGCAATATTACCTGACCATCTATATATTAGAGAATATTTTAATGTTTATAGCGACCAAAATATGTATTTTATCCATCATAATGCCCAACTAGGCCATCACAAACTTGTCCATATGTGTGTATGACAAATAAGAAACCAATTTGTTATTCATTGACTTTAAAAAGCTGGTTTTCCGGCATCTTCGTGGAGTAGATTAATATAACCTTTTCCTTTTCTAGTTTTAATTTATTTTAGTTCTTATTTTTTTCGCCCTCTAGGCTCCGTTGTGGGTCGATGACCTGTGCCCGGGTGGGCTATTCCCCGTAAAAAACAAAAACAAAAAAACAAAAAACAAAAAAGTAACACACGGTTGGGTTGGGGTCTTGGGTAGATTAGTTGCCTGGGGGATTTTGTCTCCAGGAAGGAACTATTCAACTGGCGATCGGGACGAAACTACTCGATTCAATTTGTAATATTTCTTGTTTGCGATAAAACGTGTTCTACTGTCTCCACTTCTTTTTCACAAGAAAAAAACGTATAATTGTTTAATCACAAGGTGAAAAAAAATTAGGGGCGCTAATTATGATTGCTAGATGACAGACCATTTAAAGTTAATTGATATTAATGTGAGGAAATCCGTAGACAAATGGCCCATCATTTTAATGATTACTTGATCAGTGACGGTCAACACCTGATTAATAATAGAACAGACAAGTAATTTCTCTCTCTCTCTCTCTCTGGTTCTCATACACACACACACACACATGTGTACTATCCCAGTACGACCTTAAATTATATGTAAAAAAAGCTTCTTTTCTCGTGGGAATATCTATGAATAAAATATAATTATTGTCACGAACTACCGTGATTTCTAGATGGGTGGCCATTTTCTCTCTCCTCAAAGGTTTATACGAGACCCTGAAGTACCCCTTTGTGAGCATTGTAATACCGTGGCGTTTTACACTATGCATATTGGAAGAAGGGAGGGGTGTGGGGGTAGGGAGGAAGGAGAGATAGGGGGGAAGAGAGGGGAGGAGGGAGGGAGAGGTTAGAAGAGTGAAAGAGGGGAGTAAAGTTATTGTTATCCGGGTGTATTTTGGGGTTGATATCATTGGAATACCACTGGGCTCTTAGGTACGACTGTCATACTATTGAATTTCTATATTTTTCATGAATACTAAATTGAAATGGCTTTAATGTGTATCTTAAATACCGTTTACAGTTATCACTGGAGATACTTTTGGAATGTCGTTATATTATTGTTATTATTATTATTCGTATCCCTGTTCCGCCGCGAGAAGCAGTGTATCTACAGTCGAAGCCTCATAATGGTATATAAATTTCGCTAAATAATTCTTTCTCAGCGTCTGTCAATGGAAAGAATGTTTTAAGAATACCAACGTATGAGTCTAAACGGTGACGATTCATGTGTACAGTGGCCGCGTGAGCCTAACGTTATTCTCACCGTTATTTGAAGCATTTCTAGAAGGGATATGAGCGATTGACAGGACACTCATTTGTTTTTCACCTCCCTCACCCAAGGTCAACCTCACCCCCTAACGTTAACCTTACCGCCATTCCTTTCCCCTCCGGATTCTCACCTCCCCCCCTCCGTCAGTCAATATAGGTACCCTTCTCAGGCATGCAGGGAGGTAGGTAGTGGTCATCATCACATAGTTTGGCTTTGCGTTGCCTGACGATGAGTGAAGGTTGATCGAAATCCGTCCCTCCGTCCATATCTCTACCCGTCCGTCCTTTTGTATGTCTTTCTGTCCGTCCATTTGCCCGTCTGTATGGTTCTCCTTCCTGTTATCCGTTTACCTCTTCAATGTGCTAACCTTTAGAGTTCGATAACTTAAACCCTTGATTACGAAAATCCCTTTGTGTACTACGATTTATTCCTTTAATTTAGATTTTTCGATTAGGTTAAACTGGGTTAGTTAAGTTAGATTAGGTCAGTTTGTCAGGTAGACTAATTTAAAGTAAATTGGGTTAATATGGGTTGTTAGATTAGGTTAAACTGGTTTGGTTAGAATAGATTAGATCGTCAGTTTTGGTTGTAAGTGTTAGTTAGGTTAACATGTGTTGTTAAGTCTGTCAGCTGAAAAAAATCGTTCCATAGTTAATTAATAATAGATTAGGATAAGTTCGATTGAATGGGATTTCGTCCTACAATTAAAAAAAAAATCAGTCAGATATTAGTAATGAAAGAACTACAGAGATTTATTTCGTGTATTGATGAAGAGGTGGCCAGTCATACTTGCCGCCTCGACCAATCAGCGAGCAGACTTTGTTGATGCTACTGCCAGACGTAGCTCACATCTCTGCCATCCACATAATTTATTTATATTTTTCTGCTTCACTTTGTCGCTTTGAGTCAAGATTCCGGCAAAAGGGAACCAATTAAGAGAACATTTACCAGTAATTAACGAATAAGTCATTTTTGTCAGGTGCTATAGACGAAGTGGAAGGAAGTGATCGAAGGTGCTAAATTATTGTTTTCAGAGCTGTGTTTAGCGGCTTCAATAAGTCACTGAGAATATTAATCCCTGTAGCTCTTCACAAGCCACCCTAAGGCATGTATCATTCATTATACTCTTTCAGAAACTCGTGACTATGGAAGCGTATATATTTTTTTTGGTTCCTGGTGACCCTGGCGATACAGAAAAACGAAATGAATAAATAAACATTCGACTAGCTAATATATGTACAGTATAGCTCAGTTGAAGGCCAACCGCCCGAGCAGGAATAAAAATAGTAGCTACGTTCTGTGTTATCGTGCTATTGATTATCTCATTTTTTAATTCCTCCCCCATTTAATGTCTCATTCCATAATTGGTCTGAGTTATTTAGGCCTAGTTAATGACTGTCCCACAAAGAAAAGTGCTAATGTTTATGACGATTACCGGTGCTTCGGCGTCCTGTGTACTAACTGTTTACAATGTCACAATCTGCGATACGATAGCCAGGGCCGGATTCAGGAGTGGTCAGCTGCCCAGGGGCCTCCACATATTACAATATTTTATTTATTTGTTTATTCATTTGGATTATTTTTATTTTCATTTTTTAAAATTCATGTTTATCTATTCCATCACGTAAAACTATGTTCAGCAAGACGCGTGATAGAAATTAGGCTAGCTACTCCTTGAAATTCATGAATACCTGGTTTTCCTGTGAACCGTATATTTTAATGAATGCTATTGTTTGTGTTGCTAATAATATATTTATAATTCCACAAACATATATTGATAAAAAATGAACTACATGGAATAACGAAATTGAGATTAAAAAAAACAAATAAAATATTTTTTCATTATCACTTCCATTACGAATGGAAACCACGACTTGAAACCACATGAATAATTCCGGTCATGTCTCACTTTTGTGTGTGTGTGTGTTGGGAATGTGTACACTATCAATAAATATACAGTTAATTAAAAATTTCTCAGTGTTCTAATTTCCTCAATATAACTGCATATGGCTTCAAAATTCTCCAAAGAAGTGTTCTAATTTCAAAATTTTCCCGGGGGGCTTACAGCGCCCCCCGGAACTCCCAGATGTTTAGGCTCGCTTCACTCGCCACCCCACCCTCTTGGGTAGTTATAATGAGGGGGGCCTCCACAAAGAGGCTGCCCATGGGCCTCCACAGGTCTAAATCCGGCACTAACGATAGCATATTCTATTTGCACTATATCGCAATCTGTGTTTAAATCTCGCAGACTATGTTTATGGCGTCACAATCTGTTTACACTGTCACATTGTTTAAGATGTCACAATCTACTGCATGTTCACGACACATGCGTTATTGACACCGGAGCGCCTATATTTGGCACGGGTTCCTCAATGGACGAAGAACAGCTGCACGTCCATGCTTCCCAAAAAGTCGCTGCAAACTGTGACAAATTTAAGTGAAATTCGAAGAATTTAAACAAAAGGGTGATTCCCAATACTTAAGTTACTTATTTCAATATGCGTGTCCATACCGACAAGAACTTTATGGATAAGAATTTTAGTGTATTTGAGAATAAGTAAAACAAATTGAGAATAGTACAATTTTAGCTACTGAAGGCAATTAACGGCTCTCTAAATTAATAACTTTCAGAGATTTGCGTTTTAGTTTACTTTATGTTAAAAATAAATGGGTTATTAAAATGTTCTGTATAAGAGTTTGTTAAAAATTAAGAAAATATTGAAAGAATTTCTATTATCTGATTTTCTTTAGAGTTTGCTCTCTCTCTCTCTCTCTCTCTCTCTCTCTCTCTCTCTCTCTCTCTCTCTCTCTCTCTCTTTCAACATACCTTTCACTGCCTCTTGCACCATTCTGCCCCCCCCCCGTCTCTCCACTATTTGCTCACATTGATTTTAACATTATAGAAGTTAATTTTCGCAACAAACTAGCGACACCTCTCTCCTTTCTCTCTCACTTTACACATACTGTACATATACACACACACGTTGACGCTCTCCTTTCATCACTCATGTCTACTACGGACTATACTACACTTTTTAACTCCTGTGATATATATATATATATATATATATATATATATATATATATATATATATATATATATATATATATATATATATATATATATATATATATATATATATATATATATATATATATATATAATTTTATTATTTTTATCGCGATACGAAAAACAAAAAAAAATTGAATGGCCAATATAAAGTTAGATTAGTGTAAACAGTTTTGATAACTAAGAAAACTATAAATTGATAATGACCGATTAGTGTAAAGATAATTATATTATATAAATTATGGAAAGAATCATAATATATCAAAGCCTTAGTATGTGAAGAGAATCTAATGTAAAGATAATAAATAGATATTAAATACATTTTTTATTAAGAAATAAAGAAAATAAGTGGAGGCCAATAACTGATAAAGAGGTTAATACCGCCCAAGATACTCACTTGAACTCACCAACCAATAATCACAGGAACTGTACGTTGTTTATTAAGTGAGAATGGCATATCGCTTCACCTGTTAAAACAGGTGTGTGGATGTGGAAGTGTTGCTACTGGTAAAACAAAAGGAAAAGAGACGTGACCGATCGCCCAAGCGGCTAACAAGCCGATCAGTGGCGAAGAGGATAAAAGTAAAAGTATTGAATACAACAACAACAAAAGTTACTACTGCTACTACTATTTTTCACATAAATAATGGCTGTGACGTCATCACCAACGGCTGAGGTCATCACCAACGGCTGTGACGTCTGCACCAACAGCAGTGACGTCATCACCAAAGGCAATGACGTCATCACCAACAGCTGTGACGTCATCACCAACGGTTGTGATGTCATCACCAGGTTAGAGTAGGTCAGGTCAGGTCAGGTAAATAAGTCTCAATTTATGCTTTACATTCCTTATTTAATACTTCTTATGCTTGCTTTATATGTCTGCTTTATTTTCTTGCGTGACATTATGCACGACAGAGATATATCAAAGGTGGATGAGAGTTTTTTGGGGTTGGCCGGTCCTTAACCCCCTGAATTTATTATATTTTGGGGGGATTAATTGCTTCGACAACTGTTGATTCTCTAACCAACGACTTTCCACAGTCCCCTATATGCCTCGGTTATCAAGATATACCTGTAATAATAACAATAATAACGATTGTCGCGAGAAATGATGCGATAAATGTCAATATTGATGTAAATATTTCTTTAGATAAAGCAATAGATTATTAAATTGATTACTTTCCTAGTAATTCGGACGCGTTAACAAAGTGCTTTTGAATGTACCGCCCGAATCACTAGTAAGAAAGAAAACTTATTTTTGGAAGGGATGTGAGAACTTAATCCCATACATACATACCCTGCATACATACATACATACATACACACATACAGATTAGAGTTGTATACTAGAAAACCACGATATACCTTGATATATCTCCTCTATATGTCCCCTACGCAGAGAATACATCAGGGCAAGGGCAAGAATCACTGGACTAATGGCCTTCTAGCCTATAATCACTACACCATATGACTAGCTTCAGTTAGTAATGGGTAATAGAGGCGTGGGGAGAAATGGGAATGGATTGGAAAGGTTGTAATGGGTGTAGGGAGGTTTGAAATGGGTATACATTAGTGGGAGACGGTGGTAATGGGTACGAGGTGAGGTGGAAATGGGAATTGATGGGTGGTGGGTATTAATGGGTGGTAATAGGTCGAAATGAGTGGTGATGGGGAGTAATGATTGGTAATGGGTAGAGAGGGTGATTACAATTAGATGGTGATGTGCGTGTCAGAGAGAAAGAGAGAGAGAGAGAGAGAGAGAGAGAGAGAGAGATCTAGTTGTAATTCTTCATGCAATAGAGTTTTCGGTTGCATTTGTACGTTTCACTTACCTTTGACTTGGTGTCTATGTTCTAAAATAACGCAAGTCACCAAGATCGAATGCAAGAAGCTGGCGGTAGAAGTTAATAATAGTAATGATAATAATAATAATAATAACCACGAATAAATAAAAAAATATAAGAGAAAATACGTGGAGAAATATGAGAAATAACCCCCCCCCCCAAAAAAAAGTCAGAAAATATACCCTTGACGATTAGTATTTGGCACATGACCATCAGTCATCATTAAGGGTGATTATATCTACCGTAGTCCATGTGGATAGTCGTACAGTTTTTTTTTTAGTATTCACGTGAAACACCACCTCCAGATACGCGGTTAAGGGCCTAGGACAGTGATGTGTTTGGTGGTTTATGTGGTATGGTGGTAGTCATGGGTGATAGTGGCTTCGGCTTAACACCTGAGGGATATCATTGTGGCTTTGTTATGGAAGAAGAGCACTATAATTGCACAAATAAGTTAAAGCAGTTAGAGAGATGGATTGATAACACTGGTCTACAAAAAAATATATTTTTTTCTGGCATGAAACCTTTTAACTGTTTTTTACTAACTTTAAGGTGCTGAATCCAAATCTGATCTCAGATTTGCTCCATCACGTAACGTGCCAGAATTTACTGAGCTACCAGAGATTGAGGATATAGACCGGAATTCACCTGTTTCTACTGATGAAGATGAAGAGACTGATCTTTTCAAGCCATCTGGTGAAGATTGTGAAAAGCCAACGTTGTTTACTCAGTCAGAATTGAATGATCTGGTCAGAGATCTAAATTTGCCAAAACAGTCTGCTGAATTGTTAGCTTCCAGGCTTCAAGAGAAACGACTCTTAAAACCTGGCACGAGTGTCTCCTTTTATCGCAACAGAGAAGAGCAACTGCGGAAGTACTTTCATTCATATGACCAGCTTGTTTTTTGTAATGATGTAGAAGGACTTCTTCTCTCCATGGGACTACCAGCATATGATAGTAAGGATTGGAGACTTTTTGTTGACAGTTCTAAAAGGAGCTTGAAATGTGTTCTTCTTCATAACGGAAACAAGTATGGTTCAATTCCAATCGGACATTCTGTACAAATTAAAGAAGAGTATGAAAACATTAAGACTGCTCTAGAGAGGTTGCAATACCATGCTCATGAATGGTTAATTTGTGTGGACTTGAAAATGGTAAACTTTCTATTGGGCCAGCAAGGAGGGTACGCAAAATACCCCTGTTTTCTGTGCTACTGGGACAGCAGGGCTACAGCAGACCATTGGGTGAAAAAGAATTGGCCACCAAGACATAGTTTGACGCCTGGTGACAAGAATATCATTAACGATCCTCTGGTTGACAGGAAAAACATTGTCCTTCCTCCTCTGCACATAAAACTTGGTATCATGAAGCAATTCGTCAAGGCTCTTGATCATAGTGGAGAGTGTTTCAGATATATATGCTCAACCTTTCCAAGTCTTAGCGACGAGAAGAAAAAGGCAGGGATTTTTGATGGACCTCAAATAAGAACACTACTCAGAGATCCACACTTCCTTGTAACAATGACTGAGGCACAGGCAAGAACTTGGAATGCTTTCTCTAATGTGGTGCGGAACTTCTTAGGGAACAAAAAAGCGGACAACTATCAAGAAATTGTGGAAGAGCTGCTCTTGAGTTTACAAGCACTTGGATGCAGAATGAGTATCAAGGTTTACTACTTACACAGTCACTTGGACGAGTTTCCAGAAAATCTGGGAGAAGTGAGCGAGGAGCAAGGGGAGCGCTTTCATCAAGGCATTAAAGTAATGGAAGAACGTTACCAAGGTCGATGGGACTCGAACATGATGGCGGACTACTGCTGGAGTTTGATGAGAGACATTCCAGAAGCTGTACATAAGAGATCGGCCAAAAAGAGGAAGTTTATGTAACTGTAACTTGATCTTAATACTTGCACTATTTCTACCGTACATTAATTGTTTTTTCACCCTTCAATGTTACATTTAAATATTATATGTGCATTAACTTTCCAATTTGATATTAAAAATTTTTGGTTATAGAAAAATACAAATTATAATGCTGAAAAAATTTATGTATACATGTTTAAACCGTCAATTTTGATCCAAAAGTTTACGTTTCACAGCAAAAGTGCAATATGGTATATCTCAAAAACCTGATGGATGTGATAGACAAAACCAAAGTCATATTTGGATTCTGCACCCCAAATTTACTTAAAATCCGTTTAAAAACCTTGTGCCAGAAAAATTGTGTTGACCGGTGTAAGTGGATGATGGGGGGAGTCTGTCTTGTTCGTGGTTAGCGTTGCTCTACAGTTCGTCATAGGGAGGTTAAAGCATATAGAGAATAATATTGCCTGTGTTAGTATACCAGCTAGGGAATACGCATGTCGTGGTGATGGGGTGAGGTGGTGGTGACGTCGATTCCTCCTGTGTTCATTCATCATTCAACAGGAGCAGGATTTCACAACCTACCCAATGACTCCTGTCACCCAGGGCACGCACCAAACATCACGCACACACATACAAAGGTAGTTTTCTTCACGACACCCTGGCTTGGAGGACATACCTACTACCCCTTACTCATTTAAGTTCCAGGGTGACCCGTATCTGATGGAGGTTAGGTTAAGTTAGGTTAGGTTAGGTCAAATTAAATTAACTTGGGTTTAGTTAGATTAGGTTATATTTAGTTAGATTTGGTTGGAATTAGTTAGATTAGGTTCGTTTAACTTTGGTTAGGCTAAATTAGGTTAGGTTAGGCTATGGTAGGTTAGATTAGGTTATGCTACATTAAGTTATATACAGTATCTGATATATTGACACCTAAGTAAGTATGACAGTAATGATAAAACAAGACCACTGCCTTGCCTTAGGACAGATAACCCCAAACCACACCAACGCATAAATATTTTAATACTATGTTAATGTTCCTCGTGACTACTAACACTAACAATTAAGAAGACTCAATCTTAAACACCACATTTCCGCAAGTCTATTAAATAAATCAATAGATATAGGATTGTTATTCAATTTTTTTTTTAATGTTGGTGGGTAAAAAAAAAGTGAATCTGCTTAGGGATTTTTGGATATATGAGAGGATGGTATTTGTACACTGTTATGTGTACATGTCAAGTGGCCATGGAACTAGCTACAATGATCTGTATGTGTGTGTGTGGGCGTTTGTATGTATGTATGGCCGAATTATCATTTTATACGCCAATTTGAAAAGAAAAACAACAATTATGTAATACTCGTAAACCCGGGCCGGTGGAAGTTGTTTGGACATACTTCCTAGCCCCCATTAGTCCCTGTTCACCTAGCAGTAAAGTAGGTACCTGTTGTAAGTCGAAAGTTGCGAATTCGTATTCAGGGACAAGTTGTTGGAGCTTCCAATAACTTGATGACATACACCATTGACTCTTCAGGCTTCTACGCCCTTGACTCTTCAGGCTTCTACGCCCTTAACTCATGAGACATAAAGGCAAGCATGAACTTAGCATACTTCCCTGTTGGGCGTTGTAAACGCTTCTGCTGTAGGGGAGTGCCCCCCCCAAAAAAAAAAAAATACTCGTAAAGTTTGCCACCAATTGGCACGTGGTTTCTCTCCGCACTAGATCAGTTTAACAGTATTAAATAAATAAGTAAATAAGTAAGAAGATAAGTAAGTAGTTAGTAAGTAGTAATGTAAGCGAGAAATAATTAAGTACCGTAAATAAGAATACAAGACATAAGTAAGTATGTTAAGTAAGTAAAGTTAAGTAAGCATATTCTCTTATAAACTTGGACTATTAACTCTTGGTTTAAGGTGTGTGGTGGTGGTGATGGTGTGTGGTGATTTTAGGTGGTGATGGTAGGTGATGTGGTAGTGGTGGTGTGTGGTGGTGATGGTAGATAGTGTGATGGTGATGGTACATGGTGTAGTGGTGATGGTAGGTAGTGTGGTGGTGGTGATGGTAGGTGGTGTGTGGTGATGGTGGTGGTGGTGGTGGTGGTGGTGGTGGTGGTGGTGGTGGTGGTGGTGGTGGTGGTGGTGGTGGTGGTGGTGGTGGTGGTGGTAGGTGGTGGTGGTGGTGGTGGTAGGTGGTGGTAGGTGGTGGTGGTGGTGATGGAAGGTAGTGTGGAGGTGAAGACAGGTGGGTGCTTCCCAGGATCATCTATAAATAAAGAGATCATTGCGACACGGTACAAGTCAGCCGTTCAACACCTCAAGGAGGATTGTGGGGTCAAGTCGCCGCGAGAATTGTAGGGTAAGGCTTCATAGCAATCATGGGGCGAGGCTTCACAACAACTATGGGGAGGGGCTTCACAACAACCATGGTAGAAGCTTCACGACAACCATGAGGCGAAGCTTCACATCATCCACGAGGCAAGGCTTCACAACAATCATTGCGCGAGGCTCCAGGAATGTGACATCCCGACAGGTTTATTGTGAAGTATCACGAAGGTCATTTTTATGTGAGATTCTATATAAAAAATAATAGTGTGTTGTTTTCGTGTCTGTAAAAAGAAATTCTCTCTCTCTCTCTCTCTACACACACACACACACACACACACACACACATATATATATATATATATATATATATATATATATATATATATATATATATATATATATATATATATATATATATATATATATATATATATGGTTAGGTTAGATTAATTTGGGTGGCTTAGGTTTAGGTTAGTTTAAGTAAGGTTAGGTTAGGTCAGGTAAGGCTAGGTTAGTTTAGGTTAGGTAAGTTAAGGTAGTTGCTAAGCTTGTTCCACTCGTCCACCACCCTATTTGTGAACCAGTTCCTTCCTATCTCCCTCCTAAACCTAAACTTATCCAACTTGAATCCGTTGCTCCGAGTCCTATCCTGCTCGGATATTATAAGAACTTTATTTATAGCCCCTTTATTGATTCTTTTCACCCACTTAAATACTTTTATCATATCTCCCCGCACTCTTCGTCTTTCTAGGGAATGCAAGTTAAGTTTCTTTAACCTATCCTGATATGGAAGGTTTCTAAGTCCCGGAATCATTTTTGTCATTCTTCGCTGCACCGACTCGAGTGAATTTGTATCCATTCTATAATAGGGGCACCAGAACCGAACCACATAATCGAGGTGCGGCCTGACTAGCGCAAGATATAGTTGCAATAAGACCTCTGCACTCTTGTTACTTACACGTCTAGATATAAAACCCAATACTCTGTTTGCCTTATTTCGAACATTAACGCACTGTTTTCTAGGCCGTAGGTCCGGGCTTACAAGTACCCCTAGGTCTCTTTCACAAGTCGACTTCTCTAGGTTGATGTTGTTAAGGCTGTATACATTATCAGTATTTGTTCTTCCAATATTAAGTACGCTGCACTTGCTGGTGTTGAATTTCATTTGCCATTTTTCAGACCACCCCTGCAGTTTATTTAGATCCTCCTGTAATGCATTTGCATCCTGCCCTGAATTTATCTGCCGCCCTATTTTGGTGTCATTCGCAAACTTGCTTATGTCACTACTGATCCCAGTATCTAGATCGTTTATGTAGATTATGAATAAGAGTGGGCCTAGTACTGACCCCTGGGGAACCCCACTGGTTACACGACCCCATTCAGATTTAACACCATCTACGCTGACCCTCTGCGTTCTATCGGTGAGCCAGGATTTTATCCAATTTAAAACGTTCCCCTCGATACCATGAGCCTTAATTTTTCTGAGAAGCCTCTGATGCGGTACTCTGTCAAATGCTTTGCTAAAGTCTAAGTAAATAACATCGTAATTTTCGTTATTATCTACTACCTCGAAGACTTTCCTAAAAAACGTCAGCAGATTTGTTAGACAAGATTTTCCCTTTGTAAACCCATGTTGAGAGTCGTAGATTAATTTGCTTTTCTCTAGATGCGATCGGGTGCTATCTGCTATATTTGATTCAAGAAATTTCCCCACTACTGAGGGTCAAACTGATCCGCCGGTAATTTGACGCTGATGCTCTGTCTCCCTTTTTGAATATTGGTACTACATTTGCCTGTTTCCACAAGTCTGGCACAACTCTGGTGTCTAATGATTTTGTAAATAAGTTTACGAGCTGTCCGCTAATCTGTTCCCTACACTCTTTCAAGACTCGAGGGAAAATTTCATCCTGCCCTGGGGATTTTGTTTTCTTTAGTTTATTTATCTTCTTAAGAACATCCTCTTTTCTGGTAGTGATATTCTTTAATTTCTCTTCTTCCTTTCCCTTAAATATCAGTTCCACCTCTGGAATTTCATCTCAAATTTCTTCTGTGAAAACTGATAAGAAGTAGCTGTTCAATGCTTTGCTTATTTCTTCACTGCCATTTATCACTTCTCCCCTCCCTGACTTTAAAGGCCCAACTTTGTCCTTGACCTTTGTCCTATATACCTGGAAAAATCCCTTGGGATTCGCCTTGGATTCTCTTGCTATTTTGATTTCATAGTCTCTCTTTGCTTTCCTTACATTTTTCTTAGCATTCCTAGATAGTTCATTATACCTATTTCTGAACTGCTCCTCCCCTCCCTTTAATTTCTTATATATTCCTTTCTTTATTTCTATATCATGTTTAAGTTTTCTGGTCATCCACCTTGGCTCATTCTTATTTGACCTAATTTTTCTGTATGGTATATTTTGTTCTTGTGCTTTATGTAGTATACTAGTGAATATATTATAGTCATGATCAATTGTTGTGTCATCTATGACCTCACCCCTTCCTACTGGGGACTGACGTGACTGTTCCCAGGTAACCTCACCTAGGTACCTTCTTAACCCCTGATAATCCGCCAACCGAAAGTTTGGGACTCTGACCATATTGTCATTGTTTTTTGTTTCCCAATTTAGGGTGAACCTGATTTCTCTGTGATCACTGTTACCTAGTTCTTCCCCTACTGTGATATCTCTGATAATATTTTCTTTATTTGTTAATACTAGGTCTAATATATTGTCAACTCTAGTAGGTTCTGTAATTAGTTGTTTCAAAAAATTGTCCTGTACTGCGTCTAGGAAGTCTTCAGATTCATAGTCACCTACAATGTTGTCCTAGTCAATATTTCTGAAGTTGAAATCCCCCATAATGCACAGGTTTTTATATTTTGCTGCCCTACTCATTTCCTGCCATATAGGCTGAGCTGCTTCTTTCCCAAGACTTGGGGGCCTGTAAATCACTCCCATAATTAGTTTTTCTCTTCCTTCCGTGATTTCTACCCATACAGACTCGGTTCCTATTTCACCCTTTATTGAATTATTGATACAACATTTTAATGTACCCTTGACGAAGAGTGCGACCCCTCCCCCCTTCTTACCTTCCCTGTCCTTGTGAAAAAGGTTGTACCCTTCTATGTGGTACTCTGATAAAAAAATTTTGCTCGCCAGATTCATCCAAGTTTCGGTGATTGCTATGACGTCTACATTCTCGGTACATACAACCGCTCTCAGCAAGTCTATTTTATTTCTAACCCTCCTACTCTTTGTATAGTATACATTTAAACCTACCCTTCCCTGGTCCTGTTTTACCCCATGTCCTGAGTAACTAATTTTACTTCCCAGGACCTACTTGTTTTTTGACTCCCACTTTCCCCGACCTCTCTCTACTGGCGAAACCCCCCCTTTGGAGTGACAATTTCACGCTCCAGGGATGCAGACAACGTCTTTACCCCCTCACGAGACAAGTGTACTCCGTCCTCACGAGTCAAGTGTATATATATATATATATATATATATATATATATATATATATATATATATATATATATATATATATATATATATATATATATAAACATCCAGTATAGTACTTGAGGTATAGAGAGCTCTGGCTCTCAACTGGCTCTGCCATGTTAATATTGTTATTATTATCGACTCTGTATCTGTATTTTGTCTGGCTAAATAAACTGTTTCAACCAATCAAAAAGGTGTTGGGAAAGAAATGAATCTTTAATGATACCCTTCAGCATGTGAGGTGAGATTTACCCAGTCTCTTGCCGCGTTAATAAAATCTCTCTTGACGAGGGCTTGTGGTCTGGAAGCTGTCTGGATGACTATGGAGATCTGCTGCCCCCCAACCTCCCTCACGCTGAGTCAGCCCTATAGCACACACCTACTATCAGTTTGCTTTTATTTTGAATTGTCACACTTATGAGCTCTATGGTTTTTTTGTTTTGCGAATTGTCTGGTGGGGAATTGCGTATACATTGTTGTACAGTACAGTACTCCGTTAATTGCTTGAGGTTCTGTGCCTTCTTCAAGACATCCCTTCTGTACAGTACTTGTGTTTAGGGATGGTGATCTTCACAGACTGCACTGTACGTTTATTAATCTTTACACATTGGGATGTGCAACTCGTTTTCAAAGTCGAATACATATCTCAGCATCCATCTGACTGCTTGATCGTTTGTCCCACCCCCCTTCCTCTCCAGGTTCTTTATAATTTGATTGTCCTTGCGTTTGTTCATCTAATTGTTGTTTCATCTCATCTTAAAGAGATTTTGAGTTACGTAGCCCGTGTCACTCTATCAGTCTGAACCACTGTGAGTGATGATTTACCCATAATGTCTCAAGTTGTTTAATCTTCCTTAACCTTTTTCCTACATCTCGCTCAAAGAAACATGTCATGCTTGTTGTCAGAACCTGAGATTCATTTACTCTGCCTTACAGCGTTGACATATAAGGATCCCTCATTTGCTGTCTGAAGGCTCATTGCGGGAACCATGCAAGTTCGTCGAGTCACTTTGTTCGTATTGCCTTAACTATCGTGTGTAGCATGCCGACCGATACTTGGTCTCGCCGCAGCGGGTATTATGATTGCTGCAGCTTATAGTTAATGTCTGTGCTTGTGTCACCCGACTCTATAGCTTTCTTGGGAGAGGGAAACTATTTTCTCTGAGTTAAGATTTTTATACGGCTACTGGGTATAAATAGGCTTAGTCTTAAATATAGTGACTTATCTGTTCCAACAATGGTAGAGGTGCTGTAGGGGGTTCTGGGCTTCTGGTGGGGGTGCAGGGTGTCAGATGGCTCTGTTTTGGTCCTCTGCTTACGCCGTCGAGTGTCTGAATATATAGTTTAATGAGTGAAGTTTGTTTAAGTGCTATCGATCTCTTAGCATTTATGTACTGTATGTATGCAAAGACTACGCTCCATTCCTTTAAATCATCTCTTAAAAAATATCTAGTGTCTAAGTATTAATATTTCTTGTAACACCTACTATATTTACAGTACCTGCTATTATTGTACCATCAAAACCGTTTTATCGGAAATTATCATGTAAATAGATAAGAAATTACCATTGCAATAAACATAATTGCCAACTAGACATAATCCTGACAGCTCTGTCCTCTTGTTCCACCTTAATACTGTATCACCCAGGTTGTACTGCTCCCCCATTATACTTATGTTTTTCAATTCCACTGTAATTTATTTATATACGTATAATATAAATAAAAAATAAATAAATAAATAATAAATAAATAAAATAAATATATATTGAAGTGATAACCGTGGTAACATTATGAGATGATCTTATTACCACCATGCTATTGTACTATTCCAGATGTTACTAAATGTTGCATAATACTTCCTTGAGATAAATGTATAGTATATATCAGGTGCCTCAAAGAGAGCTCAGGTTCTCAACTGGCTCAGCCATGTTAATATTGTTATTATTATCCACCCTGTATCTGTGTTTTTCTGGCTAAATAAACTGTTTCAATTCAATTCAATTGTATATGTATGTATGTATGTATGTATGTATGTATGTATGTATGTATGTATGTATGTATGTATGTATGTATGTGTGTGTGTATGTATGTATGTATGTATGTACGTGTGTATGTATGTATGTATTGTATGTATGTATGTATGTATGAAGAAGGTCTTAAAATACTCAGCTATGCCTTTCTTTATTAAGTGCTGAAATACAGTTAAGCATAATGGAGACAGACAGACAGATAGACATAAAAATAATCTTAAAACTGTTGGTAACGCTGGGTTGGTGACACGATTGGTAACACTGGCTTGGTGACTGATAACTTGAGCTGCCTTGATGACGTGGATTGGTGATGCTTCTCTTGGTGATCTAATTCCATGATCTGTGTGACCTGATGGCGTGAGCTGGCAACGCTGTCTTGGTGATTTGGCTCTGGTTGGGCTTGGCGACGTAAGTTGGTAATGTTATTAACACTGGTTTGGTGACGTGCTCTAGTAATGCAGCTTGGTGAAGATGTTAGTAACGCTGTCTTGGTTAAATGGTTGGTAACGTTGTCTTGGTGATGTAGGCCTGTATCAGATGCCACGACGATAGCTTTGCCCAGCAACCGACGTGACTAAGCCCATATTTTTTTTTTTTATCTTCTTCACCAAATGATCGGCTCGTTAGCCGCTTGGGCGATCGGTCACGTCTCTGTTACGCGCTCTTGGCAAGTACTGGGCATGCACCGGCTCCTGAATGTACCTGAACCCGCTCCAGTGTTGGTCAAGTCTTGTCTTGAAAGAGCTCACACTCGGTGCAGTCACAACACTTTCTGGTAGATTGTTCCAAGAGTTCACAACCCTCACTCCGAAAAAGTTTGCCCTCACAGTTATCTGGACTTACGGCTTCTTCAATCTTGAGCTGTGACCCCTTCTGGTGCGAGCGTCCGCCAGCTCCAAGTAAGGACACTCGACTGAGTAGTGCCCCTTGAGATGTTTGTACACCTCAATTAGGTCACCCCTTGCCTGTCTGTAGTATAAGCTAGGCAAGTTCAGGCGCTCCAATCTCTCAGGGTAGCTGAGGTGCCGAAGTGCAGGCACCAGTCTGGTGGCCCTCCTTTGAACATTTTCGACCAACTGACAGTCCCTAGCATTGCTCGGGGACCAGAGAAAAGAAGACCAGAAGAATCTTTGGGAAAAAAAACGGGCTCTGATTTGACACGCAGAATATGTTCTCGGCAGCTGGTGAGCAGTGTTGGAATTACAGGCAGTTTAGCATTGGGTGTGATATAGTGAGGCGGTTTTCTGGATGGGCCTGCGGCGTATGGTACTGAGGCGTGGTAACGTGTATTTAATGATTTTCCTGTAGTCGTGCGGGTGTATATAGTGAGTCCTCCCCCCTCCACGGTATCTCTAGTTAGAAATATGACGAACACATATGACTTCATATAACGTCTTTGTTAAATAAATTTAACTTGAAAGATATCTCTTTCCATTCCCTTCCTAACTAATACATTAACCTAAACAAAATGGATCCCTCAGTAACAGATGGATGGATACAATAGGATATAGAGTCAAGTGACCCACCTTTAATTAACTCCAGTCAAGTGGTTAACAATGCTGAGTGAGTGACGTGATCTGGTGACGTGAATTGGTAACACTGATTTAGCGAAGTATTGTTCATTGAAGTCTGAACTGGTTGTCCTATCAACTGCTGGTGTTTGAGAGAGAGACAGAGAGAGAGAGAGAGAGAGAGAGAAAGAGAGAGAGAGAGAGAGAGAGAGAGAGAGAGAGAGAGAGAGAGAGATTCAGTAATATCTTATGAGAAACTCTAGTAATAAGGTCAAGGCAGCGGCGGTCAGTCCCAACACCCACAGTATGAAGGCGCCCTGTAGTTGCTTCACCTTCAGCTGCCCTCCTCCACTCGCCTGTCAACAACAACAAAACACTCACAGCCATTTTATTGTCACTAGGACGGCAAAAGCGATTTTAAAAAGAGAATGATATTGTTTTTATGAGGTAAAATAGTTAGTGTTGACATGTTTACAGTTGGAGTGATAGTTTAGGGGTTGAGGAGAGATCGTTTACCTGTAGGTGGAGGTTGGGGGTTAACTGTAACTAGGAAACTCCCACCCTTTCACTCAGTAAATCATTTCGTAATTTCAACCATTATCGATTCATTATCTAGAACACGTGAGTGTTTCACACACACACACACACACACACACGTTCCAATACAGAATGCACAGTACCAGCAGTGAGTGATGTACCGTACCTGTGTGTCATGATGACTGGTGGACTGAAGGTTGTCACCATAAATAAATTTGTATCGTTTTGTCAATCATTAGTTATATAGTTTTGTCGATTGTGTGAAAGAAATAACTCGAATGACATTCATTCGATTATGAACGAAGTGTCATATGTGTCACCAGTGTCCAGGTCAACAAGACCACAATCCTTAATCGAGTTACGACCCACTGCTATCACCCCAATACCCAGCCTAATCTGCGAAAGTTTCGTGTTTGACTGGGCTTATGCTGACATTGCAGGCGACACAGATCCTCAGCAATTCGGCAACATGAAAATTTCTTCCACCACCAGGAAACAGCGTGGTGGTGGGACGTGTGTCTGGTGAGCTCCGTGTTTTTCGTCGAAAAACAGGGGCATTTCAGGAGTACCCAGTCTGATTTCTAGAACATCCGATTTGTGAGTGACTAGTGAGTGACCTGACCAGCACAATATCTATCTGTGATCCTCCTAAGTAGATATATTTGTCAATTTACTGGTGAACCTGTGACTCTGTGTCTCTGTGATTTCCCTCAGTGCCACGGCTTGTAATCCGAGCTCTTGTCTACCCCACCGCCCTCTTCCCTTGCCGTCCCACCAGGCCGGCCACCCCAGCTGACCACACAGCTTGATCGACTCTCCACTGCCACCTACACTCCCTTCACTAGCTCCGATATGTCTAGGTTGGCTGCTTGTGTCATACAGGACATCATACAACGAATGAATAAGGAGACCACCAGGAAACTAGAGGAAGCTGACCGGCGTCTCAATGACCAGCTAAATGAGATTACAAGAAGCTTGGATTTCTCGCAAGGGGAAATAAGTGACTTAAAAAAAAAGTTAAACGTTGAAGCTAAGGAGAACTGAACACTCAGGACCCAAGTTTAACAGCTGAGCGAGGAGAGATCCAAGCTTAAAACGAAACTAGCGACAACAGCAGACCGGGTGGATTATGTGGACGGCATCGGGCGTCGAAACAACCTCAGGTTTGCCGGAGTCCCCGAAGATTTCCACGAGAACTGGGAGTCATCCCAGCACAAAATTTCACGTCTGCTGAATGAAAATTTTCAACTTCCTGAAGTCAAGTTTGCTCACTTATTACTACCTGTTCTCCTACACATTTGTAACTCCTCCTTCACTAGTGGTGTCTTTCCGAATAAATTGAAAGTTTATAAAGTTCACCCAGCTATAAAAAGTCTGGGGACAAAGGTCTTTTCAAGAATTACCGCCCCAAATCAGTCCTCCCAACCTTAAGTAAGATACTGGAGAAGCGAGCATGTAGCAGACTAGATTCCTTCTGCAATGTCAATAACATCCTTACAGACTCTCAGTTTTGATTTAGAGATAGAAGGTCAACTGAGAGTGCTCTGCCATCCTTTACTAATGACATCTTAAACGCCTTTGATGACAGTCAGTTCACAGTCGGTATATTCTTGGACCTCTCTAAAGTCTATGATTCTGTCAACCATACCATCCTCCTGTCAAAGCTTGAACATTACGGCGTTAGGGTGCTTATCACACAATTGGTTCACCTCATATCTTCTAATGGGAAACAGTTTGTCTGCTATAATAATCATCAATCTGACTCCTCACCAATTTTGTATGGCATCCCCCAAGGCTCCATTCTCGGCCCAGTACTGTTTTTGCTGTACATAAATGATATAGTCCACGCTAGCACACTCATAAAATAAAGATTATTTGCAGACGATAGTAATCTCTATGCCAGCAACTCAGATCTCCCTTCCCTGATGAGAACTATGAACACTGAGTTGACTAAAGTGAGGACCTGGGTAATGAGTAATAAACTGACCTTAAACATGGAAAAAACCCACTACACGATATTTCACAGAAGGAAAAACTTACCCCCAGATTTGGACCCCATGTACCTTGGTAATTCAGTCCTCAAAAGCGAACAAAATACTAAATTCCTCGGAGTTATTGTTGATGAGAAACTTAGCTGGAGAAACCACACACAAGCCATTCAGAGTTAAGTCGGTAAACCGTGCGGTATCATGTATCACACTCGTCAGTCACTCACTTTTACAGCAATGAACGAAATCTATTATGATCTTGTTTACCAACACCTGATACACTGTCACACACTATGGGGGGCCTCTGGCTCTTCAAAAACATAATCCCTGGTTACAGCACAAAAGAGAGTTATGCGGACAATGACTTGATAAAAAAAGTGATGACACAAATGAACAATTTGCTAAATTGAAAATGTTAAAATTCGAGGATATTAACACCTACTGCTGTGTCCTATTTGTTTACAAATCTGTCAATCAATTGATTGTCAACAATTATTTCCAGTTCCGGAATAAGCAGAAATACAAGTTAAGGCACCAAGAGTTACTAAGACCACCCCCCACGCACTCCTTTGTCCCAGACCTCCATAAAATATCACGGTGTGAAGGTGTGGAACAACTTACCCCCACCCATCGGAGTAAAGACTACGCTCCCTTCTTTTAAATCATCTCTCAAAAAATATCTATTGTCTAAGTATTAATATTTTTTGTAATACCTACTTTATATACCTGCCTTTATTGTACCACCAAAACCGTTTTATCATAAATTGCCATGTAGATAGGTAGAAATTACCATTGCAATAAATATATTTGCCAACTAGACATAATCCTGACAACTCTGTCCTCTTGTTCCACTCATGTTGCACTGCTTCCCTCATCATATTTATGTTTTTCAATTCCACTGTAAATCATGTATATTCTTTTAATATAAATGTAAAAATAATAATAATAATAATAAAATAGAATAAATAAATATCGAAGTGATAACCGTGGTAACATTATGAGATGATCTTATTACCACCATGCTATGTGTACTATTCCAGATGATGCTAAATGTTATATAATACGTCCTTGAGATAAATGTACAGTATATATCAGGTGCCTTCAAGAGAGCTCAGACTCTCAACTGGCTCAGCCATGTTAATATTATGATTTTTTTAATTGACTGTATCTGTGTTCTTTTGGCTAAATAAACTGTTTCGATATCAATATCAATACCACCCACTGTCTCGTCAGGTTTCTTAATTTCATATACCGTAACCTAGCGAAACATAAGACCTCTGTGACTATCGCCTTCATTGATTTCACCAAGGCATTTGGCTAAGTCTACCACCGTTGATATCATGTTAACAACTCGACTCCCGACTACAGTTCCCTCCAGAATATATTGAACAGTCTCCAAATATGGACCAACACCATCCACGCCACCATCAACCATACCAAGACCATGGTTATGCACATCAACCTCTCCTCCGACCATGTCCCACCTCCCTCCATCACACTAGGCCCCAACACATTCCAGGTTGTGGATTTGACTTAGCTCCTCGGCGTCACTGTAGATAACAAACTGAACTGGCAAGCACACGTCAGTACAACCAGCAAACCTTCCTGCTATCGTCCCACATCTTTCGTCTCTTCAATTCCCCCATAGTTCCAGCTCCTAAATTCTTGGGTGTTTATACAACATTCATACTTCCTAAGTCCACCTATTCTTCCCCTGCCCGATCTTCTTCCTTAAATGCCACACAACAAGGGCGGAGTGCACAAGAGGACGCGCAAGATTATTCTCTCCCTCTATTATATCACATTTCAACTATCTCTGATCATAAACATGACCTCAACTGTAAGTTTAGGAAGAAGCTACTACACCATCATCAACTCATAGATAACCTGTCTGTTCACTCCTTGTCAATGTCATTTTTTGTACAGTAGTTGTGCTGAAATTCATTGTTAAATGACCCTCTCTCCCTTGTCATTATATATTGGACAGTACCACTAATGTCTTTTGTATATTTCCAGTTTATGAAAGCTGCATTTGTTAATTACCGATAATTATTATTATTATTATAATTAATAATAATAATAATAATAATAATAATATTATTATTATTATTATTATTATTACTTTTATTATTATTATTATTATTATTATTATTATTATTATTATTATTATTATTATTATTATTATTATTATTATTATTATTATTATTATTATTATTATTATTATTATTATTATTGTTGTTATTATTATTATTATTATTATTATTATTATTATTATTATTATTATTATTATTATTATACACAACATAAAAACACGTGCTCTCACATTCTGTCTCCCCTTTTCTCTCTCTCGGACACTGAATTCACACATACACAGCTGACACCCTACCTCACATTTCAATAAGCAGTTGACACTACTCAACACATCAACAAACAGTTTACAGTCACTCCTGCACTCACCGCTTTGTTCTTATCCTGTCGTTTGATTGTCGTACGTAGATGTTGAGAAAACAGGTGAGACAAGATGCCGGCCTCCCGCAGGTGCATCAGGGCGTGGGAGAAGAGGGGCGTGTAAGGCGTGTTGCGCGGAAGGAACCACACCAGCAGACTTGAGTAGATCTGGGTAGAGAGACGAGAAAGAGCTAAATAATGTCCCTATTTGTATAAACCATTATTTTGTAAACCATTATCTATCTACTAATTAGTTAGTCCAGAGACTCTAGAGTCTAGGCGCTGTCGATATGCAGGTAATGTTACTATCTCCAACCAGTTCAATATCACTTATTCAGCGCTCATGTCCGCTCGAGACGACAACTTTTTTACATTTTGCCCCGCGAGGGGGCTAGTTAATTGGGCACCCCCTTGCATCCTGCGCAAGGCGAAGCGCAAAAGCGTTTACAGCGCCCAACAGGGAAGCATGCGAAATTCATGCTTGCCCACTCGACTCATGCATTTAAGGCCGTAAGTGCCTATAGGGTCACAGATTTCACCAGCAAGCTACAGATAGTGACAGGTTGATTGTGTGGGGGGAGAATTCCCGATACAATACATGTGTTTATGGAAAGGCGTGGCAGTTTTAACAAACGTATGCTCCTGTGAAATCTGAGCGGTGTTTGCTCTCCAGCAGCCTCTGTATATAATTTTTACGAATATAAGAGACCATTTTTATATAGCAGTGGTGTCACTCAACATCCTCAAGTGGTATCACTCGACAGTCTACTGTCCTGGTACAGATACAGTTCACATTTTCGCTTCCCCCATTGTCCTGCAGTGTGGTTCCAGAATCAGCAAGACAATACAACAGTCGTATATATTTATATATATATTTTAATATGTATGTAATGTGCGTAATGCATGTATGTATGTATGTATGTATGTATGATGGCCTCCCACATGGTAGACCATCATTCATCATCTATCTAGGAGACCCATAACCCACCTGGGAGTTCATGATGTAGGAGACAGCCGTAAAGTTGTAGTGTTTCTGGAGGTAGAAGAGGTAGCTGGAGAACTCCAGGAAGGCGTAACCTCCAGCTTCCATCCTCTGGAAGATGTGGTCGTACATGGCATCTGAGTCGTAGGGCATCAGTTCTAGTTTGTGTCCTAGGGCTGCCAGGGCCGGGTGGGAGGAAGTCTTGAGGGCCCCTGGCACGAAGTTCCCGTAGTCAAGCATCATGACTCTGTCACCACCAGGGAGAGATTGTCACTCTGACCGCTAATGTGAGGTTGACACTCTTAATATAACTGACCACCAGTGTAATGTTGGCACGGTGACCGCCAGTGTAATGTTGGCAATGTGACCGACAGTGTAAGGTTGGCACTGTGACCGCCAGTGTAAGGTTGGCACTGTGACCGCCGGTGTAAGGTTAACACTATGACCATCAGCATAAGGTTGGCACTTTTAACTTAACCTCACCTAATCTGACCCTCCCTAACGTAACTTTGCCTAACATAAGCTATTTTCAATATAATCTAATGAAGATTTTACTTATCCTGACCTTACCTGACTTCGAGGAATTTTTCTACCAAGATTAATGCAAAGTAAATTTGATAACTTGGTACAATAATGATCGTTCTTCTAACGTGCACCTACTGACTGACCCACACAGGTGTATGTATGTATGTATGTATGTATGTATGTATGTATGTATGTATGTATGTATGTATGTATGTATGTATGTATGTATGTATGTATGTATGTATGTATGTATGTGTGTGTGTGCGTGCGTGTGTGTGTGTGTGTGTGTGTGTGTGTGTGTGTGTGCTCACCTGGTGGAATGTGCAGCCAGCTCCTCCACCGTCTGTATCGTCTTGGGGTAAACAGGAACGGTGAGGACGGCAATGAGGTTACTGGTGTAGGCGGACAACACGATGATGACTGACACCCACCACCACGCCAGCCACACTCGCGCCCATGACGCCCGCACCTCTCTCATGTCCACACTCTGATGCAGCAGCCCAGCCACCACCTGAAGGACACGTGATACACAGCGCCGCGTTACTACATCTCTACACAAAAGATTACTGACACTATTAGCGGGAAGCTGCTAACATTCTTCATACGGTGTGATGCTATTGTACTGTACTGAGAGCTCTCATAAACGTTATACTGTTACTATACACGGAATAACACCAAGCTGATGATTGAGACACGGATGGTAGTGGAGAACCTTTGCTTGTAGGTTACCTTGAGGGCGAAGCTGATTGGGTCGTGGAGGTGTTGGACGACGTGTAGCAAGAATACGAGGAGGATGACGACCAGCATGGTGGAGGCGAGGACGGCGACCCACATGGTGGTGGTGAAAGGGTACAACAGATTTTTCCATTGGGGTAGCGGCGGCGGCATACGATGGAGGAAGCTGAATCCCTCCGTCTGGTACGGATACGTGTAGTCGAACTCTCGCCTATTTTCTTCGTTCAGGAGCATAGCGTTCGGGGCGAGGTGTTTGCCCTCGTACATTAGACCAGCCATCAGCCCCACCCACGAGCCGTTCTCCTTAGAATCCCACCGCTCGTCAGCTGGCTTGTCCTGCACGTAGAAGGTGAAGTTGTATTTGTGGGATATAATAGTAAGGGCATCGATGTTCTCACCAGTACACTGGCCGTCCTTGTAGTAGAGGAAGGGAGTGTCGTCACACCACGACGACAGCTGTAATATAATCCCTCCGAAACTGTCGAACCTCGACGGAAAAATTGACTCTAAGGTGGTGGGCCTCTCAGGTCGCCAGGTTCCCAAAGGTGTCTTCACTAACTTCTTACCTCGTGAATTAACTTGCATGGGGAGGCTGGTGTAAGTCTTAAACGACAACTTCTCATTCACAGTCACCATTTGCAGCATCAAGATACGTTCCGACCGCTGTACTAGAGGCTGACTTATGACCCTCGTCGTGTTCACGTCATCATTCAAACAAAAGAGCACTAAATACTTGGGGTTCCACTCTTGGTTAGTTTGCAGAAGATCCAAGAATGTGTTTGGGTCGTTGTGGAAAACGAAGATGGTTGCGAGGAGCGGACCGCGGATGTGTGAGGTGGGATAGTGAATGTGGAGGAGGGAGTTAGATGTGCTGAACACTGAGGGAGGTGCCAGAGGTCCCAGGGAGGCCAGGATCCACCCAACATCCAGCAAGTTCTCCGCCTCATCGTCAGTGACCAGCAGCAATTGGTGTGATGATAGAGGACCCGCTACTAAGTCCCTCACTACCTTACTCATGGCCATACCATCATCACCTGCAGATAACAGACAAGATTTAGCAGCGCGTATGATATCCAAAGTCAACCCACAGTACATAAAATAGATCACATGAATTTTAGACAACCTCAGCTTATTTCACCTGGTGATTTAATGCCTTAACGCTGACTGAGAGGTTTGCTAAGGTTAGGTTAAATCAAGTTAGGTTAGCTAGCATTATGTTAGTTCGATTAGGTTAGCATTAAGTTACATTCGGTTAGCAATAGGTTAGGTTAGGTTAGCAATAGCTTCCGTTAGGTCAGGTAAGGTTAAGTTAGGTTAGCATTAAGATAAGTTAGGTCAGGTTAGGTTAGGGTAGCATTGCGGGTGTTCAGTCATCAGGGGAAAGATTTTAGGGCGTATAATTTTCAGATGGCCCCATAAAACACATTTCCATGAGACACGAGACAGCGTGTATCTGTGCCTGTATTACAACTTCCAGGAAGACCCAGTGATCATTGCACAGTACCTAAGACGATGGTGTGTGTGTGTGTGTGTGTAATAATAATAATAATTAACGTACTCTATTATTGAAAGAGCTTCAAGCGTTTCGTGAAGGCTGAAAATATACAGTTACATATTTGTGTGAATGCATGAATTACAAATAATATACAAGTGACATAAGTGACACAAACAAGACGTATAGTAACCTAGATGGGGATCAGCTCAAAACTACAGTTCATTTCGCAACATATGACAGTGTAGGAGCAGTTTACTGGGAGTGAATACACTGATTTATTACATGTTATGTGTGTGTGTGTGTGTGTGTGTGTGTGCGTGTGTGTGTGTGTGTGTGTGTGTGTGTGTGTGTGTGTGTGTGTGTGTGTGTGTGTGTGTGTGTGTGTGTGTGTGCGTGTGTGTGTGTGTGTGTCCTCCAACCTTCCGTTCTGTGTATCGTGAATTGTATATTGTGTTGTAGGTATTTTGCTAATATGTTCGAAGTTGTAATACAGAATTATTGTAGAGAGGGAGAGAGAGAGAGAGAGGGGGAGGGGGATCAGAAGACCTTCTCACATGACATCATTGTCAAGGAGGACCTGTTACCCAAGTGTTCCTTCCCGCCTGACAGTCGAATGTGAGGCAATACAACCCTTAACAGAAACAGAAGGGGGAGGATGTTCACGAGAGAAACTTTGGTTCCTACTCACCTGACAGCAAAGACATCCTCCTTGTCAGACTCTCCCTTCCTAAAGCCCAAGTAAGAGTCGAGCTGACCACCACCAGTAGGAGGAAGGCACGGACGAGGAGAAGAGGACGGTACACAGTCTCCATGGTGAGTGACGGGAGGTCCTCAGACAACAGCACACAGCACAGACAGTAAACAACATGACCTTACTTGAAAACACAAGAGAAACATGGTAAACAACTTGACCTTTCTTACATATGCCAGGTAATTTCGGAGCAAATAATGATGTATGTCGTGTGATTGTTGAGCTGCAGGTTGTGGTAGGGGGTTTGTTGTGTGTGTGTGTGTGTGTGTGTGTGTGTGTATAAATAAATCAATAAATAAGTCAATAAAACTTTTAGTAAGTTCACGTAATTCAACCCCCGAGAGAATCAGTAATTACATGAACTTACGAGGGATCTTATGAAATCAACTGGTTACTCAAATTCCCTGTACACACACACACACACACACACACACACACACACACACACACACACACACACACACACACACACACACACAAATTTACATTAAGGTGTTACCGGTCAAATATCAACTACTATATTACAACAGAGACATTTGGGTGAATAGCACAAACCACAGCTAGTTCAAGAGGGAGGGGGGTAGTGGCCAGGCTAGGGAGGGAGGGTAGTGGTATGGGAGGGAGGGAGGGGTAGTGGCTGTGGAGAGGGAGGAAGGGTGAGTGGCTGAGTGGTGAGGGAGGATAGTGACTGGTGGTGGGCACTGGTGGTAGAGGGAGGAGGGTAGTGGCAGTGGCTGAGTGGTAGAGGGTAGAGGAAGTGGCCAGTGGTAGTGGTGGTTGGGCGTGGCTAGTGGTTAGTGGGTGAGGAAGGGGGGTAGTGGCCATGGTGGGGAGGGAGTGGCTAGTGAGTGGCAAAGGGAGTAGTGGCCACAGGAAGGGGTAGTGGCTAGTGGTAGAGGGAGGGAGGGTAGTGGCTAGTGGCTGGGGGTAGTGGCTAGTGGTAGAGGGAGGGAGGTAGTGGCTAGTGGTAGAGGGAGGGAGGGGGAGTGGTGGCTAGTGGTAGAGGGAGGGAGGGTAGTGGCTAGTGGTGAGGGAGAGGGAGGGAGGGTAGTGGCTAGTGGTAGGTGGTAGTAGAGGGAGGGAGGGTAGTGGTAGTGGTAGAGGAGGGAGGGTAGTGGCTAGTGGTAGAGGGAGGTAGGGTTAGTGGCTAGTGGTAGAGGGAGGGGAGTGGTAGTGGCTAGTGGAGGGAGGGAGAGGAGGGTAGTGGCTAGTGGTAGAGGGGAGGGGGAGTGGCAGTGGCAGAGGGAGGGAGGGGTAGTGGCTAGTGGTAGAGGGAGGGAGTGGTGAGGTAGTGGGTGGTAGAGGGAGGAAGGGTACTGGTGGTAGAGGGAGGAAGGGGTAGTGGCTAGTGGTAGAGGGAGGAGGGGTAGTGGTGGTGGGAGGGAGGACGGTAGCTAGTGGTAGAGGGAGGAAGGGTAGTGGCTGGTGGTAGAGGGAAGGGAGTGGTAGTGGTAGGGAGAGGGAGTGGGTAGGGTAGTGGCTAGTGGTGGAGGGAGGGAGGGTAGTGGCTAGTGGTAGAGGGAGGAGGGAAGTGGCTAGTGGTAGAGGAAGGGAGGGTAGTGGCTAGTGGTAGAGGGAGGGAGGGGTAGTGGCTAGTGGTAGAGAGGAGGTAAGTGGGGGAGGGGGTAGTGACTGGTGGTAGGGAGGAAGGGTAGTGGCTGGGGTAGAGGGAGGAGGGTAGTGGCTAGTGGGAGGAAGGGGGGTGGCTAGTGGTAGAGGGGGAGGGTAGTGGCTAGTGGAGGAGTAGTGGCTAGTGGTAGAGGGAAGGAGGGTGGTGGCTAGTGGTAGAGGGAGGGAGGGCTAGTAGTGGTGGGTAGTGGGTGGCTAGTGGAGAGGGAGGAGTGGTAGTGGCTAGTGGTAGGAGGGGTGGGGGTAGTGGCTAGTGGTAGAGGGAGGAGGGTAGTGGCTAGTGGTAGGGGAGGGAGGGTAGTGGCTAGGTGGTAGGGAGGGAGGGAGGGTAGTGGCTAGTGGTAGAGGGAGGAGGTGGGTAGTGGGGGTAGGGAGGGAGGAGGGTAGTGGCTAGTGGTAGAGGGAGGAGGGTAGTGGCTAGTGGTAGAGGGAGGGAGGGTAGTGGTGGTGAGAAGGAGGGTGGTGGCTGGTGGTGAGTGGTGGAGTGGAAGGGAGGGCTAGTGGTAGTGGCTGGTGGGAGGGGAGGGTAGTGGCTAGTGAGGGAGGGAGGGTAGTGGCTAGTGGAGGAGTGAGGGCTAGTGGTAGGGGAGGGTAGTGGCTAGTGGTAGAGGAGCTAGGCAGAGGGGAGGGGGTAGTGGCTAGTGGTAGAGGGAGGGAGGGAGTGGTGGAGAAGGGAGTGGTAGAGGGAGGAAGGGGTAGTGGCTAGTGGTAGAGGGAGGGAGGGGAGTAGTGGCTAGTGGAGTAGAGAGGGAGGGGTAGTGGCTAGGTGGTAGAGGGAGGAAGGGTAGTGGTAGTGGAGGGGAGGGAAGGGTAGTGGCTAGTGGTAGAGGGAGGGGGTAGTGGCTAGTGGTAGGGGAGGGAGGGTGGAGGTGGTTGGTAGAGAGGAAGGGTAGTGGCTGAGTGGTAGAGTGAGGGGTAGGTGGAGTGGTGAGGGGTGGTAGTGGTAGAGGAAGGGGTCTGGAGGGTGGAGAGGGAGGGAGGGTAGTGGCTAGTGGCTAGAGGGAGGGGAGGGTGGCTAGGGTAGAGGGAGGAGGGGTAGTGGTAGTGATGGAGGGAGGAGGGTAGAGTGGTAGAGGGAGGGAGGGTAGTGGCTAGTGGTAGAGGGAGGGAGGGTATTGGCTAGTGGTGGAGGAAGGGTGTGGCTAGTGGTAGACGGAGGGAGGGGGTGGCTACTGGTAGAGGGAGGGAGGGAGGGCATTAGAGGCGGGATGGAGGGTAGTGGTGGAGAGAGGGATGGTAGTGGTAGTAGAGGGAAGGAGGGGGGTTGATGGAGGGAGGGTAGTGGTGGAGGGAGGGGAGGGTAGTGGCAGAGGGAGGGAGTGTTGTGGTGGAGGGAGGAAGCGTAAAGGTGAAGGGAGGGAGGGACCCAGTTTAGCGAGTGTAAAAATATAAGTTGGAACGGATGGGAATTGATTGAGGGAGGGAAGTGTGAGGTTGAGGAAGGAAGTATGAGGGTGAGGTGGAAAGAGTGAAAGAGGGTGGAGGGAAGGCGGGAGGGAGGCGAGGGAGAGGGGGAGAAATGAGAACGCAGGGGGGTGGTAGGTGGTGGGAGCTGTGAAGTTGTGGCCGCCAGTAGCTGCTTGACCACTCTGAGGGATTCGTCGTCCGGATCGCCTGTCACAAGGTAGTGGTGATTACCCGACCTATTTCTCGGGTCAGTTGGCTCTCTCTCTTGCTCTCAGAAATTTTGAAGTTTCATTGTAAAACTCTAATCATGTGTCAGTACCATAAATAAGTGTCGAAATTTTTAATACAAGTTATATTTCATTTATATAGTACGGGTACATAAATTCACGAGTCTTAACGTAACTTAGAATAACAAATTTATCTAAAGTTAGGCTCCACTTATCTTGTATTTATTTCACGTGTTTGTATATACATGTATTGAGTAAGAGTATCATCAAACAAAACATATATATTTCTCTTAATTTCTATTTGTTGGTAACTTGTATATATATATATATATATATATATATATATATATATATATATATATATATATATATATATATATATATATATATATATATATATATATATATATTTACAGTACTCACTCAAAATACGTGCTTAACTATTGAGTTGACAGGGTTTTTCTTATCTGAATGAAGTCTTTTTTTTATTATTTATTGGGCACTCCCCTACAGCCTTGTGCAAGGTGAAGCACAGGAGCGTTTACAGCGCCCAACAGGGAAGCATGCTAAGTTCATGCTTGCCTTTATGTCTCATGAGTTAAGGGCGTAGAAGCATGAAGAGTCAAGGGCATAGAAGCCTGAATAGTCAATGGTTTATGTCATCAAGTTATTGGAAGCTCCAACAACTTGTCCCTGAATACGAATTCGCAACTTTGTATTTACACCAGGTACCTACTTTACTGCTTGGTGAACAGGGACTAATGGGGACTTGGAAGTATGTCCAAACAACTTCCACCGGCCCGGGAATCGAACCGGTGACATCTCGCTTGCGAAGGCTAGAGCGGTACCACTCTACCACCAGCACCCTCCTTTGCATGAAGTGGGCATAGCCAGAATGAAATACCTAAGTGAGACATTATTCCTTAAAGGGCTAAAGGCCTTTGCTATTGATGCGCAGTAATCATGGATGTGATTGGGTCTTGAAAAAAAAATGAGCTGGGGGGTCCGGGGAAACACCTACCCGGAAAGTTTTGACCATATTTAGCTTAATTTCCCAGTGTTACTCATTTCGTGAGCGCCTATTAGTTAAAATACACAGCAGCCAAAATCAAACATGTAAGTTTATTGCAACAATAATTTTCATGCATATAGTCTTAATAATTCCTTTATAAATTTTTGTTGATACTAAATTTGAGTTTGTTTAATATTTTTAATTGTGCACCATTATCGAGAGAACATAAACTAAAAGGTATGCTTTTTTGTCCCTGTATTGTGTGAGAATTCAAATTTTAATAGTTACCGAAGGGATTTATTTCTAATTCACCAGCAACTGGGGTTTCAGTAGCTTATGTAATACTAAAATAAGAAAAATAAGCTGTTCCATGTAATATTCACCCATTTGGTTTTGTTTTAGTCTTAATTTTAATTGCATCAACTAGTTTTATCAGGGGGAGAAAACGCTTCTGATTTTGTTGCTGGAAGGCCTCTCTGCTCTGCCTTGATTTTTGAGCCATTTTTTCACACTGTTATCAATGATTCTAACTGTTTCTTTAACAAAAATTTCCTCTCATTTTCTTCCTGCTGCAACCTCTTCTGCTTTAACATGTTTCTATACCTACTGTTGGAGAGTTTTATGTTCCTACACATCATAGGGTCTCCCTCCTGGGGGACACACACATGCCCTACAGCCCTGACCACCTGGGGGACACACACACACATGCCCTACAGCCCTGACCACCTGGGGGACACACACACATACCCTACAGCCCTGGCCTCCTGGGGGACACAAACATGCCCTACAGCCCTGACCTCCTGGGAGGGGGGGGGGCACACACATGCCCTACAGCCCTGGCCTCCTGGGGAACACACACACACCCTACTGAGTTGCCTATACAACTATGAAATATGGCACGGGTTATAGAATAAATTGTGATCATCAGAAAGTGTAAAATGGTTATAAAAACTTAGTTATATTGAAAAATGCTTAGCCCCTCCCCTGCCAGTGGCGGCGGGGCAGGGTGGATCAAGTGGATAGGGTGGAGGGGCATAGTATAATGTTTCTAATAGTGGCGTTGTATGATGTCATTGATCTATGGTCAATGAAATTACTAAAGAATCAATGAATGGAATGTAAAACAAGCAATACTCAGCCAATGAGAAATAGAGTATATGATGTAATGCATGAACATGTAGAATGCGGCCACAATACTCAGTATACTGACTCACTGTCCTCGCGCGGCAGACCCACCAACCCTACTGTAGAGGGTCATTTATCATTAAATATTTCTCTCGTCATGGTCATAACCCTTCCCCCCTCCAAAAAAAAATCCCAATGGATCTACGCGATTTACGTGGGTCGCCTAAAACGATGAAAAAAACCAGAAAACCGGAAAATACGGAGAAATCACATCCCTGGACATTATAACATCATGTCTTCAGTCATATAAAAAGATGTGTTTATTCAGAGTAAGAATGTTTGTCTTATTTTGTGTGATTTGTTTGTAGTCTCTGTGGAAGGCTACGATATCATGGTACAGTATTTGTTTTGCATTACATAGAAGTGCAAGAAAACTAAAAGATCTACTGCTTGAAACATGATATATCTTAGAGATAATACACTGAATGAATTTAAAGCTGCACTTATATTAAAATATAATGATCTCCATTTTTAAGAAGACATCACGTTGGAGAAAAGTAATACATTTTACACTTGAAAAATATACAACACTACATCCTTAGTGTATAATTCACAATGTTGATTATGCACAATATTGCCTAATTTTGTAGACTCGATAATTTGAGAATTAATATCAACCAGAACGCCCCCCTCCCCCACCCCCTGAATATTTCAACAACAGGAACGATTTAACAAAACACCTAACCCGGTATGGTGTATACCAGTTCGTTCAGCCTCTTCATCATGTTCCTTCAAGTTATTATCGTGTGTTCTTCAGTCATGTTCTTTCATTCTTTTTTTCCTTCATTCATTCTCTTCTTTTATTTTATTCTCTATACTGACTGTTCATGTGTTGACTGCCTGTGCACTGACTGTCCGTGTACTGACTGTCCGTGTACTGAACTGTTGTCCGTATAATGGTCTGACTGTTTGTGGCCTGACTAACTACGTTTACTCTACTGACTGTCCGTGTACTAACTGATTACATGTACTGTCAGTGTACTGACTGACTGTCCGTGAACTGGCTGACCGTTCGTGTACTGGCTGACCGTTCGTGTACTGGCTGACTGTCTCTGTACTAATTGACGGTCTGTGTATTGACTGACTGTCCGTGTACTGACTAAGTGTACTGACAGACCGTTCGTGAACTGACTAACTGTCTGTTTACTGACTACGTGTACTGACTGACTGTCCGTGTACAGACTACGTGTACTGACAGACCGTTCGTGTACTGAGTGACTGTTCCTGTACTGACTGACTGTGTCTACTGACTACGTGTACTGCACTGACTGTTCGTGTACTGACTGACTGTTCGTGTACTGTATTTCCTGTTCGTTAACTGACAGACTTTCCATGTTCTAAACTGACTGTTCCTGTACTGATTATCTGTCATTATACTGACTGACTACGTGTAGTGTACTGACTGTTCATGTATTATAATATATATATATATATATATATATATATATATATATATATATATATATATATATATATATATATATATATATATATATATTATTTTTTTTTTTTTTTTTTGCACTCCACATCCTAATGGGTGAAGGCAGAAGGTTACAGCGCCTAACAGGAAGATGCGTTCATGCTTGCCTTATGTCTCATGAGTTAAAGGTAGAAGCATGAAGAGTCAATGGTGTATGTCATCAAGTTATTGGAAGCTCCAACAACTTGTCCCTGAATACGAATTCGCAACTTTCGACTTACAACAGGTACCTACTTTACTGCTAGGTGAACAGGGACTAATCATGTATTATAATGACTCCGTATACTATACTGACTGTCTATGTAGTGACTGACTGTCCGTGTATTGACTGACTGTCCGTGTATTGACTGACTGCCCGTGTATTGAATGACTGTCCGTGTATTGACTGACTGGCCTTGTATTGAATGACTGTCCGTGAATTGACTGACTGTCCGTGTATTGACTGACTGACCGTGTATTGACTGAATGCCCGTGTATTGAACGACTGTCCGTGTATTGACTGACTGTCCGTGTATTGACTGACTGTCCGTGTATTGAATGACTGTCCGTGTATTGACTGACTGGCCGTGTATTGACTGACTGTCCGTGTATTGACTGACTGACCTTGTATTGACTGAATGCCCGTGTATTGAACGACTGTCCGTGTAGTGTACTGACTGTCAGTGTACTAATTGACTGTCTGTCTACTGTACTGACAGTAACTGACTGTCCGTGTATTGTACTGACTGACTACATGTACTGACCGACTGTCTGTATACTGTACTGACTGTTAGTGTACTAACTGTTCGTGTTATGATCGACTGTCCGTGTATTGACTACTTGTACTGTATTGGCTGTCCGTGTACTGACGACTGTTCGTGCACTAATAACTGTCCTTGTACTGAATGACTGTCATTGTACTGGCTGTCTACGCGTATTGTATTGACTGTTAGTGTGCTGACCGATTTGACTGTTAGTGTGCTGACCGATTGTCCGAGGACTGTACTGTACCGCACTGTACTGCACTGCTTTGTTAGTTATCAGTCGTTTTTTATAATTTTTATAAGATACAATTTCTTGTAGTTAAATAGATTATTCAGAAGAAATCGTTTTGTAGAATTATGTTTGAATAAAACAAAACGTTATGTAAACTTGATACCTGTTTATTGGTATCAGTAGTGTGCGTAAAAAAATATCAGGAGCTTTTCGGCTCAACTTGTCAGAAATTAATTCTAATAAACTTTTTTTCGTCTATTTATATAAATAAATTTATTATCTTTCTAAATTTGTTTTGTTTTTATTCTTGTGGCCGTGAAGGATGACAGTGCCACTATGCCGCCTAGAATGACTGCCGCAGTCTTGCGAAACTCTTCGTTTCTATAATATTCTGCTGGTCGTGTGAGAAGACACGAGATTAAGAAATTTCCTAGAATCTCGCTTGACATGATAGAATACCTTAAAATAATTCTGCAGAGCCTCGCTTAAGTTGTCAGTGTATGAAAAAAAAATTTCACAAAATATTTCGACCAGAAACCACAGAAAATGCTGTTTATTTTATGTTGTCAAGGCAACTTCTTACCTCATACTGCAGCTCTCACTATTCATTGTTCCCTCACTGAAGAAAATTTAGATATTTTTTAAACATACTGTATATAATAATGGGAATTGTGGAATACATATTCACTTGAAAACTATTCTTAACCTCGAAATATGAACATATGCATATACTAAATCTGTGTTTGTGAAGATGGCTTTAGTAGCATCTTTGAAATACTGTATATATTTTTTTCTATTGCTGATGGACTAATGTCAATACCAACCTTGGTTGCTGAAACAGTAATGGCATTTGTGATGGAAACTATGTAGTCAGCTCGTTCAAAGGAAGAGTTACTCACTATGTTTATTCTTTTTCATCTTACACGTATTACGTTTGTGATATGTTTTGTTGTAGGTTATATAGTATATTGTTGTATTGTAAATTATATATTAGTTGTCAATATTTACATCCTTGTAGTGAGTAATAAACAACCTGGCAATTCTGTGAGGTTAGTTATGGTAGATCTACCAGTAGCAATCACTCACTCTCTGGCTTCTTGACGTGCTGTTTTGTGACCGGTTCTGCCTGCGCTGTGTACTGTACACGTATCCGGTGTCTCTGAGTAATCACCTCATAGCTAAGTTTACTTTGCGTATATGGATTAAGATTAGAATTATAATGTATATTGTGATAGGTCACACTTGTTCCATGTGCTAATTGTAGGATTAGAGGTTTTGACTTTTTTCACCTTTCTGTGTTTATACAGTAGCGTAAATATTTTTACTACTTATTATATTATAACAGTTTCTAGTGTATTATTTATATTCCCGCCCCTCGTTTATCTTCCCTTGTGTTTTCATGTTATGGAACATCATAATAACCCCTAGACCAGTATTCCCCATATTTTAGCGTCTGTATCAACCTAAAGCTGCTCATCATTACTTCTCTGTCACCCCCATAAAAAATATGCTTGAAAATGTTGATTATGAGGAAAATAATCCAGGTAAAAATTATATTTATATTTTTTCATTTGGGCTATAATACAAACTTTGCATCACCCCTTCCACAGAGAGGTGCGGGGGTCACTGTGTTTATGTGACTGCAATTACTTTTCCTGCCAAATGTGATGGCGAGACATCACATTGGGCCAGCACTGACTGTATATACTCGCGTAACCCTAAGGAACCAAATTTAACGACTCATTGTTACAACCCAAGGAGTCGTTAGCGCCTCTGTCCAATTCTCGGATCAGAAGTCGCGAACAACCCTGGTTCAATTTGTTCGAATCATCCCTGTTGACACTCTTAAAGTGTGATGGGAAGCCGGCAGTTTGTTGTGAGCCACTAGCTACTGTATTACTCGCCTGGGTTGGCTGCTCCTCTCTTGCCACCACTGCAAGCACTTGCACTTGGTGGCCTTTTTCCACTCATCTTGAATAAGAATGCACGGCACTATATCTGTAATACAGTCCAGAAAACTGAGGAAAAGCTGAACACACTGTAGGCTGGAGATTCAAACTGGCCGAAAGCGTTGTTGTTGTTGTGGGACTGTAGTGGATCTCTCCCCTACAACCACATCCGCATTCCAATGCGACAGTATCCTAGCAACCAAACGAGCTGCCCTGGGGGGGAGGCGGGGTATCCTAGCGTCACCACCTGCTACAGTCCTCTGCAGGGGTCACCACCTGCTACAGCATCCAGCAATGGGGGTCACCAAGCACAGTATCCTAGCAACACGGGGGATCGCCGCTACTGTCTTCCCTAGCAACGGAGCCAAGAAACCGGCGAGTTCCCACGGGTTTACTTCCGGCTGCTGTGTATATAAGCTCTCTCTCTCCATTGAGATTCATTCTGGCCTACGTTCTTGAACACGCAACACCTCCTCCAAGCAAGCTCCTCGCTGTCCAGCCCTCATTCACCCTGGAGGACAGCAACACGCAACATCTCTAACTAAGCTCCTGCACAGATACCTCCTCAAGCACGCTACTCACTGAACGTGTCCCTCAAGCCAGCCTCTCACCACACGCTGCATCTCCAGCACCAGACTGTCTTTCATATAATATATTTTATATAAGAAAACCACCACCTAGAGTTTCCATCAATTCCATCTTGAGTGCAGGACGCATAATATCACGTACTCCTACAGTAATGCTGGCGCCTTTTGGCTGCCACAGATGAAGCCACACGAAATAAAATGTAAGATTTGGGTAAAAATTTTTGTTAGATCACGAATTTTTATTCGAAAATTTACCCAAATTCCGCAAGGGCGATTCTTTTTTCCTTTTCCCACATATGTGGTCAAAATTCCGTAAAGGGCGAATTTCCTTAACCAAAGATTCCATATGTGGAGGATGTCTTCTCTAGATTTATTTTTTTATTTTTACGGGGTAGTAGTCCTCCCGGGCACATTTTGTTTTTTGTTTAACAAATTTATTGGCAGAGCTTGTAGTACAGTTTGCCTATTCTGAGTAATTCAGTCAGGTCTTGACACTGAGGGTGGTATCACTTCTCACTGTCACGCAGGACAGAGGTTCACACACAAAGAAATACATCATATTCATTAACAACTGTTCACCAGCAACATATATAGGTCAGTGGATCACACACATTGGAGTCATATTCTAATTGAAGACTAATCAGTGTGGGCTAGCAAATTTGGGATAAACAGCAAGAATGTCCTCAAGCACACCTGATTCAATGAAGTAATTACATAGTTCAAGATACAATAAGTCAGGTGGCCTGAAGTCTTTGACAGTGTCACATTCAATAATATAGTGTTCAAGTGTATGCTTTAAAGGTTTATCACAAAGTTTACATGCTGAGTGTTCCGGTATGGGTACAGCGTTACTAACTTGCCAGATGTGTCTGTATCCTAGCCTAATTCTGGCCACGACTACATCACATTGTCTGGTTCTGTCCTTATGCTGGCCATACCGGTACCTCTTGTTACAAAATTTGTCATATTTACTAATGCTACAACTGTCAGGTCTCTCTGCATTTCTCACTTCTTCTAGATCAGAGTTCATGATTCTGACTTGAATGTTTTTAATTACAGCATTGGACAGACCAAGGTCACGGTCAACATTTTCTTTCTTACATGCCTCATTGGCCAGTCTATCAGCACGGTCATGATACCTGATTCCAACATGGGACGGAATTCAGGTCGAACGACCCACAACGGGGCCTAGGGGCGAAACAATAAGAATAGAAGGTAATTAAAAATAGAAAAGAAAAAAATAATATTAATCTACACCACGAAGATGCCGGAAAACCATCGTTTTACAGTGAGACATTGTATGAGTGTGGAAACACAGTTTGGCTGTGTGAGGAAAGAAGGATGTACTATAACGAGTTATTCTAGTGTGACCGATATCCACAGAGAAACGGTGGGCACCGCGAGCAAGACGTTGTGTTACGAGCCCAGGGCCTTGCCGGCGGTACACAGGATGCCAAATCCACCGAACATTGCCCGTTAAAGTACCTGTAAAAGAGAGAGTGAAGTAACATTGCGGCGAAGAGAAAGGGAAGAAAGATTGTCAACTAAATGAGGAGAGTTAATAAGACGAAATGCCTTTGATTCCACCCAATCTAACAGTTGGACAGAAGGGGAGCCACCCCAGATATGAGAGCTGTACCCCAAGTTAGGACGAATGAATCCCTTATATACTTGAAGCAACTGCTCAGTTGTGAAGTAGCTACAGCATCTGTACAATATTCCCAACTTTCGGGAGGCAGCTTTAGCAATGTTAAGGATGTGTGACTACCATGACATTAGAGGAAATAGCTAGTGCATTATAAGTAGGGTATTAAGTATGGGATGGAATTCAGCATTTAATTGGTATTTAATTGTTGATAAGTTAGTTAAGTGTTCCTCTAAGACTAAGTATATGCTTAACTAGAAAAATTAGGATATGGATTTATCACAGAGGGAGCTGAAAATAATTTTAATAGACTACATGAGAAAACTAGTAGCTGATCTTGGAATTTTAATTAAGTAAACCTCGTTTCATGCGGTAGTGACAAAGAAGCGATACAAACACTAACTATATCACAATATGTGCAGCTCCTTACTGATGTCATTATGGATTTTGTAATGTCGTATTTTTCTTAGAATACGCATTCTCAACACAAGCATTTATGATTTTCAGAGACAAAAATCGCAAAGTTAGTAAACTAGTGAAAACTAAATAATATATCAAATAAACCAAGTGAGTAAATCACTCCAGTTAAAATGTAATGAAAGCTATTTATGCAACCCAGTTTTATTTTCTAAGTCACGGTGAAACAAATTGTACACACACACACACACACACACACACACATACATATATATATATATATATATATATATATATATATATATATATATATATATATATATATATATATATATATATATATATATATATATATAGAAACTGAGGCTAAAATTTAGTCTCAGTATAATATGTGATCTCGGCCAGAGGGTGGTGGGCACATATGACGTCACGAGCTCCAAGTGGTTCTTTTTCTTTGATGCGTGAGCAAACCTTGTACTGTATTCAATAGAGTATAGACCTAGCTATCAAAGGATTCAGGGCCCGGGCCCGCCAGGACAACTCCGCCATTTAGGGCTCATTTGGGGTCTTTTCTGCACTAGTTTCCAAAGTTTGTGCTACATATATAAATGTTGGTTTTAAAGATGAAGGTAGCTGGAGATCTAACATAGCCTTACCACCATAACAAGATAATAGCCATTCATATATACGAGTACAGATGTAACCTCACCAAAACAAGACTGACGCCAAATATATTCACTTCATTGATCTTGATTTAGCTCAGGGTAGAGCAGAAAACATACGGGGCACGTGCTCCTCGTGCCAGTAACTAATGATGCCCCCCGGCTTGTGATAATATATTAAAATACTGTAAATTAAACTGTATCAAATCTTATTTATCATTATAAATAAGTTAGTGTAGGTTGAATTTACGCCAGATTTACTTGTGTTGAAAAATTAATGAAAACTACAGTATACTTGTAGGCTTCTGTCTTTATACATGCTGATTGATGAACCAACATGAACTTGTATGAAGATTTTACCGTATAAATATCTATAAAAATGTTTATCTATTTTTCAAACAGACGCCGTGTAATGTGTGGCAGCTCATGTGTGTTAGTACATGGTCACCTGAGGCAGGATGTTGACCCGCTGGCCGCCACTGTTGTTGCTCTTGCTGGTCGCCACCACCACCCGCGTCCACGCAGCTTTTGTTGGTAAGTAACACAATCTGTGACTTTGCACTATTTTCTTGTTATTTTGTCTTTGTGGAGCGCAGCGTAACACAAGCCAGGGAAGGGTTAGTGTGTGTGTGTGTGTAAGCCCAGGATCACGCGTGTTGATATATGGCGAGCTGTGGATGTTTCCTAGACTTCACAACATTTTTATATTTTTATTTTTTAGATGCTACGAAAACGGATCACCTGAAGCTTAGTAAACCCCCAGCTTATTTTGCTTGATGATTAAACTCTAACGATACCTTATTAGGGTTAGGTTAGGTGGTTAATTTAGGTTGGGTTAAATTAGGTTAGGTTAGGTGAGGTTAGCGTTAAGGTGGTTAATCAGATGAGATAAGCTAGAATCTTTAATCTTCATCAGATCTGCAGATATTAACAAACACGTTGAAATATTCCATAAACGTAGTGTTATTTGTATACACCAAAATGGATGAACGATAATGATCCTTACATTAACAAAACATCTGGATCAAATAATATTAACAGACCTATATTATCTACTAGTGTGCTGATAGATATGTATCTTTTTTAGTGTAATCATACAAGTTCACCCTGGTACATCGCTTCAACTAAGAATAACGAATGGAAGATGGTTAAAGCTTATTTTTTATTTAATATTTTCCTGTGAGTCTTTTGTTAAAACATTATCATCCAAAGTTATAAAAAAAAGTTCAAGAACATTATCATCCATTAATTACTATTATCTTCTATCCATTAACTCTCTTATCTCCTTTGATAAATAATTAGAGGTTTTAGTGTCTGTTGTATTTGGTTATACAGTCCTTTTTATTTTTGCTCTAATCTGACTTACTTGAAAAAATAGAACTTGTTACTTCCATTTGACTTACTTAGAAAAAAGAGGATGTTTCTCAAGTTTAACTTACTCGAACAACAAAGTACCGTATCAACTAAGCAACCTGAGACTCTTCAATACAGAGGGCGAGTGCTACAAAGATGACATCATCAACCCACATGTGACGGTGAGTGGGGGGAACTTTGACCCTGAGAGCCTCATTCCGGACACCTGCAAGGACTTCTGTGGTCGCCTTAACTTCCAGTATGCCGCGGCAGATGAAGGCAAATACTGCTACTGTCTGCAGGATCTGGGAAGTAAGTAACAGTAGAAGGAAGTACCTACTGACCAATTACCTGTCTGTCGATATAACACAAGATTATGAAGTTCACAGTGTTGAATTTTATCCTACAGTTAGTGTTAAAGTTAAAGGGGAGTTTTCATCAAACGAACCTTTGTGAATCCGGACTCCTCCCACCTGCCCTCAGAACCTCCCCTACCTTATCT